>NC_064549.1:14139248-14496748 GCF_023856365.1 Brienomyrus brachyistius
TTAACGCACGTAACTGTGCCTCATGCCAACTTGTTTCTGGTACGCCATTTCCAGATGCCATATTATTATCCACTCTCTTCTCTCTCTCGCTACTGCCTAAACCACATTTCTGTCTGTTTTCATCTCTGCTAAGGTGATTTCTGTTATATTTCTCGAGGGACTTGTGTTAGGAAGTCACAGCAAGGCCAGCTGCCAGTCGCCATTGGGTTTCCCCACACGTGGCCGGGGTACTCACAGTGCACCTCCAGGACCTCGGTGGTCTGCTGTGGGGAGGAGGCTAGTGCCACGTGCTCCACCCGGCAGGTGTAGGCCACACCGTCGTCATTGCGGTCCACCTGTAGCCTCAGGGAGCTGCTGACCGTGAAGGTCTTTCCGCTGACATTCACTTCTTTGGCGCCTACGGTGCACCGAGAATGTTTTACAGAAGTGTTTCACATCCCAGAGGATCTCAGATGTGAATTCTCACTATTGCTTTGTTCAGCTCACATGGGAAACTGAAATAATGATTAAATGGTGTAAGGTATTCCCTCGCTTACACCAAGAACATAACAAAACGTGCAGCCGATTCTACGCATGAATAAAAAAAAAGTACGGCTTAATGGAGAGATCTTACAAGATGCTTTTGTTTATTCGAGTAAACGTTTGCCGTGGGCTTGCACGTATAAGGAGTGCATTGTTATGCTAATTGAATTGGCACAGATGCCCGTCGTATGGATGTTTGGGGTGGGAGGAAGGTGTTTTAATGGTTGCCAAACAGCAGTTCTCCTCAATGCAAACCCCGATGACAGGAATACCACCACACGGACTGGAAGAATCATCCTGGAAAGCGCTGGGGTCACGGATTTAACATGGAGATACCTACATCTGCCAGCTGTGAAAATCCCAGGCTCAGAGGAGCCCTTGAATCATCGTTTGGCACCGCGGTTGGCTCCTTTTCGGGTGGATCAGCAGCACATGTCCCTGCATACGCTCAGTGGCTAATGTGAACCCGGATATCCACTGCGTGGGCCCTCTCCCCTTCATGCCTCACTGCACACATTTCTCTCCACACATATTTTTTGACTGTATATTTATTAATCATTTTAGTGCATCTACCAACCCCCCCAAACACCCAATTCGCAGTTAGTTCTTCTTGGATTAAGGTAGTGTTTGGCTATTTTTAAACTCAACTCTTTTATAAAAATGAAGAAAAAAGGTGTTTATTTATTTAATGTCCCCTTTGCTTTTTTCCAATTTGGACTGGCCGGTGGTCCCAGTTCTTGCAGCTTCTCGCTTACAGTTGGCCGGACACCCACGTTAGCTTGGGCAGACTGGCACCTCCTCTAACGTGGGTGGCGTCAGCCAGCTAGTTCCCCTCGCTCTGTGATGTATCACGCGTGGGACAGGGCGCCGTTTCACTGAATGCCACAGGCAGCCCCCTGCAGGCGACCACCTGACACAGCACGATCAAATTTCAGTCCTGTGGGCTATTTTTGTTCATAGATGGACAATCTGGCGCAACGAGGGTTTGGATCTAAAACCCCACAGCGGATTGCGGATTTCCTTTGCCGGCTGCGTTACTCGGGGGACCCCATGAATAAAGCTTGTTTTTCAGCTGGTACCTTTCGGGGCTGTAACTGATCAAACGCTAAAGACAGCTGAGAGACTATAACTTTCACCGACGGATAGCTTAAGGGAGCATAAAGTATCACAGGATCTGTCAGCAATGGAGCGTGCCACTAAATGGGACCGATGTCACGCGCTCCCTACGTACTTTATTGTTATTACAGCTCCGCCCCCATGCAAATAAATGCACCGCTTCGAGGATTTGTCCCCTGTCCAATTCCAAGGGCATTTCGCAGCGTTTAACCTCTGATTGGAGATAAGGAGGAAACCGTATCCTTGGTATGCAAGGTAAAACACATAAATGAACATAAAACAAGGCCTGAGCTGTGGACTGCTGGGAGCTGGACCCGGGGTAATAGCCTATTTGAAAGCACTAAATGCCAAAGTCCCCATGAAATATTAAAAAAAGATCAAGCACCGTGCCAGGAAATCACATCAGGTGCGATTCTGTACGCCCACCCGGAGACGCTGGACACAAAGTGTCATGGGTAATTCCGATTTCATAATAAAGGCCTGTGACATTGTGTTTACATCCATATAATTCTATATAAAGAAATGATTCAGTCTCTTCAAAACTGATTCTGAATTTTGGACCTTATTTAGTGATTAAATTACCTCATATAAGTCATTTGTTTAATATCATAAATGGTAAAATTCTAGTACTGGTGGAGTGTAGAAATATGTTTGGCATGACCGGTCATAATTTTATTTGGAAGGCATACTGATATTGCAATGTGCGGCCTAGGAGATGATTGTCTGGGGTAAAAAAGCAGCTTCAGTGTAAAGTATATTTTAGATGTTTTATGAAACATCTCTTTATAACAAAAATATTCTGGTTCACTCCATTTCACAAACAAACCCAATAAATGAAAATTCTCCAGAGTGGAAGGGAAGCCTAGCTGAGCAGGGAGGACACACACGCATTATCATAACATGCTCATTGTTTATATGTATGACATACTGTAGTTGGTTGCTTCTAATTCTGCTAGGACACTGATGTCCATCCTTCAAGATTGAAGACATTGTCATATGCACAGTCCTTCCAGCAAACACAAAGTAAACACAAAACACAGAGTACAAATTAAGGTGCTTACAGTAAGACAACAAATACAGTTACAATTTTAACAATAAATATGCAGATATGGAGACACGTAACATACAATGTAATCATAATGCAAATATTGCAAAGAGTGGATCAGACAAATAGGTATAGTTTCATTAATTGTTGATTGTTTTCCCTCTGTTTCTTGAAAAAATATTTTTTTCTTGTTGGTCTTGTGCTGCTATTTCTAATTCAACCCCGCCTCACTCTTTCTGGTCACATGACTTTCTCTACCCTCCCTCCTCCCACCTTACACCCTAAAACCACAGATAGGGCATTTGAGGTTGGGATGTCAACTTCTGCACAGTGGTTAATTAGCCCCACGTGACACAAGGTGGGCCGTGATATGGATGGCGGTCACAAGGTCCATTTTGATCAGCAAATGGTCCGCAGAGCTCCCACACAGTACTGCCAGAGCATAGTTTGCTACAAGAATGAATTAAAAGGAGCAGATATCAGCATATCGGCATTTAACCTCTTGACTTTGCCCTGCAGGAGCCTAACCTGGGTCACACGGCTTGGACGCCATCTGAAGAACATGCAAGCATGCAGAATTTTGATCTGGAAGGCTGGAGAGGTTAAGCGCATTGACTGGTGGGGGCGGGGGATATAAATATGCAGTGGTATTCCTGAAAGTTTCACGCGGCTGATTTCTGAGCTCACTGCAGGCTAACAGCGTCCAACACCCTGCTGTGACTAACTGAGACAAAACACGCCTCTATTTACGGAAGGTCTGCTCTGTGCCTACTGGACCCTGCAGTGTGTGTGGAGCCCACTCCTTCCACTGAGTCCAGCTTATTGTTACACAACTCTCAGGGTTTTGGATTCCACTTGCAAAAATACACTGTCATATTTTTAAAATGCTGGTCAACTCTCATGCATGTATGCAGGTAGATTTACAGTTTACGTGTCTTTTAGTTAGAATCAGTTATAGCATTATAGTACAGTGTTCAAATAATATAATTTGTGTAATATAATATGTAATATTACATGAACATTCTACAAATCTTCCAAGACATTCCATTCACATACTACCAATTTAGCAGCTGCCGGATATGAGACTGATTTTTTTAAGTTATGCACCAGCATTACTAATTCCTGCTTACAATTTTCTGCTTTCGTACCATTCCAAGTCCAATTCTCAAAGCATCTCTCTTGCTTTGATCTGCTAGGTTACTCGGAGAAGACCTTATAGGCATACAAATGGATTGAAAGTACAGATTATGAGGATCTAACAATGAATCTACAGAAGTTGGAGAGATTCCGATTGGTCTTATTAGAGAAATATTTCACTTTGATCAAAGCTTTGGAATTACGCTTTGAGTGACACGTCTCTTTTCTGCCACACAGTCACAGACAGTGCCGTCAAAGTCATACCCTTCCTGCCATGCTAGAAGTACCCAGCTTCATCTGGGCAGGAACACCGAAGGCTTTGCAAGTAAACAAAATGAAACCTTTGAACCTGTCTCCAGTGACACCCAAAGCCAGGCTTTGCTATGAGGAGAAATCTGTCAATACTTGTGTCAACCATCTGAATTTTGTCTGAAATTCCTACAACTCCAAAAAAGCAAAATGACAAATGCTGTAGCTAAACTCAAAGGTACTGTAACAATGGGAGAAGGGCAGATGTGGGTAGTTCAGGTCCAGAAAGCAAAAATCCAGCCCAAGATTTTGTTAAAACCAACCAGTTGAGTGACTGTGCTTACAGCGCTGGCTTAAAGCAATGCATTCTGGTCCTGATGCAATGCATCATGGTTAGATTTTCTTGTCCGACGCTGCAAAACATCACCACGTGTCATCATGTCACATGGTACGAAAACCTCATGAGAGCAAGACGACTTAAGACAGATCGTGCAGCAGCTCTCAGCCGGCTGCACAAACTGGAACCGTCTCCGTGACGACACAACTTTGCTCTTATTGGCTGAAGATTTTAGTCACACGCATGACTTTTGTATCCTGGGCAGTTCGATGCGTTATCTGCAATTTCTCCCGAAAAGCACGTAAAGTAGTGAAAACTGGTTTTCAGTTAATTTACCTGTTAAGATAAAGTTTAAATAAATGAAATAAATGTTCTAATAGTACACGTTAGTTGTTTATTTATTGTTAGTTACTGTAATGTTGGCTGCAATTTTTGTTTTATCGTCCAGTCTATGAAGAAGGCATTCAAGTAAGAATTGCATTGTGCTCTGTACATGACAATAAAAACTTTGAATCCTTGAAGTAAATGTATTTGATATTTTTCCTGGCAGCTATCTTTTTACACAGGGTGTTTGGATCAGAAGTTGGTTATTGTAAAAGAAGTAATGTGCATGCAGGTAATATTTGTATAGATTTATCTACACCCTTCTGGCAGTGCTGCCATTGCAGTCAGATCTCGCAGACTACGAGGAGTAGAAGTTGTCCGACTTGGCTGCAGTCAGTTTATACTCCAGCCCTGCAGCCGCCAGCAGATCTCACTGCACATCACGTCAGCTGCAGACAGACCTAAGCCCAAGTCAAACACTAGTTTCCACTAGTTGGTAGAAACAAAATCTTGGTCTGGATTTTTAATTTCTGGACCTAAACTATCCACCTCTGGATATGGGCTATAAAGATTTTTTTATATCTCTCATATTTATTCAGTATGAATTTATTCATCAGCAGGATCAGTGGATCGAGAGCGTGTTTTGTAAACACATCAGTTGTAGCTGAAATGTTGGACATATATTGTGCTGCCAAATATAATAGAAGGCTATGAAGACTGGTCAGCATTAACAAGAAAATTCAGCCAGGAACAACTGTATGGATGGTTGTTTCTGCTCTGTGGCAGCCAGATACACCGATTTAAAAACAGTATGAAATCATCTGCAATGGCTTATCTTAGGGTTACCAGTCCATTAAAGGATATGCATCCCCAGTGCCTAGGTTAGTGTTTCTCAGCCTAGTCCTTGGGAACCTCCAGGTGATGTCTTTGCTCCCTCCCAGCTCCCCACCAGACAGTGCACATTTTTGCTCCCTTCCAGCTCCCCACCAGACAGTGCACATTTTTGCTCCTTCCAAACTCCCAAAAACATGGACTGTTTGGAAGTGCCCAAGAACCAGGTTGAGAAACACTGCCCTAGATGAAACCTGCACACAAGGAGTTTGCGTCATGCCCTGATCGTTCCAATCCTCCTGCGTGCCACGCCCCCTCGTGTGGAATCCTCTTATCAGCTGTTTCTAGTTGAGTTTAATTAGTTTGCTGTATTTAACTGCGTGTCAGTGTATGTTTCCCCAGTCCGGTCATTAACGTCGTAACGTTGCTTATGCCTGTTGTTCTGTTTTCCTGCGTGTACCTTCCCCAAGTAAATCCTGCGTTTCCCCAACTCCCTGGATTCCTGTCCCTCTTTCCCCGCTCTGTATCGGCACTTCGTCACAGTTGGGATAGATTTTAAACTTTCAGCCCTGGAAATTTAGAACAACAGTGCTACCCACTGAGCCTCTTCCCCACGCCAGGTCCAAAAGCAGCTTTGCTGGAGAGGAGGATTCTGTTCTGGGCCTCCTAATTGGTCCGGCCCGTGTTATGGTCGTGATTGTGGGTGCTGACCGTAACCTATGGCTTCCACCGTGATTTGGCAGCATTCATTTCAGACTCTACATTTTGTCTGTCACCTTTTACTCAACTTCCTCTGTCAGCTGCCTGTCAGCTCCTTTTTTCCAGCTGGGAAAATTGCTCCACTCTGGCCATAATATACTTGGTATATATTCCATACCTCCACGCTATTCAGGTGATGGTTGTTGCTGTCAAAATATATATTTATTATTTTATTAACTGCCCCCTAATAATAATAATAATAATAATAATAATTATTATTAGTACAAAAAAATCCATAACAAAATTTATTCTATGGTTCTTCACTGTGTAGTAGAACTTAGATACTAATATTGATGTAGGTAAACCTTTTGAAAATGACCGTGAAAAATATGACCTAAACACTAGAGAAGCACAGAGGAGAGAGCCTAATCTTAATCTTTATTGTGTAATTACGTTCATAGCAGGATGTAATTTGGTGCAAATAAAAGTACTCTTTAGCAATCTTAATTTCAGGGTCCGCTGTGCCACTCTTTGAGTCCCTTAAATTGGTGAGCTCTCCCGGTGCGTCACGATAGCGCACGCGCTCGCTGGAGCGAAGAGGAAATGATTAACATTTCATTTAAACAGTGTCTCAGCCTGAACAAGCTTATTTCCACCTCAAACGCTGGAGGTCTGGAAGCGCTACAGAAGGGAGGCGGGGCGTGGGGGGCCGGGCGGGGCCGGGCTGGTGGGTTTCCTGTCTTATCAAAGGCAGATGGGGCTGCGTGCCGGATCTGCACCTGGCGACAAGGACCGAGGGCCTTCGGGAAGTAGCATCAAGCTGAAGTGGGACGAGTCTCCGCAAGGTACCAGTCAGGATGGGGGTAAAATGGAGGAACTGCGAGTTGGGGGGGGGGGGGTTTGAAATTACAAGGCCTAACATTTGCTGATATAAAACAATGAAACTGACAGACTGACAGTGTTTGAATATCTTATTCATATTCATATTAACGTTAATATGTGTAAGCTTATTGTATGACCCGGCAGAGGATGACCATAAGGATGATTGCCTCTAATGGGAGGGGGTAATCTAAACCCCCAACCTCTCTCTTTCTTTCTGTTTGGCTACTAGATTTTAGCTCTAATTAGACAATGAGTCCAACATTGGCTGGTGTATGTTGCTAAGCAAATGGCAGACTGACGAGCCTGGAAAACCAGCTGTTTCTCATACATTGATGATAAAAAGTTGGCGATATATTTATGTTGCCAGGGATGTAGCTAAAACAGGAACAAGGATCTGAGCTCAGTTTTGTGGCTCCCAGAGTGAAAGTCCATGTTTTCCTTTCTCCTCTGTCTCGTCAGTGTTTGTAGTCCTGCTGATCTAATCTGTTTGTTTTGTTCAGTTTTCTGTCTCTTATCACCGTATCCAGATTCTTGTATTTCCTGCCTCCAGCACAGCTTGTTCAGTGAGATACCTCTTTCCTGTGGTGTCCCGTCCAGTGCACTCGTGTCCTGGGAGTGTGGGTGGGACAGTAAGGCTGAGAGTGCTTTGCTTCTCTGGCTACCGTACGCCAGTAAAGCCAGTTTCTTTTTCATAGTCCGCTTTCTTTACTCTGGGATGTTCTTGAGCTGACATCCTTATCTATTGTCTTGCTGAGTTAATGGCTGAAATTCTCAAGCTAAAGTAACTGACTTTGTAATATAACTATTGGGTGGCTGAGGTTCTAGGTCAGAGTGAAATGCATTGAGTGATTTGATGCTATAGACAACAGTTAATAAGTTCAACAATCTGCCCTGCTTCAGATGGAACTACTGGTAATAAACATGGACGTTTCTAGAATGTTTTTGCCCCTTTGTTTCATGACTTATTCTGTAAGAACAATCAAAATACAATTATTACAGTTGATTTACAGAGATAAGATATTAAGATTTATAAGCTTTTACAGGATTGAATTACTCAGCCTTGGCAAAACCTGGCAAAAATAATTTAGGTATTTCATTGAAGATATACTCTGAGGTAGCTGTGTTCAATCAGTAATGGAGATCTATAGCATAAAAGATCCATTTTGTCATTCTGTACACTTGCAGATGCTCTAACCTGTCAGTTTTTGTGACTTGGGCAATACATTGAATTCTTAACCATTCTGACTTTAAGATGCAGATGCCACTCTATGTATGAAGATCTGATCTGAGAGTGTGTGAGAGAGAGATTGGCTTTGATACTTATTCTGACAGTGAGGCAGGCCACAGCGGCCTGCGGAAGCTCGCTGTCGGCCTTTTCGCCGCCCGCTACGTGCGCGTCATGTCAAACAGATCGGGCCCAGCGCCATCAATCAGAGCGTGGCGCTGGCCTCGCATTTAGCCACCTCAGAGGCTGCTCCAGGACAAATCGTCAATAAGGAGCAAATGTCGCATTCGCTCCCGTCAGAGGCAGGCGAGGAACTCTTAAAAAAGATCACAGCAGGCAGAAAGCTTCCCCAAAGTGATTAGTCAAATGAGAAAATTGGGAATTGGGATAAGGCAATTACCCCCAACACACATCCCAACCCCATTTTTAAGGAACATCAGGAGGATTACCTCAACTACCACCGAAACCAACTTTAGAACTGTACCAGTTCCAAGTCACATAAAAAACACACAAGAGGTCCAATCTGTCCAACTTCTCACCTCTCATCCCGATCAGGCTCATTGGCAGCCCATCCCAGGCAGGAATAAGGTGCCAGGCTGGGGATCACCATTCCATGACCCGGCACAATTAATTACACACTATGGCCAGTTGGGAGATACTCAATAAACAGTCTAACTGCACATTTCTAGACAAGAAATATGAAGAAAATATGCAAGTAACACATAGAAAGGGATTGAAAGAGCCCAAACTCTTGAGGAACAAAGCAGCAATGCCACACATTAAAAGCCATCAGCTTATTCAAAATCTGTTAGCAGTAGGTGTTCATCCATCCATCCATCCATCTTCTAACCACGCCTGAAGAAGCCCAGCACAGGGAACAAGGCTGGGGGACACCCGGGATGGGATGCCAGTCCATCACAGGTTTGTTCGAAATGCCATTTTCAATTACTCTGCAAACCAGTCACTGCATGCCGTTAAAATTCCACCCCCCCCCCCCCCCCACCCATTTCCCTTTGACAAATGCAAACTACTGTAAAGGAGACAGTAAATTTGCTGAAACCATCTGTTGTCCTTGGCAGGAGTGAAAATAACTGGCAGAGATTCAGTGAACATATCACCGTGTCAGGCTGACACGCTGAAAAGAGACCATTAACCATTAAATGGGAAATCGTAAAAAAAAAGGAAAGACTATGCAGGAGCCCCGCAGCGCGGGAATTAAATGCCTACAGTTGTTTCAAAATGCCTTCAGTCCTCTCAAAGCAAAAATGAGCTCTGATGCAAAAATGGGAAAACATACTGAAAAAGTTCCAGAATAAGCCTGGTTCTGGCATATATGTGTAATCAGAAAAGAGCTGAATGCCCTTTGAGCTTCATAAATATAG
This sequence comes from Brienomyrus brachyistius, assembly GCF_023856365.1. Lineage (NCBI taxonomy): Eukaryota > Metazoa > Chordata > Actinopteri > Osteoglossiformes > Mormyridae > Brienomyrus > Brienomyrus brachyistius. The sequence goes on from NC_064549.1 coordinate 14,148,998, forward strand.
GAAATTTCAAACTTTAGTTTGTGGTGTAGCAGCAAAATCACCTGGTTTGGTGAATTTTAGTTTTGTAAAGAACATTGACTTAGACTGGCACCATGGAACTCTAACAACCCATAACCAACTAACCTGTCCAAGGTAGCCACCTTTATTATAGGAACTGAAGAAACGTCCTTCCTAGGATTTAACATTCAGTGAGCATCAGTGCACAGGGATAGCAGGATAGTGCTTTTCCCCACTGCTCTGAATGATACGTGATACAAAGATTGAGAAAAATACTCCATCTTTAGCCTTTGTAACACCTGGATGCCGCTGTCATCTGAATCAGAGAAATGGGTGACGATGACATACTGCTGTCATAAAATGAGTTAATGGCAGATGCTTCGGTCATGAATAGGGCAGTCCTCGGGCAGGTGCTGACGTCAGATGGTGTACGACAAAGGCTGAAGGCAGCGTAGATATCTGTGAAGGGACTAACGTGTCCTATAGATCTGGGGATTGCAAGGGCAGCGTTTCACTGGGCCACCGCAGAACGATGATCGGTTTGGGACAGGGTAGTTAATTTCCAAAAATGAACTGTACATTTTCGCCCCAAATAATGGCTAAACTAATAAAATCACCCCCCACCCCATCACCACTGAGGCTGACATATTGTTGCACAATGAATGTCGGTTTGAAGTCATCAGAAGGTTGGGACCCCTATTGTAGGTCATGACGTCTGAGATGACTCCCTAACTCCTGAGGGGCAGACCTGGCTATAGGGGCAGTGTCAGTACCTTGGATCTCCTTCTCGTTGCGGAACCACCGGATGTCAGCGGCCGGCTTGCTCCCAGAGGTCACACACGTCAAGGTGATCTGGTCTCCCTCCATAGCTGGCTTCGTGAATCCAGCTATTTCCGGCTTCTCCGGAACCCCTGCAGGAATGAGGGTAAAATATCGAGCTGACAAAACCGACCACTGGCCTCGTGAGCGATAATGCCTTTCGAGTTTGTTTTTCCGTCGTTAATCCCTTTATACAGCTCTTAAATAGTGATACTATTGGAAGTCAACAAAAAAAGAGGACGCGATAAAGACAGTCAAAAATGCTGCTGGCTCGCTTTTATCTGACAGTCAGTTATCTTGTCATTTATGAACTTCTACCCTTACAGTGATGGCATTCTTTAAGGTTGCCAGATTGTGTCTTATGAGTTACAGTTTTTGGCTAGACTTTAAAAACCATTAACTCCCCTGCCCATATTCTTCTACGCCACATGGTACATGCTGTGACTTGCAAACGCAATTGTATTCCAGGAATGATTCCTTTATCTCCTTTGTATGCCCGTTGTTTTGCACAGCTCGATTAAAATGGCACAGATCTAATAATTTAAGTCAGACAAGCTATGTTGGGTTCCTAATAATTCAGGGAAAAAGAAAAACAGAGGTGATTATGGTGCTGAAAAGCGAAGCGCGATACAAGGTAAGGCAAGTTAGCTCAGATGTTTTAAGCCTGAGATAATTCAGAGAAAAATGGGATAATGGATACCAACACTTTTTGAGGTGACGCCTAATTAAATGTACTGTGCTGTTTTAATTTCCCAGAATAACCTTTACAAGTTTACTCAGTCTTTAACTTCTCAAACTTTTGGTAAAAACAATGCAAAATGCATGCAAAATAGAAAGAAAAAAATTGCACAAGTTACCCAGAAATGTGCTTCCAGTCTGTTTAGCTCCTGATGAAAAGGATCACTGTGTAAGTGCCTGTTCAGTTTTGACAAGCATTGATTTATAACTGCAATATATTCTGATTATATTTTAAAGCTGGTTGAAAGTTTTACTTCCTCTGAAACTTTTGGAGACAAATTGGCTGCACTAAAATAATCGGAGGCTATAGAACAAAAAACATTTCTTCTGGTGAAGTGTGATCATTTGCGTTGGGTCTGCTGTAACAACTATGGAAAGTTGCACATAGCACTCTGGATGAGCTCCTGTGCCCCAGTGACTGGCGAGAGTGTCGGTGAGTGACGGCTGGATGGTAGCACTCACTCAGCACGGTGAGGAAAGCCTTGGCGGTCTTGACGGGCATGGTGAAGAGCGAGCAGGTGTACTGTCCCTCGTCTGCCAGCGCCACCTCGCTGATGCGGATGGCCAGCTCCTGCCAGGAGGCGCGTACCAGCTCGATCCGGTTGTCCCTCAGGGCTGTGGGGAGAGACGAAGTCAGGCCGCTGTTGTGAGGAACACCTTGAGCCGTGTGTGCAAGCAGCTGCCATCATCGGCATCAAAGATTCATAAGGGTTACCGCAAAACCTGAGGTTAGCATAGCGCTACTCTCGATCCAACCCGTAAACTAATCCCGAGGTTCGATCCACGGGAACCACCGTTAATTTAAGCGGGCAATGAGCAGATGTAAGAGTCCGCCTTTCCCTGTATGAGCCTTACAATATATTAGTAAAAAAATCATCGTAGTTTTATGGTAAATGTCATATTCGTGCTACAATGACAAAATGATGGAAGGCGCGAGGGAATATGGATATGTGGAAATTAACAGCTGATCTTTGACCCTTGATATTTGATTCGTAGATTAAATTCAGCTTATCTTACTGGTTTTGTTATTTTCTTAAGTAGTATGAATGTTCTTACTGACCACAGTTGTGTTTTATATACGCTGTATACACTAAGTGGCAATCTGATTAGGCAGACATAGCTAGTACCAGGTAGGACCCACTTTGGCCCATAAAACTGCTTCAAATATATGAAATTTGTGCCTTCGGAGAAGCCTTTCTGCGCACCTTCTCCACTGAGCTGCTACTATTGTACTATTACCTTTAACAAGGCTGCCCATTCTCTTCTGATCACTCTCATTAGCAAGATTTGCAGCCACAGAAATGTCATCAACTGGACGTGTTTCTGTCATACCATGTTTTACGAAGTCGAGACACTATGGTTATGAAGATCCCTGCATGGTGACTGTGAGATGCTGGAACGTCTGGCACGGACAATGACAACACCTTCAAATTCGCTTAGACCGCTTGCCATTATAATGCTTAGCCAAAGAGTAACTGAACCTTTTGGCCTTGTCAGCTTGCTGTGCATGTGGAGGAGAAGGTTGTTTGTGATAAGACAAAGGAGGACTGAATAAATTAGCCATCTAGCATGTGGATGCTTTTGTTTTCCTTGAATCCCGAATGTCTTTGTCCCATGACCCTGACCACAATAAGTGGTTAGAATATGGATGGATCAGTAGGTGGATGGATGTATGGATAGTTGGATGGATGGAAGTGTCTTTGTGATGTGCTGTTCACACTGTCACCATCAGTTGGACATTTTAAACATGCAAGCTCTCATACTCCTCCATTTCCATTTGCTGATATTTAATAATCTAAAAATAGACACCCCAGCGGATTTCCCCGCCGTGCCGTCCACCGCTGAGACCTGGCTCCTTCGGAAAGCCTCGATGTCATCCGATCTTACGGATCAACCAATAGCATCATAAAGAGGAAGAAAGTCACGGGCCTTTAAGCATTCTGAGGCTGAAGTCTAAATTACAGGCATAAGTCTTGAAAGAAAGTGAGGGATCTGAAGACAGAAAGTTAACCTAGTCATACCTAACTCTGTAAACTGACAGGGAGCCCCGGCTGGAATGCTGCTGTAGTAATAATAACAATAATCAGGAACCCAATTTTGACGGCTGTGCAGACAGGAAATGGGCCTGAAATGTGCCTCCTATGGACAGTGCATTTAGAATAATAACCATGCTGCATGGTCCCTCTGCCTGTTTCCAAAGGAGACCCAGCCCTGCCCGCCTGCCTGCCTGAGGCGATATCTTAATGAGACATTTGGTAGAAATTCCCCTGTAAGGTCAGTGGCCTGTATAGAGAAACGTCAGACGAACAATATTAGTACTGAAATACAATAATTAACAATGTTATTTTTTTTCTTCATTTTAACTGTCGTATTGATGCTTATTGAAAATAACAAATATGCAGTGTGCATGCCTAATTATCCCTGCAAAATAGATTAATTTCTGACCCAAAGAATGATGTCGCAAAAGGCCAATGGTCTCATTAAAACTTTGTCTTCCTTTCTCGTCTTTCTTTTTTGCAATTTACAACAAATGCTGTTGGATTCGTTTTGCATTTATCACGTGGCGAATGTTTGTACACTAAGACTGGTGCCATTAATAACTATAAATAAAGACCTATAGCGACTACAGAGAAAACAGTTTGTGTGAATTTTACAAATGAAGTATTTCCTCTACTTATTGTACATTTCGCAGTAAACACTATGCCATTATATATGGAATAAATGCTCTGAAGACAAAATTGAACAATGCTTCATTATTTTGGATGAAATGAGGTGTTAAATAGAGAGTGTATCAGTTAGAACTGGGTCTATCTGACGAAATGAGCAACGGGGCTTGTTATGAAACAAACAACTAATCGTTCTATCCGATTAGAGCCATTGATGTTATATGGTCCATTCTGAGCATTAATATCTAAGTCTTTTTTGTTCGTGTTACACAGTATTTCTTAGAGAACAAAGCGGCTACAGAATGGCTTAGAGGTCTCCATTCCAGGAGGACAACTTATACAATTATATACATGAAATATGTCTCTTTATGTCAAGGACCTTACATTTGTCACATACTACAAAAGGCCGTTCAGAAAACAAGAAACGAACAACGTGACCGACCGGCAGTTGAACCTTACTGACGGGAACCGAACCACATTGGCCCAATCAGCTGGTCTCGTGAGGAGACAGAGAACCTAATTTATACACCAGGAAGGGCATCGTGTCATTATAGACAAATAAACACAAAATAAGGAATCGGTAATGACAAGTAGGGATGGTAAGGTGCACTGATTTGCCTCGGGGTACTGGCGTAAAAGTTTAATATTTGATTGCCCTGATTAAAAACAAAATTTGGGATGACCTCAAGATGCATCAATATATGATTACTAGTAGAGGCCCTATGTCTTTATTATTTAGAAGTGTGACCAATAATTTTATATCAAGATTGATCCCTCCTTCTCTAAACTGTCAGTGTCTGTTCCATATTGAATTTCATAGCATCATATTCTTTTGCATGGCATATCGGATTGAATCGCATTGTGTTGAATCGAATCACGTCGAGTCGAGCTGCATTGCAATCGGGGTGAATCATATCCTATCGCATTAGGAGCTGCTGATTTCTATCTTTAATGTACTGGATTGTTGGCAATGCACCGACATGTGTATGCTATTGGCTTCAGTGATGGAGATGTAATGAAGCAGATAAAAAGTCAGTTTAATTGCTCGAAAAAGGAATATATGAAGGAGAGTGGTCAGGTCTGTTGGGGGAGCCGCCAGGATTGAGGGAGAGCATGGTGCTGGTGACTGGATCTGGCATGCGGCCTGGCTGGAGGGAACAGAGGCTAACAAGGGTGCAGGAAAGCAGGCACTTCTTTCTTTGATGGTCCTGTTTCTGCTGGTTTAAACCGGCTGGCCCTTGCCCGGGTCGTGCTCTCAGCAAGTAGAGACAGACTCCAAGTCCAAAAGCGGTTCAGGTCTTCAATGAGGCCCAAGCACTAGTTTGTTATACACATGGGGTCGAAGATCCAGCTGCTCAGATCCTGAACCCTTGTTAGGTGCTTGTTTGTTTTTGAACCTGAGCCGTCAACGACAAACCACCATCTTCTAACTGACACCCACGGCCACGGCAGTCTCCAGACACCCCTGCTCCGGGCCCCCCGCCTTATTGATTTCCCTCCCTCGTGTCGCTCCGGGGGAGAAAATAGCATTGCATACTGGGAGGAGATAAAGAAAAGAGGCAGAGTTGGTAAAAGCTGCTACCTCAAACATGGCCGCAGGCGGGTTGGCCGCTCGGTGACTACACACTCGCTCTTCAGAATAAAATATTTCTGTAGTTTCGGCTGGGCTGTTTTTCTGCTAAATGTCGAGGAGAGTGTACACAGTGCCGAGGGGGTGGGGGCAGGGGGGTGGACGATGGAGGGGGGGGGCTGGAGTAGTTCGAGATGGAGCTTGAGAAACAGAAACATGAATGTGGAACGTTAGAGTCGAAATTAAAATCTCGTCCTTAAAAGTGTCGAGGCCGCAGTGGTGGGCGGGGTTGGCGGGCGCTCGCTGGCACGCTGCCAGCAGCCCCCCCGCCGGGATCGAGCACCACGCCTCAGTGGCGGCAGGTCACGCATGTTCACACGCGTTCGACACTCTGTATGCGTTCATCCCGCTATTCCCAGGGGCTCCCATCTCCCTAAACAAATAGGGGACAGACGGGTAATAATTGCGTTAAGGGATTTCCCACTGAAATTAGCCTTCGCTTATTTCCAGCAGCACTGTGTTACATTTCTGTGTCTCTCAATTCGTCCTTCACATGCCTGGGCGGGAAACCCCCTATCCTCTCTCCTCCCACCAGGGCTGGATCCGTGTAGATGTATGTGGTCTCAGAGGGGACCGTTCTGGATCATGAAACCAGGCGGACCCTCGCGCTGCCAGGCCACGGTGCGGGAATGTCCACCTGTATGCCGTCCAGCTGGCAGAGCCGGCCTTAAGCAGCACTTCCCTGGCATGCTGCGGGTTTTTTCAAGCGCCTGTCCAGATCGATGATGTTTCTGCCCTGCACTGGCAGCCAAGACAGCGGTATCAATAAAATGCAAAACACATTTTCTCACATCATAGAAATTCTCCCACAACTTAATTAAAATTTGGTGGGAGATTAAGTTGCTTATACATGTTCCCGTGTTATTAATGCAGTCCTGATATTAGTAGTCTGTGAGGTAACCTATTTTCTCAGGAAAAAAAGCTGATTTTACCCAATTCCGTTGGTAATTGGCGATACAACACTTCATTTTATGTATGTTTTCCTTCGGTTTTACATTCTGAATGTGCCAGACATTTTTGCGTGAAACAACTTTTGAAAACATCAAAGCGGTCGCCGTTCTCAGCCACAGGAACAAGGTGAAAGCTTTGCTATCTGAGCATTTAATTCATGTAAATATGAAAACCTCCTTGATCTCTTCCTCTTTACATAGAAAAGCGTTTTTAAGCATGGCGCATTCCTTTAAAAGAAAAAAAAATCTCTTTTTCTCTTAAAAAGCACCCTCTTAGAGAATTAGAAGCTTTTCGTGTAGCAGGAAGCTGCCGATTTTGCTGCTGCTCCACAGGGGCTGGGCGGTAGGCCGGCACGGGTTCTATGTCTGCGTGAGTCGAGACCCATGAGAAGTGTCTTTCAGCTTCAGGTGCTGAGGACGCCATTAAGAAGAAAACACCGATCCAGGCCGCCCACGGCAACCTGAACTGCGTAGCCAATCATCCTAACTTGCCTCTTCTTGGGTGAATGCTGATTGGGGGATTTCAGAAGCTGGGCTGTAAAGAGACCTCTTCAGCAGGACCACGCTGCGACAAGGGCTGACTCCATGATAGCCTTCCGCAAATCTCGAACAGCGTTCATAAATGCGTCGACGCATCAATGGGAATAATGCGAGCCTGTCGGCTATGGAAGTTTCCGCAGGTAATGGTTACTGAGAAGCCTATAATTTCAGGCAATTTCTTTTTACATTGAGATTTGCTCAGCTGCATTGGGCCCTTATTAATGGCAGTTTACTCAAGGCAAGAGCTGAACACGATGGTCTTGGTTTCTGGCTCCTTCTCAATGTTAGGAGATCAATGGAACATCAGATCCCTAACTCCAGACCAGGTACAAATGGAAGTTATTTACGATACACCAAACCCGCTGCATTTTGCACGTCGTCGTATTATGCCTGTAGTTTTGTAGGTCTCTGCCCTTTTCAGTCAGCACACTAGTGACGGGGACAGACATTAAATCGTCCCTCAAAAAGAAAAAAAAACTATTTCAGCCTTTGGTTCTTTGATCTCAATTTCACCTCCAAGCTTATTTCTGAAACACAGATTATTCTAAGTCTAAGACGACCCTTAGGGTAGAACGACGGGATAGGAAAATAAATTTTAAATGCTCGGATCTACAGTATAACTGTCCAAGTATTTTCTGCGCTTGAGCTAAGACATATATATCAGTAACAGCCATACTGCCTTGTTGGAACGGCCTCACAGGAATCATTATTAGCGAAATTTGCCTCAAACTAAGAGAACAAGCTAATTAGCTTACATCGTAAAAATTGTCATAACGCTAGCTGTTGTATTTCAGTTTGCTCGGCAGGGGGAGGGGGGATACATCATCTGTGAAATTGGAATATAATGAAGTTAGTAGGACAATGGTATTAGAGGCCATTAGAAGCATGGATAAAAAGCAGTACCCATTGTAATGAAAAAAACACTTACGTAATGTTTGACGTTATTAGATGCCGACAGAACGAAGTCCACCCAGAACCAAGCTTGGTTGGTGCCATTGAAATTGACTGGATAAACTGGCACCCACTCAGAACATGGTGCCCTAGGCTGCCACCTACTGGGTTGACCGGCACTGCCTACCACATGTAAATGCGGCGATTTTGTTTTGGGCGGGGCACTTGCCACAATGGAGCCAACCGTCGGCCATTTAGCAAACCTTCGGAGTAAAGCAATCCAGCGCATATCATTCAATGATATACAGTGGGTGAAGAAAATCAGCATAGTCCTATAGCCCGGAGGCACGAAGAGAGAAGAGGAGTGAACCACTCTGATTTTATTATTTATTTTAGCTGCTTATCAGACTGGGCTCTTTATGTAGCAGAATTCACAGGTTGAAAATTGGCTGCCAGCCTTCTTTACAGCTGGGTGTTTCATTGAGGTAATTCAAGTGCAGGACTGCTGAACACACCCCGGCACGGGTGCCTCTTTCCTTGTGCTCTGGGCTTCCCAGGACAGTGTGCTGTGACCCTGTGCTGGATTAGCAGTTACGGATGATGGATGGATGGATGGATGGATTGATTGTTTAATAGTAGACCACCATTCTGAGATTTGCAGCCTTTGTTCAATAGTGACGCTGTCTATACATAGAAGTTCGGGGGGGGGCTTATTCATATACCCCAGGGGACTCATAGTCAGGCTGCCTGTGCTCCCACCCCCACCAACCCCTCCCCGGCGCCCCCACGGCTGCCGGAATGCCGTTCACGCACCTCATTATTCCTGACATTTTCTATTACGCCAGAAAACAAAAAAGGCTCCGGGCAGCTCAGAGATTCAACTTGATTCCATCGATGCAGGCACTGATGCTCCTTTGATCGTGACGGATCATCCTGACGGATTCCGGAAGGGGGAAGGGGTTGGCTGGGACCCATTATGTGAGACATGTATGAATTTGCATCTCCCAGATACATGTGGGCAGTGAGAGATGCGGCTAGACTCTGCATATACATCTGAGGTGAATCCTGATTGGCTTATTAACTGTAAATCCTGATTGGATGCAAATCCACAGAACACTGCGAGACTATCTCTGGATGGGAAGAAAAAAAGCTCCAAGTGACAGGGAAACGGAAGGATGGATGGACACTGCTAGTGGTCATCTCCAAAGAAAGGGATGAACACTAAAGACTGTGACTCTAGCTTTAGAAAAACAGGAAATGCACAATGCTACTGTTTTATGACGAATATATGCTCAATCCGAATTTGATGGCAGAACACGTTTGAAAAAAATTGGGAGCGGGTCAAGAAACGTTGTGTGATGCTAAAGCAAAACACCTGGTTGAATATCTCACAAGTAATTAGGTTAATCGGCAACAGGTCAGTAAGATCTCCTAAAAAGAGCCTCCTTGAGAGGCTGAGTGTCTATGCAGTGAAGATGGGGAGAGGTTCATCCTTCTGGGAAAGACTGGGAAAGCGTGGGGAAATAGTGCAACTATAACGAATAATGCGGTCTGACAAATCAAAATTTCGAATTCCTTTTGGAAATCATGGATGCCGCGTCCTCCGGGCTAAAGAGCAGAGGGACCATCCAGCTTGTTATCAGCGGACAGTTCAATAGCCAGCATCCGTGATGGTATGTGGGTTCATTAGTGCCCATGAATTGGGTAGCTTGCACATCTGGGAAGGCACCATTAATGCTGAACGATATATACAGGTTTTAGAGCAACAAATGCTGCCATCCAGACGACGTCTTTTTCAGAGAAGGCCTTGCATTTTTCAGCACAACAATGCAAAAAGCAAGGCTCTATAGTACAAGAGGCCGGGTGCTAGACTGGCCTGCTTGCAGTCCAGACCTGTCACCCACTGAAAACATTTAGTGCATCATGAAATGAAAAATACGACAAAGGAGCAGTTGAAATCCTACATCAGGCAAGAATGGGATAACATTTCACTCTCAAAACTCCAGCAACTGGTCTCCTCAGTTTCCATACATTTACAGAGTGTTGTTAAAGGAAGAGGTGATGCAACGCAGTGGTAAACACGCCCCTGTCCCAACTTCTTACAGACGTGTTGCTGGCATCAAATTCAAATTGGGCATATATTTGTCATAAAACAATAAAATTCCTCAGTTTCAACATTTGATATGTTGTCTTTGTTCTGTTTTCAAATAAATATTGGTTTCTGTGATTTGCAAATCATTGCATTCTGTTTCATTTACATTTTGCATGACATCCCAACTGTTTTGGAAACAGGGTTGTAAACGCTTAACCGGAAGTGCATACTGGACAGGGTGCCAGGCCATTGCAGGTGATGCATGATGACTCATAATCTTGCATTATATGTTACGGGGAGGTTTTCCACACGCAGCCGCTCCCTAGCCGGCTCCTACCCCAGTGACGCCATATCCTCCATAATGAGTTAGCTGCCAGGAGACAAGCCGATCCGCTGTTAGCTACAGGGGTCCTGTGCGTGCTTTTCACATAGAGGCAGCAGTACCACTGAGCTGAAGGCTGTGCTCTGAAATCTAAAAGGACGCCACTGCTTCACCCTTTAACATGCCTGCATCTAACCACAAACTGCGCGCTAAATAACTGCAAATATCTGCATACCCTGAGTAAGGACACTGGCACATCGGCATGCAGGAATGAAAGGGTCTTTAAATAGTCTCACGCAAAGAGCTGTTTCTGGCAGCTTAAGAGTCTCAGAATGACTCCTCCAATCAGGAGACAGCACAGGTGGACCAGCGAGAGGCGAGGTCATGCTGGAGATGAACAGACTCCAAAGCACCTTCTAATCAGCTCCAGCATGGTCCTCCACAAGCACTGAGCACCGCGGATACTCTCAGACCATTTCATTATCGCGTATAAATATTTAGAGGTAGTTATTGCTGCTTGCGTATGAAAATACATGAAAGGCATGGGTGGGAGCTGATGAGAGGGCAGCTGGTGAGGATGACAGTGGTGGTTGCGGGAGTGTGCGGGGGGGGGGGGGGGGGGGGCTGCTCCCGTGGCTGCTAAATACTCAGAATATCAGTATTTTATGCTGTTCGCCATTTAAGTGCATATGCAGTAATGGCTGTTCCTCCTCCAGAAATTTAGCCAGGAACAGTAATGAAGGTTTTTACAGCATTTTCTCCTAGCTGGTAAATTGCACCTAAGAATAAAAAAAAAAACATCTCATACCGGTAATGTTACGAAAGAAATCCTGCCATCTTAGTTTTGTTTCTTTAACCCTCTTTGTATTTAACGAGAAAGTGTACAGATAATTGAATGGCTGATTGGCATAATGAAATTCACATAGCCTGCTGAACCTGCCTAGGCATATACAGTATTGACCTCACAGAGTTTCTGTAAATCTGTTGTGTTTATTCAAATTAATTTGTGCTTTGTTTTTGAGTGCGTAACCCGGTATAAAATTAAGGTCAGGGGAGCCAAAAACCTGTCACATGATTCAGAGCTGAAAGCTGATTGGCTCAACCTGCTTTCCTTGAGTTCCCATGAAATCCGTACCATATTCTTCACACTTTTTGTCTTTTTATATAAAGTTAACACTTGGGAGGCTTTCACAATCTGCATTACATCACAGATCATGGCCAACTGCTTTATCCAAAGAAACAGTTCTACCTATTTATGCATCGAGGTATTTTATTGGAGGAAGTCAGTTTAAGTCCCTTGCTTAAGGGTATTACATCACATCCTCACCTGGAATTCAAACCCGGGATCACCTTCTTATCTGTCGGACTAGCAGTTTAAATCCAAGCAGAATAGGGGTCAATGAACCACATATGCATGAATACAGTACTAATAGGGTTTTGAGGAAGATTTTCCTTTTGTAAAGACGTACCCAGAAATCACGCTTTGTGACTCTACAGAACATTTGGTTGTCAGGCATTTAAAATTGCCCCAGCATTTCTATATTCTAGATAACAGTCAATGATTTGCCTGCGGGGAGAAACTCTATAAAGGCGAATGGTTCCCGCAGTTCTGGCAAGCTTTGTCACGGGTCCCCAGGAAGTAGGCGTCTTTCAAACAAAGGAGACACTTAGCTAAATAAGGCTTTTAATTGGCACTGCAGTGTAAAACATTACAGCAAGGACCTGAGCACAAAAAGGACACGCAAGGACGTCTTAACAAGGTGAATCATCCCTATTTGTCGTCAATATTACAGACGAGAGGGCAAAACAAAGCAAATAAACGAAACAAAGAAAAAAATCTGCCCTGATTCAGACGGGGAGCGAGGCTGACTTAACAACAGTCATTAGAGGGAGACGGGGTCTGTACTGCAGTGCAGCCGACGGCGAAGCCAAACGTTTAATGCGGGAAGAAAAAAAAATGACAAGTCAGGTCAGCTGAACAACACGGTGGGTAATTACCAGCCTTCAATAAAATGGCAGGAAGTAAAATGCATGCTCGACGTTACAATGGGAAACTCATTTACTGGCAAAACATTCTTCTTTAGAAAACAGCTTTATTTTTATTTTTATTACACTAAATAACAAACAGGAAACAGTTTGATAAGAAAGGCAGCCCCTATTTCCAGCTGTGATTTTGAGAACAGGTGCAGCCTAGCAGATGAACGACAGTTGCGATTCGGGTGCACATTCAGATACACGTTTGCATCAACCATTGTTTGTCCCTCTAATGTAGCTAAATCATGTCTGCAGATAAATTTGGAGGTGCTAGTGGGTGGTGTGAGGCTTAACCACTGTGCATATAATCAGAACTTTGCTGGTTCAGGTCCCAACCCCTGTGGAATATTCACATACTCACTGGGCCCTTTAGCTAGGCCCAAAATTACCCCAGGAGTACCTAATAAATGGCGTAACCCCAAGCTTCACTCTCTGATGCGTGTTTATGTTTCAAAAGAAGGAGAACAAGACGGCATGTGTTGTACCGGTGATGAGCATCTTCATCATTTAACCTCACCAAGCTACCATCGGTAGTTGCTTATGGAAGCAGGAGATGAGCCGAGAGTAAAAGCAAGCGGCTCACCTGGACCGTAGCTCGTCAGGGCACCGTTGGGTTAGGAGGTGAACTGGAGGGAACCGGCACAGAACACAAGCCTGCCGGTTGAGCAACTGTGCCTTCCTAATGGATTGGTAAGCAACTGAACGATTCGTAACTCGGGACTTATTTTTCCACTCACTGCAGCCTGTTTTAAATTCACGAGGGCCAGATAAAGGAATTCTAAGCCGCCTCTTCAACTCAGACCCCTGGCTAATTTCCCCCGTTCACCCTTGAAACGATCTCCAGCCACCCAATACAGAGCAGGCACCCGTCCTTCCCTCCCAGGTGTCTCTATGGTTCTCTGGACTTCAAATAAACCCTGTTGACATCGGCCGCACAGCGGGACGCCTGACGGAGCGGACCGGGAGTTAGCGGGCTGACTGGCACAGTCAAACGGAATAAACTGAAAGCTGGACGATCGCCAAAATTACAGGCCGTGGAAATCCGAGTCTTTCCGGTCGGTAGTGCATTGTGACCAATTACCAGTAGCGGAAAGTTTGTTTTTTGCACTCTCACGCTTGCTCTAGCACAGCTTTGAAACTGTGCCTGCAGGTATCCCATCTAATAAGAAAAGAAAGAAGTGTGACAAAGACAAGGTCCACACATACGCACCCGCAAGTCGGCTGCAGGATTAAGAGTTTTTAAATCGTGATCTCGATTATTAACCCTATGCAATCTCATTCTCACATGGCGACGATTCCGCAGTGTGTGCATTAGCAGGTAGATCTTTTGCCTCAAACCAGGGGCTCTCTTTTCTCAATAAACTGTATCAACAAAGGACAGCACTGCGTTACACCACGAGTTAGATTGTACACAGGAAGAGAAGGCAGATATGAAAACAAATGAAATGTGTGTGACAAGGTGAAAGAATCTCGAAAACAAGAACAAAATGATTAAGGCTTGAGAAGATGCTTCTCGTGGTGGTGAGGTAGGGAAAGGGAATGCTTCCAACCGTAACTCGATCCATAATGTATTTGTCCAGAAAAACGAGTGACATTAAATGTGTCATAAGTGTTTTAAAAACACTAAAAATAGATAGATAGATAGATAGATAGATTGATTGATTGATTGATTATAATGACTGTGTTGGTCCTCGCCAGATATAGGAGATATATCCCAGAATTAAAAATTATTGTTATTAAAGAAAGAAAGAAAGAAAGAAAGAAAGAAAGAAAGAAAGAAAGAAAGAAAGAAAGAAAGAAAACAAATACATTGCTCAAAAACTGCGAGAGAAGATCATAATGACAGTTCTGGATTCCTGGAATTCCTACTTTAACCAGAAGCCCAAGTATTGAGTGGAGTATTTAAATGTAACTACATGGAGGCCACACTGTGAACCTAAATGGTCAAATACAGTCACCACCGCATTTGCAGCTGACGAGCAGAAACCTGGGGGTGGGGCTGGAAGTTCACTAGAACATGATATGAAGAGGCTCGGGGAAGAGTGTGTGTGAAGAGGGATGGGCAGATTTCAGGGGCTGATGCGTGGGGATCCCAAATAACATGTCAGACGGTGCCAACAAAGAGCACAAAAGCAAAGAGAATCGCATCCCGGGATACAGACAGTGAGATCCAATGTTCTGAAAAGCCCAATTGGTCGGGTCCCGTACAAAGCAGCACCAGAACCACAGAGTACAAACACAGCCAGGACAGTCAAGGATCAGACCCAAATGAACAGAGCACATAAGCCTTTGACACAACGACAGCTCGGGTACCGTCTCGGAGCGAGGACCGGAAATCCACGCGTGGTTCCGCTGTCTCTAAACTCTGAGCGGCTGCAGAGCAAAGAAAACATGAAAAAAAAAGAACTCGGTGACGACAGCTGCGGCAGTGAATCCTTTCAAAGTGTGACGCTTTCGCCGGACTGAAACCGGATTTCTCCAACAAGCAAAAGTGATAAACATGACGAACACCAGCACTTTGTTAAAACGGCAGAGAAACAAACAAAGGGAACATTTCCCTGCTTTAAATTGTCTAAAAAAAGAATATAAAATAAGACAGGCAAACAAGCAAACCCAGCCAAACTGAATCAGGGGTTTCTGTTGTCTTTACAATGTAGCAAAATCTGTTGATAGTCCTGAAACAGGAGCTACTGGGTAGATCAGTAGGTTGGGGACCTGGAGACTGGCTGGTTAGTTATACCCACGCTGGGCCCTTAAACTAGGCCCTTAACCCTGTCCTTTAGACACACTGTCTGCCCTGGCACTATTACCCCAAGATTCCATTACTTTTATGTTGCTTCAGAGAAAAACATTTGCCAGATAAAGAATTTACCACCAGACTGAGGCTGCGCAGACGTAAAATTAGAATACGTGCTGCACATTTTATTATGCTGTTTCATCCTCTGAGTGGCTTGAGTTGAGTGTTTTATCTTTTCATGTTTGTCTTTTTCATCAGGCAAGATCAGATTTGAAGCAGATTTAGTATTACAGTGGGAACAGTCACTCAGCCATAGAGTCATAAGTCCAGTTCATTATGTACTACGCCCCCTTCAGCTGCCTTTGGGAAATTACAATTTAGGGAAAAAAAAAACGACTCAAATCTTTCCAGTGAAAGGAACTGAGCTCATACAGAAAGTACAAAGTCAGAATGAGCACTGTTGTGTTTGACTTGAGACCTACAGGTTACCCTGAAAGTGATTTTTATGAAGCTCAAACACTGTTAGGGTCATGGGTTCCTCTGCAGGGGAGTAAACCGCAGACTCCAAAATGGCATATGTGAGGTGACTGAAGGGGGCACTCTGGAGTCACCGGGGGAACAGGAAGAGGAAGATGAAAGGCTGTGATCAAGTATATACCTGGGAAGGGACAAAACGTTTCAGGCCTGGTGGAATGCTGGGTCGGGGGTCGTTTGATATCGGGGTCACCTCTCAGGGAGCCCAGGTGCTGAATGTTCTCTCCTACGGTATCGGAGATTTGTAGTGCAAATACAACCTTTTCCAAAGGACAACACTTTCTATTCCATGGCGGACCCCCGGCTGTATGCTTTTGTTCACGGACCACTTGCATCTCGCTGCAAGGGGTCGAACATGCTAGACTGCTCTGATGGAGACAGACCAAAAATATATCTCCCCCCCAGTTGAAGCTGGGGGGGGGGGTGCGGTAAATGGGGGTGGGGGAAGCAAAACAAAAACTGTTCTTTCAAAAGGATGCACTCTCCATCGGTTGACAGGTGGATGAACTTTGCAGTGATGCATGATGGGTATGCACTGGGAACGCCCCAAGACCCCTTTATAACAAATCTCAATCTGAAGAGTGCTTATTAAAAATAAAACTATTCCAAGTGATGGATCCACTGACTTCCATGCCTGCTCAGCAGTCTGCCAGCATGCTGTAGCCTGTCACTGCCTGTGAACCGTTTCTTCTTCATTTTGTCTGCTTGTTTTAAGCGTTTAAAACTTTATAAACAGAAAAATCAGGACTTTTGGCACCCCCACTTAGCCTGAGCAAGAGCTACCAAGCTGGTTGGCATCACTGTGGTCCAGAGTCAAGACTGGGAGAAAAAAATCTTTAGCCTGCAGATTTAACGCAAAAATATCATCATTCCTTCCTGCATCATCAACCCCCTCCTTCCACCATGATGACAGTGGTCGCCGTGGTCAGTCTCTCGGCCTCTTGCCCCGCACGTCACTCCACCCCTCCCCCATCTGGGACTGGCAGAGAGTAGCTCTAGGGTCTCTGCTTTCATTAAAGTCTTTACTTTGTGACACAGCCCTACTCCGTGTCAGACAGATATGTCACACGCATTCTGGGGTGCAGTTACCCAGAGCGAAAGGGGAAAACGTACAGTGGGGAGTCCACACATGGCAATTTGCTCTCCGTAAAGCAGCGTAGCTAAATTGAAGGTGAGCTACCTGCAAAGCGGATCAATTGGCAGGTAAACCCCCTCCCCCAAAAGGCCGACGTGCCAAGCCATTTGCCGCTACATTGGGAGGAAATCTGTCAGAATCTGATAAAACCGATTACATATTAATGCCGCATCAATGATTCAACCCCTTGCCCACACGAAAATCATGGAGAACAAAGAGGAAGTAGGATTTTTGCTGCCTTTTGTCATGAATAAAGTCTCTAATCCTTGATTAGATTAGCAGTTTAGAAGGTGTGATCAGCACACTTTGATAAACCAAAATCAGTTTACAACCCTGTGGTATTAATGCACAGGTTCCCTGTCACTGAGCTGCCAGCATCTAAATACAAACGAAAGGTTCGCTTTTGACTGATCTAGCAAATAGCCACAGTAAATATGAGGCATGCAGTTAGGCAGGTCTGAAGGGAAGCACAATATTTTAGCATTTTTAGGGTGACCGTATTCTGCTTTGCAAAAAGAGGGAACATCAGGGGCAGGAAATGTGCACACAGAAAGTATTCTGAGTGTAGAAAGCAAATGTCAACATGACATTTCAGGCATTTTTAGGCTCAAAAAACGAGGATGTGTGGTCACCCAAAGCATTTTGGTTTTAGGCTAGCCTTTTTTTGCAAAATGAAGAAAAAAAAGTGAAAGTACGTTATGATCTTCAAGGTGGGATGATTGTTGGGCATACAGCCTCTGTTTTGATATGAGCATAGCATATTTTTTGTGTGTTGTTTGGTAAAAACACGAAGGACCTCGTTAGCGCCACAAAATAGCCTAAATGAAAGGGCATCATTATGCAGCTGGCACACTACATGAAGTGCATTAGCGCACCGTAACTTGGTGCTTGGTGCCGGTGTTTGACAAAGGTGTCCAATTACCTCCCCAGATGCTTTCAGCCACACCATTCGTTCTGAAGAGTGTCACCTGGTAGGCTGCTGTACCGAATGTGATTTAGGAGAGATTCCTGCAGTGTGATCTGAGGGTATTTGTCAGGTCTAAATCGGTTAAAACAAAAAAAAATAAACTGTAAGTAATTTAGGGTAAAATGTCAGAAAAGTGACAATTTAAAAAAGGAAGGCAGATTGACGTAGCTCTGGCAACTGCAGGTAGTACCGATTCCCAAGTGGGCGCTGGTCCTTGTGCTGGAAACTGCCAAAATAAAGGAATCTCTTGAGAAAATGAGGGAGACGTGAAGACAGGTATTCCCACACAGGTCTAACTCTTGATGTAAGCAGTTAACATTGCGACACGCTTAGGGTTATGCATGCAATGGAGATACTGGCGAGGAAGCATGACAGATATACAAAGACGTTGCATGATCTCTTGTGGGAGATTCTGGAATGATGCCTGGGAAGATGCTCTCAATCCAGGCACTATTCGAAAGCTGAGGCGAACCAGAGGTGTTCTGGCAGCTGGGAGTGATCCAGTGCCTTATTAATGTTAGTGTTGCCTTTGTTTGGGCACCAATGCATGGCATTAATATCAAATAATGTTTGAAGAAACAGCACCAGAGCACCAGGGAATGGAACATCTCATTAAACATATCTGTCTCCAGTTTTTTTTTTCCACAAAAGTCCACAAAGAAACCTATGTACACTTCCAACCATTGATGATATGTCAAGCAAAGAGAGGCAGTGTGTTGTCAAAATTCAACAGGGAAAGATTCCTCTTTGAGTGTCCCCAGTGCTGGTCTGGCCATTTCACTGATGAGGAAGTCACCAATCCCACAATGCATTTCTCAGAGGGGGGTAGTTCAGCACCAGAAATAAAAAATTCAGACCAAAATTTTGTTTCAACAGACCAGCTGAGTACTCTGTAAAAGTGATTTCCTATACTCAACAAAATTTTGGTCTGGATTTTTACTTTCCTGACCTGAACTATCTACCTCTTGCTTGTGTGCGTTATCAAAACCCTCCTGACTAATTGTTGAGTTGTTGGGCGCCAGTAACTGGGGAATCGGGGGGAAATTACACAAACTGAAAATGCACCTTGACTATGGAAATTATTCAAAGAAAAAACAAACTCCTGATAAGGAGAGAGAGAGAGCATTTATACAATGCTGGCCTTATCTGAAACTCTTGTGCAAAGGTGGAGCAAAATTAAGCTGTTTATCTAGCTGGCCTACCAGGTCGTCTGCCCCAACCATTTGTAGGAACCGAAGAATTAATCTAATGCCCTACTTTTCAGTTTCTCCTTGTGTGGGCGTGTGTGTGCTCGCTTGTTTGTTTTAAATGTCACAGATGTGTTGCCTCCTGTGTATTATCTATACAGTCTGATCTTCATGCAGATTTGAATCGGACACCAACATTCTCTGAGCCATGCATATCGTGGGTGGTCTTTATTAATTTTACATCTCGTGCAGTGGGACTGTTAGCTGCTCCTGTTAGGAAGGTGATGGGAGGATGATTTTGCTCTGTTTTTCTGACAGGAATAACAATGTGTGTGTGTGCTGACATTTAATATTTCTGGGGTAACTTGAGAGCCCAGTGGAAGACATAACCTGGTTTTAGACTGTTATGCTGTTACATTTCAGCCAGGGACTCTACCTCTAATGAATTTCTATAGACTTATTCCCTGCAAAACAACATCTACTTGCTGGGCACAAGTTAGAGTTGCTGTTGGGGATTTATTAACCTCTATCCTAAACCTAACCAGCAAAACCACAGATACAAAGGCCTTGTGACCCCCTTTCCGAGATAGGAATTGGGAATCTGGAATCGGCATATCAAAACCTGCGTTAAAAAGGATTAGACTAACTAGTCAAGCAAAATTTTATTGTTAAGTAAGAGTTGTGTAACAAATCATTTTATAAAGCTCTGGTCAAAAATATCCAGCTGTCAGATTTACGCTGCGTTTTTAGCAGTGGCTAAAAATAATGAGTGAGTTTAATTTGTGATATAACAAAGGATAGACCATACAGAGGAGGCTAAAGACAGTCATTAGATTTGTTTCTTTAAAAAAGATTCTGTCATAAGCACAAATACTTATAGAGGTAATTCTGGTGTTATGTGTAAAGCCTTGGAGCCAGCTGCTGGTTCTGCTAGACTCTTAGGAAATAAGCACCTTCAGAAGAGATGAAACATGGCTGCGAAGCTCGCTATGCTCCTGCTGCCCTACAGGGACAGGCATCTTTCCCAGATTTTTGCCATTTCACGCAAGAGACGGAGCATTAAATCAAACAATGGTCAAGCGAGGACGGTGACAGGAACTGCACGGCTGTGCTCACCTTTCTTGTCCCCGAAGAAGAGAGTCTGCTGTGCAGGGTTTGACCACTGGAGGGAGGTGTTGTCATTGTGATCCACGCGGCAGGTCATGTCGGCCGTCCCCCCCTCTGCCACTGTCACGTTATGTGTGATGGGGAATTGGCCCTGGCTGCCTGTGTGGAGAGAGGGAGGAAGAAGGTCACATGGGCTGGAGAGGGTCACATGGGCTGGAGAGGGTCACATGGGCTAGCTGCTTGCTGTACCATTGTCTCCATCCAGGAGCAGCCTTGGAGTAGATTAGTCTGAGACTCACTGTATCTGTTCCTCTGCAAAAGCATGACCAAAAAGGAACTGCTCACTTGTATGCTGAATTAAAAGAGTGTCACGTGATCCTGGAAACAGCATTGTGTATTTCGGAAGCTTAAAAGTCCCTACACTGCCTACACAACTTTACAAAAATGCATATTTTAATTTAAGAAAGTCCGCATTGAAGGTATACTTGGAACGTGCCCCATCCAAGCCCACCAAAGATTATTAGCATTTTTTAAGGCACACTCCCAAGCCTTCCGCCTCCCCCGGAGTTTTGAACTTCCAGCCACCCTTGACCAGTCCAGACTGTGAGTTTCTGCTCCGCCCATCTCCGTATGCCCAATGGCCCCAGAGCCGCTCAGCCAGCGGACCCAGCATCGATGCTGAACCTCGCCTGCTGCGAGAGCCCGTCTACTCATCACGGTAGACCGCGGGAGACAGTGCAATACACAGCAAGGAGGGGGCACGGCATGACCCCAGTCATCCCCACAGCTTTACATGCTTGGCCACTACTCGTCTTCGCCTTCCTGGTGCCCCCTGGCACCGACTGACGGAATTACCCATATAGCGGCATCGTTACACCAGGATGAGGCTGCAGAGTAATCCTAAAACCATAGCCGTGATGTGCCTCCCATCCCCACTGCTGCCAGAGCCACCGCAGGCCATCACATCCGCATTTCCGCATGCATGTGGTCTCCCGGATTAAGCACAGGAGTAGCGAAAAACCAGGAACTTGAACTCGGGTGATTCCGTAGGCGGGAAGCCTCCGGAACACTCTCTGTGGGTGAGAGACGAGGAAACACCCTAGGGTGAGGACTTACGATCCAACAGGGCGAAAAAAAAAAAATCACACTCTTTTTGTGGTACCCTTGCAAGGCGTTGACTCCAATAATTTCGATTTACTGCACACCCACGGGAAGACGATGGGAAGCATTTAACTCAAAACATGGGAGGAATTTAATTGATATTGCAGAGCTGTTTTTACACAACACACCGACATACTGCTGACTCTAATTTGGGGAATAATTAACATCAAGCAATATTCCTTGACTCTGCACAGGTGTCGTACCATCAATGAATAAAGCCTCCAAATCAGTAACACACCAGTCACTAATCGGTGAACCGATTAAATCAATGTATCAATGATCAAGAAAAAATGGAAAAATTGTATAAAACCATATCCAAGTCATTGTCATTTTCATAAAAACCAGCAAAGGTGGATTTTTACTTTCTGGACCTGAACTATCCACCTCTAAAAATCAGTGATTGGCTTAATTGTTGATATATACAATCTATAAATCCATCTTCTACTGCTTTTCTTGGCAGGGTTTCTTCTTTTTTTTGGGGGGGGGGGGGTTAGTCAAATTATACGTAGATTGGATTTACCTTCCCATATCATTCAAGACACCACACAGCAAAAAAAGGCAAATATATACCAGTAATAAGTACTAAAGAACACGTAATATACAAATGAAAATATAAAGTGTAAATTTATATTGGCACATTTCTCCTTTTCACATTAGTGCTTCTAAAAACGTTATGTATCTCGAATATCATTTGCATAAGTCTGGATTTACTTAAGGGAGCCCTATGATGCTCGTTTTCACTGTTCATAATTTTACTTTTGGGGTCTACTAGAAGAGATTTACATGCTTCAGTGTTCCAAAAACATATTATTTTTCTCATACCGTACATCTCTGTTCACTCTGTCTATAACTGTCTGAAATGCTCTGTTAGAGCTTTAAGCCCCGATGAACTCAGTGTGCTCTGATTGGTCAGCTTGCCCTACATGTTCCACTCCTGTTGGAAATAGTCACTGTGCAGGAAGTTGGTTGTGTGTGGGCGTGTCAAACTTGCAAGTAGGTGACCAATAAGAATTGTGTTATGAGGTGACATCACCATGTCAAGGAAGTAAGGGCTGGAATTTCAACAAGGTGTTTCAGGCAAATTAGAGAAGAGTGGTTTCTGTGGTGAGAGTTACTACCTTTGGCATGGACTTTGGGTCCTAAGACTTTGCAGACCATTTACATGTACATAATGCTATGTAACACACTAAGGAAAAGGGGAAACTGGAAAATCATGATAGGGTCCTTAACTTGGCTTTAACAATGTTGAGAGCTGCCTGTATAGAATTTACACACAATATGCACATTTATCATACGTTTGCAAAAAACAAGTGGAACAAGCAAAGAATACAATAATAAGCCCCTTGCAGTAGCAGCAACATATGCAGATGTATTTATGTTCATTCCAGCTTAATTTAGCTAAATCACCTCAATGCAAATTTTTGCTCTTTGGGTAATGACTCTAATGGGAGACGGCGATGGGAACATCTCCAGCGTGATCTTTTCCAGAACCTTCTCAAAAACTGCTTGCCAGCAAAACATTTCTCTTTGCATTTCTCACAGCTTTGCCTTTAGTCAGAAGGGGATGAAAGCGAGTGACGTTTGCCCCAGAGATCCGCAACATGAGTGCAGTGGAGGTGGTCTGCCATCGCTACCCGCATTCCACTGGGGAAAACCTGGAGGTCTTGTGCTCTTTCACGACGTTCGAGAACGAGGCTGCCAGGCAGCACTATAGGAGCATCTCCATCCAGCAGAAGCAGAAACTCTACCCCAGGCAAAGCAGAGAGTGTATGGGGGTTTTCCACAATGCATCAAAAATATATTGTCATATACTAAGAAATATGCTATTTTACAGTGAATATATTCACCCATCTTCCACATATCTGGTACAGGTAGATGGTGCATCTATTCCAGGAGGCATAGGGCTTGGGGGTGTCCTGCATGGGATACCAGTCCATCAAAGAACACTGAATAACACTGAAAGAACCCCTCAGAAGATGGTGGCGCAGGAGGTAGTGCTATCGTTCGGCAACCGGCGGGTTGTAGGTTCGAGCTCTGATTCCTCCTGACCCCATCAAAGTGTCCTTGAGCAAGACACTGAACCCCAAATTGCTCCCGGTGTGCAGGTTGGCGCCTTGCATGGCAGCCTCCGCCACCGGTGTGTGGATGGGGGAATGTTAGGCATGAATTGTAAAGTGCTTTGAGTACCCGTAAGGGTAGAAAAGCTCTATATATAAATGCAGTTCATTTCACTTGGAGATCCAGCAACTGTACACATGCAGAGCTGGGGATTAACTTTCAGCCTCCCAACTATCAAACTGAGGTGTAAAAACATAAAATTCATGAAAACTGAATGAATAGCATTCAAGCATGTGGAAAACAACTCGAATAATTCAGTATCGCATATTTGAGTGCATTATAATTTCTTTTTAATCAGCACTTTGCTGATTCGACTTTCCTGCTGCTACATATGTTAAAAACTATAGATAATCCATATATTTTATTCCATAAGGAATGTCTGCTTAGCCCACATCTATGGGCTTGGAATTTATTTGTACATAAAAAAGTATGTAAGATTTTGGGGATTTAGCTGTCAGCCATCAGGATGTGTGTGGAGGTTGCATAGTAATAAACTGAAACAGACTGAATTATTTTAGCTGCTCAACCAGATGATAAATTGTCCCGGAGAGGAAGGTGATGGGACCAGGTGCAATTTTAGGGAATGACATCATCGTGCGTGGGGATCTCTGCGACCTATGAAGTCCAAGACGAAGACGGAGTCATCAAGGGGATCCTAAGACCAGAGGATATGAGGAAGCAGAGGTCTGGGGGGGGGAGGTGAGTGTCGGAGAGTCAAGTTAAGTGTTTGAAAGGGACAATGTGTGAGTCGGGGGTGGGAGAAGGGGATAGGGTAGCTTGGCTCGTACTTTGAATGCTGTCACAGCTGGAGAGGGTTGATGGGGGAGGATGTGAATGTAGGCGTGCCACCGAGGTCATCATTCGGACGCGTTAGGGGACCGGGAGCAGAGTCACTCTGTCGCATTAGTGACAGCAGCATCATGCCGTGATCGCATGGGGGGGAGGGGTGTCCAGTTTAATGCACAAGCTTCATTGCACCTGATAGCCGGGACAGGAAGACACAGGAAGTGCATAGCAAGAGGTTAAGAGCTGTCACTCCTTTGCCTGGCCGGCTGGACCCTGTCCTCCCATGTCTGCTCCCAGTGCACGACGAGGGCATATCTAAGCTGCATATAAACAGGGGGCTATGCTTCATATAAGCTGTGTATCAAGATTTGTTTTATTTTGTTTGCTAGTTTTATTTGATTTTGTTTCTGGCCATTGTAGCAGACAAAGAACACAAAGTTCCTACATAATTTTGTAATTCTGAACATCATCTGAAGAAAATAGAAGCCATTTGATACTCGTCAGCAGCAGTGGTACCAATTTCCATCAAAACTTCCTCTTGTGTGTGCAATTAAGGACCTGTAAGAGCCATTATTTAAAAAGCATTATATAATGCAAGTCAAGCTAGCTGCGGAAGCTTTCTTACGGTGCTTAGTTATGAATGGCGTTTCAGGGGTTTTGCTACAGCGCTGTAATAAGAAATTGGAAGCTTTTAACGCATCTCACATCAGTTTAAGGAGATAAGCAGGTATTAAGGAGGAGGCACCAAGGGACGCGAGAGGGAGGGGCTGACAAGGGAAACGAGGGCTAATCTGAATGAATCGGGGAGAGGAGATAGAGCCAGGAGGCAGGGCGGTGACCTCCTGCCTGATAAGCAGGCTAATAATGAGGCCTGCGCAGAGGGACTCAGGAAGCGCAGAACCTCCGGGGGGGGCGGCATCTGAAGGAGGACCCTGCAAGGGAGGGAAGTGGCTGGGCCTCATCCTGGCGCTTTTCAGGTAACACATACATAACCTTAATTAACTATAACGGTAACCTGTGGTATCCCCTGCCTGACGTCCTGTGCTTCATGGGACAGGAGACAGACTGACCCTGCACTGGATAAGCTGCTAGATGGATAGATGGATGGACGGATCTATTCTTTGGCTATATGTCATTACAAAATAATCAGTATATTTTTGACTTAATATCTGTTCACTTATGTAAAACTTAGAGATGCCTCTTATTGTTTTTATACAGGTTTCATAAATATAGGTTGAATTAAAAGGATTTATTCTGCATACTAACATAATGTACAACTAAGTACAAAGACCATATTAAGAAATGGTATATTTAGTCTTTTCAATGAGCGAAATATCCTGGATTACATTAAAAACGATTCTGCGGTTTTTTCTCTCAAAACTCCATACAGTCCATCTAACAACCACGAAACACAAGGGCATAACCAGGATATAAAATACGCGAGTTTAGGTCCTCATATGTATTGGCTATGTTTAGTAGGGACAGCTGCTTCGTAGAAAAATAAGCTGCGAAAGACGTGCACAAGTGCATTCACAAAGACAATTTTGATTTAGATTTTCTGTTATATAATGTGTTTGTCAAAGAGACTATAAATAGAAAGTTCTGTAAGTATTGTGACTGTCTACAGATCCAGGGAGCGCGAGCTTTAGTGCGCAGTGCATTTCGGGATGAGCTCTAATTACTATCTTCTATGGTTTGTGCGCATGCAGAAGCCACCTGGACATCTATAGCTGGGCTCATGAATATTAATAGTCAGTCACCATCCAGCCATCTCACAGCTATAAAATGTCCCAGAATTCAGAGCAATCGCTGAATTGGCTGCATCTTCAAGTCAGCGTTGGGGTGCGGGGGGGGGGGGGGTGTTTTTGGAATGCCGCAGGAAACAATGGCGGACATCAACCCAGGAGAAACATCTGCCTGGCCCATCTTGGTTTGATGCATGTGGGAAAGATGAAGGCCGGGGATCATATCGATTACAGTATCCTGTGGTTAACCTTGTGAGCAGGAGATGAGAAACAGACACAAAGAAATTAATCCATACAACTTTGACTAAGCAGAATGTATTATTCATGCAGGAGTCGTGAGGTATAAAAATCTGGCTTCGGCTTTTATGTCTCGCATAACCCTTCCGAATGATTAGCCGCGTGATTCCGATTGATTGATCCGATTGTAAAATAACGGCTGAATCTCTGCTGTTCAGTGGTCCATCCTCGTCCTGGGAGAGCCATTCCATCCCGTGTGAAGCAGTATGGCTCATTGGACGGGAAGGGCGTTCGACCCACTAGGAAAGAGAAGAAAAAAGCCGCCGACCGGAATGCGGTTCGTGAAAAACTACCCTCGCTCTGATGCCACTTTGTTGGGCTTTCTCTCCCCCCCCCCCTCCCCCCCCCAAAGCAGAAAGTTGGAAATACGGTCCCTCTAGATGGGAACATAATGAGGCTCGTATGCCTCAGATGAGAGTCCCGTTTCGGCCGAATGCACCAAATAATGGGTTATGCGGCCTCTGGACGGGCAGCCCGCACACCATCGCAGCAGGTAAACCGCGGGCAGGGGCAGGAGGCTCGGAAACAAAGAACATCAATTCGGAGAATAAAACTTCATCTTAATTCATTACCTATGAATAATTAAAACAAAGGGAAATTACCGTGGGGAGCCCATCTGTCTGCGTTCCGAAGCCGTCTACCTCCTAACCCTCTTCAAACGCAGAGACGCGAAAGCTTCAGACAACAGACGAGAGGCCCGGCAATCTAAGAGGAGGTAGCGGCGGATCACGTCAAAGCCGATACTCTCGACAGCCCCTATTACAGGCTCATTTTCATAGCTTATTATGTTCCCGTAAAAGCAAATCAAAGGGAGGACTAGCTCGTCACTTTGGCAGACACGTAAGACTCCCCAAGTTCAATCAGATTACATTTGTCGGAGTAGCTAAGTCTTTTCCCACCTCCCACCCCCACATCCAAGCTACTTTGCGTCACTGCGACTCTTTACCGTCGACGTTTAGAATGAATGACCAACGGCTGTGTTCTGAAAGAAGAGGATGTTTCGACACTGGACCCGAGGCCAAGCGGCCTCTGGGCCCGCCATGACGGACCACTCAGACCTCGTGCAATCTCGGTTTTGCTTTCTCACTATAGTTCTTGTGAAAGTCCGACTTGGTGAGAACCCCGAAAGGCCCATGTGTGCAGAAGCTCATGTAACTGTCATAACTTTCAAAGAGATCAGAGGGGAATGATTCCCTTTATCTGAAGTTTGCTGGTTCTGTTTAAAGAGACTGAGCATAGCAGGGGGTGGTAGAGCACCAGGCTCTCGAAAGCTCATCTAGTAACACTCCATGTATCCATGTCGAAAATACACACTTTGCTAGCATGTCACTTTTGTTACCTTTTATTTTTATTTAAAGTTCCCAGTTTCATTTCCATTTCAGATATTTTTAAGAATTCATAAATAGTTCGAGCTTTCTTTTTATTTTCTAAAAAAAATAAGCGATTCTGTTTAATTATCCAACAGAAGACCATTAAATGCGAAAGGACTGGATTTCAATTAGAAACTCTTCTTTGATATTTTTCAATGATCAGTGGTATTTTAAAAAACTTCACCTAGAGATCAGCTGCTCAGATGGGAGTTGCGTGTGTGAGTGGGAGAATGAGGCACAGTCCATTGGTCCAGAGAAGAGGGTGTCCTATTTCCAAATGATGAGAACAGCTCACACACACGGAGAATATATTCTCCATAAAAGCCTGGGATGCAGGGGCACTGACTACATGTAAGGCCACTGGGGGTGAGTTTAGGATAGAACCCAATTCCTTTGCATTTTCTCATCACATAATCTACGGAATGTTAATTATAGAAAGTTGGGTATTTATGATTTTGACATCTATATGAAAACAGGTCACTATCAAATATTTAAGGATGACTATGACGACCTGTGATGTCCTATGTTAAATGTTCCTAGGTCTTCTTACAAGAAGTCTTCTGTTACCATTCAGTTCTGTCATGCACCTATAATCCAAACTTTATTAATTTGTAGAAAGCAAAAAAATTGCATCATTGCCCACAGATAGAATAATGAATGAAAATCACATTTCTCATTGGCTGAACAAATCAAAGCTCGGATCAAAAATAATTCCAAATTAAATTAAATGAATTCACCCATCAAGTGAAACGGGAAAGGACAGCATATTTTCTTGTGTTGATTTAATTTACTTTATGACATTTTATATCCCTTATCAACTTGATAAAACAGTGTAATAGTGATTTTAATTTGATTCAGGGTACGGATTTCTTATTAGTATGTTAGACAGATGCAGGGTAAAATTTTAATCACACTTTTATGATTGTTATACTCTCTTTATGCTAACTTTTATTCACATGAACTGTAACTGCCATGACATCAGTTGCATTTTTCAAAGATCCATCCATCCATCCATCCATCCATTCATCATCTAACTGATTATCTTGGTCCAGGCTGCTGGATTTCTTTAAAGGACATTATAATGCAAAATTCAGAGAAACTCCAAAATAGATTTAGTTTCACAGATTTCATCATTTTCGGTGAACAGTCTTACAAATGGGGGGAAGGGGGTGCTTGGGGGTTGATTTATTTTATGCTACATTGCTGTTTTGGCTGAATTTGATTCCTGGTATGTGAGCTCCACTCTCTGCGTCGCGTTAAGTAGGTCTCACAGCTTGGAGCTACCCTTCGTGATTTCAAAGTTGCTCCAGAACAGTGCAAAGATGCGTCTAAACACAGCCCAGGAAAGTTTATGTCGGCTTAACCTAACTCTAATCATCCACTGTGCCAGTATTCTAACTGATATGCCCTCCCTGAAAACTTAATTGGTAACTGAGCCTTAAAAGTGAGCATATTATAGAGAATGTCAATAATAAAACAAAGATATACGTCGTTCAGGATTTTACACTGTTTTGGAAATCAGCACATTCATTTTTCACGCAGTTGAGAGAGGAGAACAGCATTCAGTCATCACACTGCCTATTAAACATTTGACATAACCAGCTGTAGTCAGTGACTGCATGTGATCTGATTTATTACACGTATGTGCTGAGAAAGTTTAATGCCCTTTCAAGGTGGCCCTAAGATTACTTTTCAAAACTAATTTATACTAAAGGAATTCAAGTGTGCAACAAGGAAAATATTTTGACGTAAATGGGTTACAGTGTAATCCGGGATGCCATTTTTTTCCTCTTCTTGCTGTCCTAGGGATATTCCGAATGTACTATCATGTGCAACAAACTAAGTACTAATTAAATTAAACACAGAAATGACTCCCATTAGCCTGGGCTGCAAACATTTCTAATAAGCTGCAATTTTTTTTTCCATTTCAGAAATTAATTACAAAACCACAATGCAGACGAGGCAATTGCTTTCTCATTATATCAGACAACAGATGCTGAGTAATTGTAAACAAATATGTGTAATGTAAATATTTAATTATTCCACACTTCTATTAGTGGTGACCAGCTCGCGAGGGTCCATAATCAAGCTGTCGGTGTGAGCCAATTTGGATCCATCCATCGGGAAAAAAAAAGTGCATATAATACAATGTCTGAAAGCCAGATTCTTGTAAAATAAAGGCTCAAGGTACCTTAATCCCAGTCAATCAGGAGTAATTAAATAATGAACAGGTGACCGTGTGAATATCGGTGATAGCCCTCCCCTTTGTAGTTGCCCTTACGGTCCAGGGGACTATACCATCCATGTCAATCACTGCAGTTAAGTCAGTCTTAACCTACTAAACTTGTGGAAAGGCTGGCTAATGGCTGGGGACCAGAAATGGGAGCGGGGAAGGCTGGAAGCGAGAACTCGTGCAGCAACAAAGAGGCAAGGGCAGAAACATCGCATTTTTCATGACCTCACGCTCATGCTTTGAAACGACAGCTAAAACGGCGAAATGATACAATAACGCAGGTAAAGTTGACGGCTGCAAAACCTGTTTATGGTTCTTTGTGTCCTGCTTCTTCCAAGGCTCTTCTTACTGTTTCTACAAGGTCACAGCCCTTGAGTCATGGCCCTGCAACCTAAATGTCTCAACTAGTAAAAAAAAAACAAGTTTGAAGTCATGTGACCTCGACTAATAACAAAAATAAAAATGTCAAGAAGAAAAGCTGGAGGGACATAGTGACTCTTAAAAATTATTAGGGAGTATAATTTGATAAGAAATAATAAAGGTGTGTTTTGGGGCTGGTGTTTATCGTGCATTTGCAGGGGGAAACGCAGATCAAATGGGCCTAAATTACTATATAGTAGCTGCATGGATGCTGACACAAGCTAATGCCGAACATGAACGCTGCCACTGTTCATCACCTGACTTTCAGCCACTGACCCCCCCCCCCCCCCCCCCCCCGATTCATCTGAAAGTCTCCTGCAGGAGAACCAGCTCCTCTGGTAATGACGCCCCTCTCGGCCTGATGCGGGGGCGTCTTTGCACTGATCCCTTTGCCCCCGATGCTGTGAGAACCCTGTCCAAACTCAGGGAGCTGGAATCACGTGACGGTCGGACATGATGATGCTAATACATATTTTTGTTATCGCTTCTCAAACGTAATTCCTAAGTACGGTGCAGCCGTAGTGTTTACTCTGAGAGAGTAACGAGGATGACAGACTGCTTCCGCAGCATGCTGGTTCCTGCAATGGACCTGAAGGGCAACAGCCAAAAGACATTTAAGACAACACTAAAAACACTTAAGAATCACACAAAACAAGAAAAAACTAAATATTATTGACATGCATTCCCCTAATGAAATGATTGTTTCCTCGGTAATTTTTTTACTGCTTTCTCAATGTTTTGTCTTTTCTTGCGTTTCTTGTTTTTGACACTTCAGGGCCACCATAGTTTCAGGTGAAAGTGGCCCGACTTGCCATTTGTATGTGTGGTGGGCCACGCCCCCCAGCTGCCACCACGCTGATACGGTGCAGCAGGGATGGCACAGAATCTTTCAGCGGACAGGAAAGGGAAAAAAAATGGAATGAGAAGGACATGCATGGGACCATGTGAAGACAGGGGCTTGCCGGTGAGGCTCATTCTCCCCTGCTGACCCTCTTCGCTCTCTAACGCTTCTCCATTATCTCCTGGCCGGGTGGCAGGCACAGGGCCCCTTCTCTGGGCACGGTATAATTGCTTTGCACGGCTGGAGGCCCAGCTGGCCTCCTCGTTTCCTCAGCCGTGCAAAGAGGAAGGTCCTGGAGAAGGAGAGCGGGTCCTGCCAGGGGTGGAGGGGGCCGCAGGATCCCAGAATCAAGCCCTTCCCATCTCTCTCTCTCTTCCTTGCGGCCCCCTCATGTAGAGCCTGACACAGCGGACCCCCGGAGCTTCCGGGGCCATGAACTGACGGCGCCCCCTCTCCTGTCTCTGCTAATTACCTGTTTTTACAACCCAAACTCTGCTAATTATCCCCACACCTGTTTTCTCTGCCCGCGCTAATTAATAATTATTACAGAGAATTAATAATAACTGATTACATTTGCGAAAGTGAGCGGAGAGGATGGCGGCATCGGCGGGGGAGGGATGGGGGGGCGTGCCCAGGGCCCATCAAGAGAAACCAGCACACTCACAAGCAGATCCTTTTAAAAACAGATAAGAAACAGCGCTAGCGCTCGCTAGCTCAGCTAACACGCACGGGATCATTTGGCACGCTGGCCTTTGATTGGCTTACCCTGTGGCGAGGCCGTTTCTGTGCTACAAACACATGGGGAAACAGATGGCAGAGGTGGTGTAGTGGAAAGGTTGTAGGTTCAGATCCCACTAGGGGGAACTGCTCCCGTGCTCTAAAGCAAAGGTACTTAACCTGAATGCTCCATTACATATTCATCTGTATAAAAGCGTCAGAAAAAAAAAACGGTATGTAATTTCCTCTGGTAAAAGGCATCTGCTATGAAGCTAATTAAGGTAATGCAATATTATGTCGTGTTAAACATTGCCTTTGGTTTTTCAAAGGAGAGATGATGGAAGCATTATTTCATTAAAAGAAACAGAAACCATTTATATTTTGGTACATTTTTGGAATTTATCCATACATCTATTTACTTGCACTTGAATGCATTCTTGCAGTTTTTATACATTTATCCTCCACACATGAATATCGCATATATATATCAGTCAGACTGTGTGTGACCATTGTCTTGTCTTCATGTATCTTATGCGTGACGACCACTGATAACCAGACACAAATTTCCTGTGTGTGTGAATATGGCCAGAATATGATTCTGATACTCAGCATCATCAGTAAGGGACGTTTACAGTCACCAATCCAACAAAATTGCATGATTCTGTACTGTGGAAGGAGCCCCATGCAAACAGGGAGCAAGCACGCAAAATTAAAAAAATGCAAAGATAAAGCTGGAGCAGAATTCGAACCCATAACCAGGTGTGAGGCCACAGTGCTCCCTACTGGACATTTGATTGAGGAAGAACAGCTATATATTTTATTGACGATATCCATGTATGGTGGACAGGCAGGCTGTGGACACAGAAGGATGAATGAGTTCTGTATGGTCCGTGCAGAATCGATGCGGAGAGGACAGGATGACGGGGACATCTCACCTCATTGTTCAGGGCGTGAAAAGCCTTGGGATTGCTGATGGTCAGCGGAAAGCCGAGCCTGGGGCGCCGCCAACACTATTCACTCTACGTCAAGAAAGCGCAAAGACACCTTCTTGACTTTGGCCGTAATCGTCACTATAGATTTTCTACAAAACGATGCGAAAACCATCAGATGGAAGTAAATGATGATGGCTATCGGGGCCTCTTCGTGAATCATTCGTGAGACTGGGTCTTGCCCGTCTCCTTGTGATCGAGATCGGTTACGTGAACCATAGTAGATCGCTGAAGACTCCAGTCAGTGCTGGCGGTTAAGGGAAGAGACACACGGACCCGTTACAGACGTTTCTGGGAACAGACAGAGTGGCGAGTCCAGAGGAGAACGCGACTCGACGCAACTCAGCTGTCCGGAGGCCGACCTCGGAACACCCGGCGGGTCGAGGGTGCTCCAAGAGGTAATCATCGGCCTCTCTTTCCACGACAGCGGACAGAGGGATTTGATGAAGTGTTCTTTCCCCACCGTGATGCGTCACGACTGGGTCGGCTCTCTATCATTTCAGGGAGTCGGGACCCTACGATGACTTCCTCCACGTCGGCCGGCTCTCCATCCCCCACCATACATCATGTTATAATTTCAGCGGCACAGTTCCGAAAAAGCGCTGGAATACCGCAATTTTGTGTTATTATGCCATTTACGAGAGTAACAATAAGCCATTGCGGCTCAGGCTTGAATGGATAACCCATTACTGGGTTATGATGGCTGTCAAAAGGTGGCTTCTCCGGCCGAGACTCCTTTTGGGCCTCGAGGCACTACAGTGGAAAGTCACTGAGGACGTGGAAACGCCTGGTCAACGTCACCCAGGTCTCCCACCACTCTTGTTCCCCTAGAACTTTTCATGAGCTCATCTCTTAATAACCTTACGAAAGACGGATCTGATTTTTCACACGCCTGGCTGGTTTGTAAAGATAAATATTAATTGTTGAATGAATTGAACATCACGAGCAATTCCACGCTCACAACCGCCCTTGTGATGCTGTAACCAGATTTTAATAATGCAATATTTTTCACTGCTGTTAAAGAATTCTCAGATTTGAATACATAAATATGCAACGTAACTTTTTAATCAAAAGCATGTTTACAATAAAAAACTGACCCGGGATGTCGCCTCATGTATATTAATGTATCTCCTTTTGTAATTTTCCTGTCAAAATATACTCCAGTGATAATTAACAACATTCAACAAGATTATATGAAGAGACAAGTTGGAATCATATTGGGAGATGATACAGAATACAATGTAAATCTTGCTGAAAATTCAGATACATCTAGGTGCATCTGAATGGAAATGGATGGTTCTCTGTCAAGGTTTGACATTTTCAGCAAGAATATATTGATTAATATATTTTTCATTTCTATGGATAGAAATGAATCTTCTGATCTGTTTTCCCAGCAGTATTCTGGGTGGGAAAAAAAAAAACACAATAAACTAAAAGACTAAAAACCAATGAAGCAAAACCAGTCAGCCAGTCAATATTCAAATCGACAGATCGCGAGGCTGGTCTCCGATTTCCTGTGGCGATGACCTGCAGAAATATCGCCAAAGTAGCACTGAATGCTGCACTATGGTTTAAAATGCACTGTGCAATTCATAATTGCCAATTAATAATCATGACAGTGATTGATGAATCTTTTGAACCCGCAGAAGCATATTTAATAGAGGTGAAAAAGAGCAACAAGCTTTGGCAAACTACACACAAATGACAACAAGGATGAGGCAGCAGGCATGGTGCACTGGATTGCAGCAGGCATGGCGCAGTGGATTGCAGCAGGCAGGGTGTAAGCAGTCTCCCCTGACCTGCTGAAAGATTGAGGCCTGTCTGTTTTTTTTACTGGGGGTCCCATGCGATTGCGAGGCCTGCATCGCAAGACACTGAGGAGAACCACTCACCTCTCCCTTTGTTTTTTGTAGCTGACGCTGGAAAGAAGTCCGGTAAGAGGGCAGAAAAGGAAAGAGAAACAGAAAAACAAGAGATTAGACAGGTTTTACCCCAGAGGACGGTGAATCAAAACACGATTTCGCACAGGCAGAGACGTGATGTAATCTTGCCTCCGCTGGACCCGTAATTTGAGGGTTTTGACAGGACTTTCGGAAATCTCACGGGCAAAAGAAGAGCTGCATTTTCCTCACCACTGCACGTATACCTGTCCATTATTAGGCAATATAAACTTACTGTTTGTAATATTAAAAATCATCATTTTAAACTTCGTTCGCTCCGTTGCAAGTTGCCTGCCGTTGCAGTTTTGCATATAAATATGTTTTTATGTTAATATTTCCAGTGAAAATGGAAAAGAATCTGAAAAATAGCAAAGGTGGAAGAATTTTCTATATTATCTTTGTGTCTCGTGCAAAAGAACATAAACTCAAAGGTTTTGGAGTATGGTCATATTCTAATATATTTATAGGAATAGGTGAAAATAATCTTATTTGTAAGACACGACACATAATACACATTGACATTCGTGTGGTGTTGTTTTCTAAAACCAGCAATCCCAGTGTTCGTCACAAGTGAAAGATGCACCAAGCTGTATGTTATATTGCTTTGAACACCATTTTTAGCAAACAATGCCAAATGTCCAGTTATTACCAAACAGGTTCCTCTATCTCAAAGCGAATGGCAATTCTAGCTATGCGTCAATCAAATCCATACTTAATTTGTTTGCAAAATCCTAAAACTTTTTATGTTTTAGGATTTTTTTTTACGGTACTGGGTAGTTATTCATCTCCAACATCGTTTTTGGCTCCCAAATCTAATACCATTGATATAGTGAGACACTTTGATAAGATTCTCTTGGCTGTAAGCAGAAAAGTCCAGCCAGCACGCCAGATGAATGCTAATGGACACCTCCAACCCTGCTACCCAGGCTTAGCGATCGCAGGGACTCCTGGAGTGAGAGAAATCTCACCCCCTCCCCCAGCTCACTGACTCCTCGCTAAAACACACCGGGTGATAATACTTGGGAACACTTCAGAATACTTGGGCCTTCGAAGTACTAAAATGACAGAATAGAATTATTATCTTGAAAACAGTTATGTCCCATTCAATTTCCTCTCAAAGATATCAAAGATGCTTGGTCGTTTTATTTCTTTACTGCCTTCCTTGATGCCCAAACAGAAACAGGATTATAATGCAGGCTTACCCAGACATCGTATCTGACTCTCAAAAATCGTAGTGCTCCCCCACAACCCCCCCCCCCCCCCCCCCACCCCCAAATCCCATGGCAGCCCTTAACTCCACGCAAAATGCCAGGTCCAACAGCGGCATGGAAACGGATATTCCAGCCTCTTGTTCCCATACAGTTCCCGACCGGCAATTAGCCATGTGTCTCGCCGGGAAGTCTTCTGGTCCAGGGTGCTGGGCGTCGGGTCTGAATGTATGCATATTATAGTCTGGCCTATTTCTGAAATGGGGCTTGAGGTCTGGGACAGAGTCACATCAGTCGGTCCCTCTGGTGATTAGTCTAACTAGCGGTGCGGAGATCGTCACACTGTGCTACTCTGATTACCATGCCAGATGCGAGGAGGCCCGGCCTGTCTTCTGCTGATGAGTAGACAACTTCACCAGGCAACTCTAAGCCACAAATTCAACAGTGGCCCGATACAACACGTGACCACGCATTCTGAGACACTTTAAAGTCATGCATGCTACTAAAAAACCCTCAATGTCCTCTTTTAGCGTTTTCGGTATAATGCACATTTGGTCGGTGGTCAGGCTTAATTAAGCACATGGACTTTGTACTCTCTGTTTCTGTGTGACACAGCTCCGTGATCCTTCTCTCACAAGGGTGGGGGAGCTTTTTTCAAATTGTCCTTCGCCCGCCAAGAGCCGAATGACACCAAATACCGCTGTCAGCCCCCGTATGTTTTCCCCGTGGCCTCGGGCCAGCGTGAGATGCGTAAATAATTCAGCCATCCTGTATTATTAATGACATTTGAACTGTGGGTGGGGGGGCAAGGGGGGGGGGGGGGGGGGCTGTGCCTTCATCCATTCAGAGCGACAGCGTCACATATAATAAATAGAACAAAATAATAGAATCAGTGCAGACTTTTTGAGAGTTGTGTCCTGATTTGATTTCAGTCAGCTCAACTTTGCCGATAGATCAGCCCAGGCTTCCTCATCTGAGGAGGAGATCCCGTTGAGCTGGGTTTCCCTAACTTTTGGATAGAAGGTCCACATCAGATTTCTGATCATAGTCAGAGGTCCAGAACAATTCTCAATAACAAAAAAGCATTTTATGAACATCACTGAATTAACAATACCTTTCCATATAGACGTCAATATATGACAAAATGGAAACTAAATGTAAAGACTGGTTTAACGTTAGCGAATTGTTTCGATTCTGTCATTGGGGTCGGGTGGGTGATTATGACGAGTTATGTGTGTGCAAACTTTGGTGGCTGCACATTGTATTTTTGTATATCAAACTAAGTTTTTTTTGTTAACCACATTGACTGACACGGTGCATTATTGGTCAGATCCGGATTCTCCCCTGCCCTAGACAACAAGTGATTATAGAGGCAGATGGATGTCACTGAAAGCAGTCTTTTAATTGGTCCAAAAATGAAAATTTTGGAATGTATACGTGTGATGTGACATATTTGCTTCACTTTAAATTTGTTTGTATGGAAATTCTCCGTTGTTTACAGTCCGGATTGGAAATCAACAGTCCCACCACAAAATCATCTCCTGTCCAGGAACCAGTCAAGTTCTCCCGATACACGCCAGTATTGGATTAAGGGCTGCTGTCAGACAGGCTCATAATTACACGCTTGTTGACTAATTGATTCACCGACATCAATCCCTTGTCTACTCAGAAATGTATAAGTTGATAATCCATAAAGACAAATAATACAGCTTCATGAACCGAAATAAAGAAATAAATGATATTCATTGTGCAGAAATGTCTGTTCTCGGAGATATATGACAGTAACCCCAGCAAAAGGGTTTAAGCCTTAAATTATAAAATATAATTTTGGATACATTTTGAATTACTTAACATCTTTAGTACATCATCGTAAACATGTCTTAAACACAGCAAATTATAGCAGGTCTGTCATAAACCAGTTTAAAAGTAATGTTATGAGAGCTGCCAGCAACTGTCAGAACTTGTTATAAATTATAACTCAAACAAGCGTGTCTGTTTCTTTTCAACGGTATTTTCCTTGTTAGTTTTTAATTTTTCATGCTGCTGTCTGTAACCCTTCAGCACCGTTCCTTTCTGAATTGTCCCAAACTTTGGGAAAATGACAAAAACAGTTTTCATGGTAGAAATATGAAAGATTTCATCAACGTTAATAGATACTAATAAAAGGAATAAACAGACTGGTTTCATATAGAATGAACAATCAAGCCGAAATGCGACTGACGGCAGCACAAACGATAAACACGACTCTTTAGCGTATTTTTCCCTGTCATGCAAAGTTATGAGAGATGAAAAGAGGAAGAGGTATCGTTGCAACATCTGCTAGCACGGAAAAATAAAAGGTACATTTATTTATAGTCTGCAAAGCTGCAAAGCGTTTGGTAATATATCACAAGATGAGGAGGAGTCTATTCCTACTCGACTGTCTACTTTTCACTTTTGTCCTCCAATACAGCACTTTGCCAAGAGCACCCATGTCTATAAAATACTCTCAAGCTAAATCTTTCCCAGATTTTTAAAATAGGCCTGTGAATAATAATCCATCCATTGCATCCAATTTCCAACCTTGTATGGAGTACATAGCCACAGGAGGTCGGGAGTCCATGGCGAGAAGCGCAAGGAAAGACGCACCTTGGCCTGCTAGTCAATAGCATATCAATGCACAGCAACACTTCATTGATCTTTATTAGCCTACCCCGAAAGGCGGTCATCGGCATCGCCTTTGCGCAAACACAGGGAGTGCCGCACAGGAGGTGAGTTATGCACAACATCGAATGCACACGTTCGACACAGTCGATCTAACTGCTTGCACAGATCTGTCGAGAAAGGTTACACACGTCGACCTCAGCTTATTCAGGCACTCGCACCTCACAAGACAACGCCGGCCTTGAGGGACAGCACGGTGCGAGCCCATGCCTCCTCAGACCTCCTGCAGAGTTACTCAATTCAATCCCAGCAGTCAGAGCCTGCAGATACCTTCGAATAACAGAAAGGGAACTGATTTTTGCAGTGACTTGCCTCCTCTGAATAACAGATGCATCCCAGGTTAATGTTTCAGGAATAATACCCTTTCCTAGTCAAGAAGGAGGTGCACATAATACCCTATTAAATCCAGCAATAAAGCGGACAAACAGCCAATCAGAAGAAGGGTCTGACAGGACAAGGCAAGTCAAGCCATGGAGTCCAGTATTATCTGCATATCACAAGTAGTCTAATCTTCTCCAATGCTGTCTTTCTGTGTTCCTGCTTTACAAGTATCATCCAGCAAAACAGCACTTTAATAAAATTCAGAATCACACCAGTGTCCATAAAACACATTAAATCGTTTCTGGATTTTCAGTTATATACACACACACAGAGTGGGCACTTTGTTAGGCCTAACTAGTACCAAGTAGGACCCCCATTTGCCTCCAGAACTGCTTCAAGGCTGCATTCTGAGAAGCCTTTCTCCACACCACAGTTATGCTAGGCTATTATTTTTGCACTTGAGGCCTTCCTGTTAGCTTTAACAAATGTGCCCATTCTCCTCTGACCTCTCTCGTTAACAAGGTGTTTTCGGCCAAAGAAATGCCATTGACTGGATCTATTTTGTTAGTCACACCATGGTGAGTAAAGTCTTGACACTGTAATGCAGGAAAATCCCAGGAAGGTGGCTGTTTCTGAGACTATGAAACCATTACATCTGGCACCATCCATCCATCCATCCATCCATTTTCTATAACCACTTGTCCTAGGAATCTGGAGTCTATCCCAGGAGCTACAGGCACAAGACGGGGAATAACCAAGGATGGGGTGCCAACCGCAGCCAGCAGTTACATCACCTTCACAATCCCTTAGATCACGTGCCTTAGCCAGTCTAATGCTTAATCAAACAGTAACTGAACCTCTTAATCTTGTGTGTGCTGAATATATTGAGTTCGAGCCACATGATTTGCTGTTTGAAGGAGCATTAATAAGCAGGTGTACCTAAAAAAATGGCCTGGAGGAGAAGCAACCCCATGCAAACATCCATTCATTTAGTATTTATGATGCCGAGGTGAGCTTCTTCATCACGACGTTGCAGTGGAGTGAGGTCACTGCATCGTACTGCAGCCTGTGAGAGCCCTGCCCTGTGGTCTTGGTGCTGTGTGCTTCACTCCCCCTAATAAAGCACATGCTCTGCAAACAAGTCAGTAATCTGTTAGCCCTGCAGATCCTCAAGCTGCATTCAAAGGGGTAGTATGATGGTGTGTGACTCAGTTTTGGATAAAAGTCTGATGAGCTTCACTCCCACCTATATATGTGCATATGTCTTAAAGAAGAGTGAGACGAGAAAATGAAAGCGTTCCCATAGACCTGTTATTGTGCAACTGGCAAACAAAAAATACCCAGGACTGGGTCACGGGGAGAGCGGAGCCACATTCAGGCAGGGGAGGGCAGGACGGCTTGTGGGAGCTCTACTTACACAGAAATGTTCTGAGGGTAGACCAAAGAAAATGATTGATTCAGAGATAACCAATCAGATTGTAGAGGAGGTGGGTCCAAGCAACTGGAGGAGGCATGATTAAGACCTGATTCGTTAGTCTGACATCTGACCAAGATCTAATTAATTTCTCTGAACCAATCATTTTTCGATCTGCCTTCAGAACATTTTTCTGCAAGTAACAGTCCCATGAGCGGCACTACTTGTCATTTGTCATTATGCAGACAGGTAACAGCTATGCTCTGGCTTTCATGTCACATGCCCTGGTGATGCATGACCAAACCCTGACGAGGACCCAGAAACGATCCCCCAAACTGTCGATGTCAACTGCTTCCAAAGGTCTGCTGAGACCTGGCTTTCAGAAAGAACGGGAAAATCCAGAAGGTTTCGGCAGCACTGAGCCAACGGTAAATGGATGGGGAAGATGCAGCATGGTGCACCGGGCAGCGTGTCCCCCAAGACAGCAACGCTCTCCTGCGTCTGCGAGGATGCTGAGGGCGTGAAGGGGAGAGGGCCGGCCTCTCTCACAGAGAGCTAGGTAACAGAGATGCCGGTTTAAGTGGCCCTTCAGTGAGGCCTCCCGGCAGCTTCCTACACCTCCTGCTCACAGCAGAGCCTCTTGTGCACGGCCGGTAATATTCTCTCCTTGTGCCCACTGTGCCGGTTCCTTGTAGGGCAGCTGGTGCCTGCTGGCTGCGCAGGTGCCATTCTGGGCACCCGACCAACTGCTGGTCCCAGTGACCAAGCCGTCCTGGGACAGGGGAAGGGATGGAATCCAGCCAGGCCGGCCGCAAGGAGGCCAGGCCACACGGAGGACAATTATGGCGTCACGCATTTGAAAGTTAATGCTCAGAATATACTTTACAATGATCTAACACTCTGCAGCATATTAATAGAAAATAATATAGTGATATAGTCATACAGTATATTATAAATTTAACCCTAACCCTATCAAATAGAATATTTTTCAGAAAAATATTCCAGATGTGCTATAAAAATATTCAATGTATTTAAGCTCCATGTGTTTCTCAGCCATTTTGAATCATTTTTTTCCATTGATATTTTAAGCATTTTCACCTTCGAACTTAGGCAGTCCACAGAGGCATCTTTCCTCGGCACAGCGTGGCCAAATTAGCAGTTCAGGCTGTTGTTCATCTTTGTTTTGAATCGACTTTGAGCGAGGAGGCTTTGACGGAGGTAGGCAGTTACAAGCCGGAGGGGGGCGGCTGGTCTGAAGGCTTTAAAGTTACTGTTAGTGTATGCTACAGGTTTACCGGCAGGGTCACTTACTGTCCTAATGCTGACATCAATCATACCACTGACCACTGGGATTAAGCCAAGCTGGGGCTCGGACTGAGGATTTCTACCCCTGGTCCACATATCGATGCAGTATACAAATTATTTTCATTAAAAAGCCCAGGGTTCATTTTCTACCTTGAGGGTGGCACGTCGGCTCAGCGGGTAGCTCTATAGCCTCACTCCTCCAGGGTCCTGGGACTGGTTCCTGGCCCCAGCTCTGTGTGTGGAATATATATCTCCCTTTCCGTGTGGTTTTCCTACTGACATAGTCCAAGAGCAGGCCGTTCAGGTGAATCTGAGTGTCTAAACTGCCCATTGAGTAGGATGGACTGGCATCCCATCCAACGGGTCCCCTGTTTCATGCCCTCTGCTTCCTGGCACGGGCTCCAAGGCTCGCCACAACCCGGCGCACAATGAGCCAGTGTTTCTTAATCCGGCCCCAAACAAGCTACATTTTTGCTCTCTCCCAGCTACCAAAAATGTGATGTGTCTGGCAGGGAGCTGGGAGGGACCAAAAACGTGGACCGTCTGGGGGGGGGGGGGGGGGGGGGGGGTCGGACTGAGAAACACTGCAGTAAATATCCGGTCAGTAATGCTGAATGACACACTTTCTCTTCGGGACACTTCGTATCATAGACGGCTGTTTCGACATCACTTTCATTCTGTCCAATACGCACAGTGCAGAATATACTTCTTTAATTAATAAGCAGCATAGAGGGCTGCACAGTGCAGCGTGTGGAAATAGCATCACGATGACGAGACTGCAGGTCCACTTTATCCTTTATTTCGACTAAGTCACATTTGTCTCCATCTTCTCAATTAACTTCATTTGCTATAATTTTTTATGAGAGCAGGGAATGTACTGAAGTGGGAGCCAATTATTTAGCAGCATCACACCGGCCGCATAATAAGCACAGAGAACGTCGCTTCCAGGTTGACGGTTAACCCTCATTTGCACATTTTCCTAGCAGAAGTTACAAACACACAAATTATCGTTGTCACAACAGCGTGCAGAAATCAGTTTCAGGCAACATGTCTGCGAGGCCAATTTGACAGCCAGCCTCTCAGAGAGTCTCATAGCTCCCGCTGGTTATTCATAATCTCATGATCTTTGGCTCCCATCAAAGACCAGATCCATATGGAAATCCATAAAGTACACAAAATTGCCCAAATTACCCCGAGGCTCTGGGCACGTCTGCTTCCGAACAACTCCAGGGGTGGCAGGAGGGAATCATGAATCACTTGAGGTGGCGCATCAGCAAGATATCGGTAAGGAACGGGGGCCACAGCTTGTTTTTCAACAGTAGGGGGCGGAAGTGAGCGGGAGAGGATGTGTGGGGGTGGGAGGTTGGTGTGCTTGATTGAATACTATAGCACTTTCCCCCAGGTGATTGATGGACACAGGATAACATATCAGAGGCAAGATGCCGAGGTCGATGGTCACCTTGGTCACCAGCCTCTGTTATTTCATCATTTGTCAAGACTGTGTCCAAAATAATTAAATGTTCTTCCAGTTTAAAAAAAAAACACCCACAGAGAAGATTGCACCTTATTATGACAAAGAATTTATCTGTATTAAAAATCTAGCCCTTGGAAAACACTATAAAAAATAACTTGACACATGACAAGCCTACATATACAGAAAAAGGGGGGTTATTTGGAAAAATAAAAGGTATAAAACTTATAAAAGCATCTACAGAGTCTATACATTTGTGAGCATGATGATAATTTAGTTTTTTGGAACAATTTCTCTGCTGTATAGTTTCAGTAGCAGAAGATTAGGGACCAATAGGGTGTTTGTTTCAGTAGGCAGGGAATACTTATATGAATGGTAGTACATTATCTTTGGCTGACCTCCAGGGTGACTTCAGTGACCTTTCACATTAGGACATCATACCCTGAAAAATAGAGGTGGAGATGGGGGGGGTGGTGATGAGATGTTATGAGAAAAGCTGGAGAAGCCCAAAGGGCCAGGGATATTTGTGCTCTCTGGCTGAGTTTGATTAGTAGCCGAAAGAAGTTCCAGAAGCATCTCCCCGAAACATGTGTGGATCTGTACACGGTATGGTTATCGCTTGGTGATTAAATGGGGGGAAGTTTTCTAAGCGATGCATTCATTTTTTTTTTTCAAACAAGCCCAAATACTTATTAATTAGACAAAATATACGTATTTACAATAATCTCAACAAAAGCCTGCCCACCGTCAATCTACATTTCCATGAAATGGCTGGAATTTAGGTTGCATCACAAAGGAATTCATTCTGAAAAGCCGAAAGCCTATTGGTTTAACGTTAAATAAAGGAAATCTACTGGATTCTGACTTTTGCTGAAATGTAATTTGACAGCGGCGTCAATGCCACATAACAGCCGCTCAGACAAAGGCTGTGGACAATAAAACTCTACTCAGTACCACACCCCGATTTCCGACTTCATCGCCCATATATTACGGCAACAATTTGCTTCAGGCAATTAGGCTGTGATATGCGAGGAAAGAGCTTCTGACATTTTGTTTGCATCAAACCCACATAGCAAAACTCACACAACTGGCTACGCGTGACTCTAAAGCCAGCACTGTACAGTGGCTGCAGGAAGACTCTCCACTGGAGACTGACCAACAAATCCGTGCAGATTAAAAACACATAGATCAATAACAGCCGTTCCCAGGTGGCTCTCCCTCATCTCTAGTACACATAGCATCTAAAGCTTAAAACAAATTTGCTGGCTTTATTACCCCTAATCTCCACTACCTTATACCCAATTGCAAGCCTATCCGTTTGTTCAATATATTTACACGCCAGTTATAAATTACATACCTCCATTAACACATTTAATGACAGTCCAATTCCAGAATTACATATAATGCCAAATGTCAGAATTACTTCCTTTGAGCCAGCTTAGATTTTATAAGAGAGGCATAATTGCATTT
The DNA here is from genome assembly GCF_023856365.1 of Brienomyrus brachyistius. Lineage (NCBI taxonomy): Eukaryota > Metazoa > Chordata > Actinopteri > Osteoglossiformes > Mormyridae > Brienomyrus > Brienomyrus brachyistius. The sequence continues at coordinate 14,193,853 of NC_064549.1, forward strand.
TTTTTTTCAGAGCGGGGGAATTTGGCACCATCCCTGTTGTACACTGGCGTGAGCATCTCCGGGTTGATGGTTGCCAATAACAACCACAACGGTACCATTTCCTTACGTTTTAGTTACATAAGGCACCGTTAGGGTTTTGAGAAGACGCATTCGTCATTAAAGAGGACGGTGGATAACTAATCTGAAGGGACAGAGGAGTGACAATTTGGCAAATTCCATATTTATGAGGTGCGGACAAGGAGTAGAGGAGAACAATTTGTTCACAATGGAAATGTATTAAATGGGAGGAATACAATTATCAGTGTAACACGGGGCACTGTGATGACAACCACTTAAACTTCATTAGTTGTGTCAGCCTGTTGTTGCGGTTAGCGTACAAGCAGTCACTGGCTGGGAGTCTGCGTTTCCGGAGGGGGCCCATGGACTGAACTCTGTCTCCTTTAGCCCCAGAACTACTGTCTAAAGCAATTAGACAATTTCTCCAAAGCCCTTTTCATGGTTTCTTTGAATTTCCTCAGTTCTGCTACGCTAACCCTATTGTCCTCTTTTTTTCTTCTTCCACTTTGTCAATGATTTTCCTACAAAAGAACGTGCTTTCAGATTTTATTAATGACTCAGAAACCATCAGAGCAGCTTGTTTCTTAAAACTAACGAGAACTAGAGAGGTCCCCAGGAAATGTCGGATTCAGCATTTGAGTGCACATTTGCAATAGCTGTTTATGTTTACCTCGTATGTGTTTGAGAGCGAGTTTTTTTTGGTAAATTAACCTTCAGGGTTTAGGATGATGAAATTTCATAAAAGCGAGAAGCAGAAATCCCAGCGTTTGTCCATGACGATGACAAACTGTCAGATGGCTTTTATCTCCCTGTCTCGGAGAACGGTACCGAAAAATAAACAAATGTAAATAATTTTTGGCACGTCTGCTGTGATACCTCAAGAATTGGGACAAGCAGGGCTGGAATCCCACACTTAATGATAATAAATTGAGACACACTGACTGTGACTAAATGAATAATGATTAATGGCAAGAAGCCAAACATACAAAACAGATGTTTTGCTTTCAAAATGTCTTTTAAGTTAAAACACTGAAATTGCGTCTCCTTGAACTTAAAGACGAATCACTATTAATGTAGAGCAGTATCACCTTGGACTCAGTAACATTACGAAACAAAAGAAAAACTTTCTGGGAAGTCAACAGCAAACTAGAATGGTGCATTTTAAACACTGACGATGTGAAGAAATTCACAGCGTTGACTTCAATGACGTTGTTGCGGTATTAATAAGACATCGGCCAGCAACACAGACACAAGTACGACGTGGGGGGGGGGGGGGGGGGTGCAAAAGCCGCCGATACTGAAGGGGTGGAAAAAAATGACCTCTGGTGTTGCTTGGCCTTGCAGCGGGGGTGGGGGTGGGCTGGGCTCCATGCCGGGGCTCTGATGAAATATACATTGGCCCCTTAAATATTCAGGAGGGGCCGCAGTGACCGACGTGGAACGAGCGCGGTGGTTAGCAGTGCAGACAATGAGGACGGAGAGGCTCATTATGCAGCCACGAGTAAAGAGAGATGGTGAGATAGAGGGGAGCAGCAGAGTGACAGCCGAGGCTGCACTGAATCACAGAATTCAAATGCAAATCGCATTCAGTGCTGTGCAAGTAATTACATTAAATCCTTTGTTTTGTAATGTTATATTCAATCACATTCAAATTGCATTACATTATCGATTCGCTTCGCAGACATTTGTGTCCAAAACAAGATCCATTCATTACTGATTAGTATTTTAGTCCCTTTTTCAAAGTGCTTCCCATCTCTAGGGTTCAAAGCTGCAAAACTTTTGGTCCCATTTCTAGTTTCCTAACATCCATCCACTGGTATAGTTAGTAACATTAATAACTATGAATTATACCATCTAAGATGGTAAGTAGAAGGTGCCCAGAGGGATACAGCGATGACTGTTGTGTTGGTTTTCAGTTGTTAACACAAATCAACAAGCCACAGAAAGCCAGTCTGTCACATGACACTTGGGTACGTCACATGACACTAGAGCTGGAAACATACGGCGGTATTTTCTAATGAATTTTGCATGTGACCTTGAATATTTTCTATTCTTTCTGCATTTGTATCCCACAAGATTATTCTGGAAAATATGCTAATAAAATGTCTCGGTCACACGTGCACTTGTGTCATTCACACAGCGACACCGAGGATCTTGTTTCTAGTCAGTCCTGTGCCATGGGAGGTCTGGCATTTCTAGGTTGCCTGAGAGGTTTTACCCCAGAGAAACCAGCTAGCATGGAAAAACAGCTAAAAAAAGAAGCTAAAAAGGCTATAGACTAAAGCTATTATTAGTTACTGTTATTATTTTGATTATTGGTGCTAATGATTCATTTGATATGCCATTCAATACTGTTGTTCCCAGCCCTGCACACTATGCTGCTTTCGATTGGCCACACGGCCTCCAGCAGCCCTGACTGTGATAAACGTTTTGAAGATGGACTGATGAACCAACACTGCTGTGCTGGATGTCCCAATTTAAATTTTGCTGATTTCTCTCATCTCTATTCATTAGAATCCAGTTAAAATAAATATCTGATCCATTTTGCATCTTGTGAACTCAAAAAAAAAATCAACAGAGAAAAAAACACATCAATAGAATCTGATCCAATTAACATTATCCAACAGCAATAGGAGGCAGACACAATAAAATGTGCAATATTCAGAAAAAAAGCACATACTGTTGTTGATAGTGAAGTGGAGGCATGCAATTTGCTGTTAGGTGTTAATTATCACAGCAGTGACTCCAAACAAATAGTAAAAATAACTTTGTCCCAGAAATTGCCGCGATTCCTTCAAACCAAGGCGGCTACAGGACGGGGCGACGCTCGCCATGGTGCTGGAGGTATTCTGCAAGATCTTCTGCAAGCGATAATTGGTAGCAGAAATTTCAAGTTCTGTTATCTCGTTGCCTAAAAACGGAGCAAAAGCACGTCTGTTTGAAGACAGCTAGCTCCCAACTGTGACTCTTCTTAAATTCCCCCCTCCCCCTCATTATGGAAGCAGCACCACGGAAAGATGCAATAACATCGAACTAACCAATTACGGTGGTGAAAGAAACAAAAAAAAACACACACACACACCAGTAAACATATGCCCTTTATTCCCATTGCTTAAATGGGAATGCTTTGCGGAGGAGCATAAATACGAGCAATTTTGTTTTTATGCATTATGCATCATGCTCAAAGTCTTTCCAATTAAGACGCCTTGAAGCTGCCTTGCACATGGAGCTATAGATGCCTGGTTACATGGAACGATGTTAATAAAAAGAGAATGAGAGAATTGATTTTATACAGCGAAGGACTAATGGAGGTTTTATCACACACTTGATTAGGGCCCGTAATATTTCACAATTAGTGAAGGTAAATTAGGTCTCGCGAATACCTCTGGAGAGCAAGGATCATACTTCTCCTTGCTATACCCTTCAATTACCGATGCTGTGACTTCTTCAGGACCACTGGGAAGGTTGTACCTGCTAGCGGTGGTCCCTGCATGAACCCAGGAAATTATGCTCATCGAAGGAAGGCAAGCTTCGAATTCCACACACCTAGATATCACACCACCCCGATCACAGGGATTCTGGCAGAACCTTGGTATTACTATTGAAGGCCCGTATTGGCTACAAAAAAAATAAAAAAATAAGCCCTGCAAAAATTCTTGAATTTCAAACCATATGTCACAAGGACGTCACTCCTACAGATAAACCTGCGTGTGTGAATGGTTAAGATTTCCCTTTTTAAAGGTCTTACCTCTTAATTGTGCACTATAAATAAGTCAGATTTAGGTCCAACACAATTACACTCCGGCCCCAGCCGTCTATTTTCCTTTTACCTTGCGATCATTCCTTTTGTGCGGATCCTTCCAGTAGCGCTCACTTCAGAATGCTAATGGGGCTGCTTTTTCTGCCCTCCTTTTCCGGTGCGACCCACCGGTCCCGCAGGACACTTTGACAACCACCCTTGAAATTTAAATTTCCCATTTAAACCCTGACTTCTGCGAGGACAAAGGGAGCACTGCCCGTGCGTGTCGCCGCCCCCCTGACGCATTTCACAAGCTGACATGCTTTACAAAACTCTGCTACTTTATCTGATTCCACAACGGATCCCAGGGAAGGTGATAGTTTATTTTAATTCCCATCAAAACATGCCCTTTGAGCTCCTGTGTGAACGCCTCATATACAGCTTCTCGCTACTGATCATACGTCAGAGATACCAGGTAATAATCGGGGGCTCTTTGTTTGTGAGTCAGAGCATTAGCACCAGGGGTTTGGCAGATATAGCCCCCAGATACCCCGTCCACGGGTATCTGCTCATACTATCCATCCATCCATTTTCCACCCAAGAGGTTATAATCTGGTGAAATGTACATCAAACGTAAAAACACGCGCTGTTACACACTAAGGGAAATTCAGCGGCTGCATCTGAGGACTGTGGGGAGAAAAAGCACACAAAACAAGTAAGTTGTGAAGGGAGCCAATCGAACCCTCAACCCTGGGGGTGTGAGGCCACAAAGCCAGCCACTTGAACTGATACAAGTGACAAAATTTTTGAAATGACTAGATTTTTCTTCAAAGATTAATAGCAAGACCCAGTGAAGAAGCATGCAGGCCCTTGACACCACAGACATAATAAGAATATTAACACGATTCTTGGAAGAAGACAGGGAAGCAGATGCTAGACTCACTTAGTAACTAACACTAGGTACCTCTGACATAGCTCCTCTTGGACCATCTCCTGTTAGCCACAGATCTAATTTTCTGGTGTGTGAAATGTGCTAGATTAACTTTTGGCGGAGGTGAGCAATGGTGGTCTGGTAAAAATAACCATAGTAATAAGATATTTTTTCTTATTTTTGGCAGCCATGCTTGCATCTTTGCTAATAGAATTTCAGCCAGCAAATTAACATTCCCTTCCTATAATTTTTAACAATCTACATTAACCCGTAGTTTCTCAGCCTCTTGCGGTGCAACCTTGAAGGACGTCACCAATCTTACAAATTAATATGTGCCAATAACGAGAAAATCTTCAGGTAACATTAATGTGAACTGTCCAGCAGGGCACAGACTGAAAAACACAGGAAGGCGCTGCTCTCGTTTACCACACTTTGAAATGTACAAATGCCTCTTCTGTGGAAGCCCATATACATACTTTAACAGGTGCTTCTGTATCCCAGTTTGGGGATGGAATGAAAATGTCTTTAAAAGAAGTTTAAAAAGCCCAGAGGATGCAAAGAAAATGCTTTAGGTAGCAAAAGCTAGAGAATGATACAGATTTGCAAAATAGAATGTTTGATTTGTTTGATCAAGGTGAGATAAACCTTTAACAGCATAAACACTATAGGACAGCATCTAGCTAATACCCTGAGATTCGCCAATTACTGTCAATTTGCATTCGGACAACACAAACACATCATTCTTAGAACCCATCAGACTCCAGTTATCGCTCCTGTTTTGGTATTTTCCTAGCTCCAAGCTGTCTGTCGGGCCTTCTGGGGGACAGAAAAAACACAAATGAATAAATAAAAATAAAGGAATAAAATCACTGGTGCTGAGCAATACCGCCAAACCAACAGCCGAAGTCAACAAAATTACCCAGGCGAAGGAAGTCGGCTCGAACAGCCAGCCACAATGCCGCAGCGTGTTCAGCTCCCCTCTGTGCCAGAGCGGCCCGCTAATAAAACGCAGAACACAAGTTGCCAAGTAATCCACTCATTACAGAATCCTCCAAATGACACCTCCCTGGTTCGTGGTGCATTATCCCGTGTCTGTCAGGCTCCAGCTCAAGGCGTCACACATGTTCGGCTACGGAACGGCAATATCCGGTAAATACGAATGTTTCGCGAGCCAAGGGATGGTAAGAATGAATTTTAATAGCCGGCAATGTACAATGAGTTATGCATATATAGGCCATTTTTTGTACAGAACTTGGAATGGCGGCTAGCATTGATTGCCGGTTACATGCACGGTGAATCTATGCTAAGGAGCAGGAGGCCTCCGGATGAGGAAGGCAGTTCTAGCTCAAGGTAGCCTTCTAATGAGACTGCTGTTCAGCCAGGGTTATTCTTGCAGCAAAGCCTCGAAACAGCAGTTTAATTGGCCACATCAGCAACAACAGATGGAGGAGCATTTGTGAACCACCCCATTTTTGTAGCTTTGCACCATCCTCCCAGGTCAGTAAGGAGAAAAGACGCAATCTGGGTTGAGTTTTCTCACGTTTCTGAAGACATTCATCATCTTCAGCCCCAGACACACGCACACACGCACGAACACACAGCTTCATCAAATTTCGCTGCATGTTAATTCTTATCCCAGTGTGCCCAAAAAAAATCCTCAAACAGTCAGTTGGTGTTAATCATTTTAGTCACAGTTTGCTATCAACAAATTCGAAGCGTCGCGCCGGACGCTGAATGAAATCGCCGGGATTAGCTCGGACCGGATCGTAACGGCAGCTTCGGCTCGATAAGCTGCCCCCCTTTTGTTGGCATCTCCGGCGAGCTGGTCGGCTTCACAAGCCCAACCTGTACTGAAGAGGGACCTGGAGAGTTTAAGCCCGTGCTGGAATACCGTTGACATGTGAACATGTAGGAAATCCTTTCCGAAACAGGGGGGCAAGCTGGTGGCGATATGAGAGCAGAGGTGGACTGAGGTGAAGCGACACGTCGGAATGAAGCAAGCCATGGAGGGATCTTAACCTCGTTTGCAAAAAACAATAACAGCCCGCCATCTAAGCGTCCAATCCTAGATCGGCTTTCTAGACCTCATCCAATGCAATATGCGCACATTTCCCTATTGTGTTCTAACGATAAGCATCCAAGGTGCTGAAGGATGGTGATTAATGAGTTCAGAAGGTCTCCCAGGTACTCCAGGAGGCCAAAATGTGGGCAAAAACATGTGGACGCCCATATTAATTAGAATAATTGCCTAATTAAGCCACATCTATTGCTGATACAGGTGTGTCACATGACCTCCTACAACAAACATTAGCAGCAGAATGGGTGGCCATACAGAAGAGGATAGTGACTTTCCACTTGACACCATCATAGGATGCATCTTTGCAGCAGGTCAGCTCTCCACAGCAGCCCTGGTCAACCACAAGAGAAATGATCGTGAAGGTAAAAATGTGATCGACCACACAGGCTAACAGACCGGGACCTGATCACCCAACATCCATATCCAACCTGAATGGCCGCTAGTCCCACCAGCAATGTTCCGACATGCAATGGAAAGCCTTCCCAGAAGAGTAAAGGATATTACAGCAGCAAAGGGCCGACCAGCTTTTTATTAATAAGGATTTGGAATGAGATGCAGGACATGGTGTCCACATACTTTTGGACATATAGTGTATCTGCTCACATGGCCCCACCCAGGACTAAGGCACCAGGGTCACATTTAACAGCCCCGGGTTGCTATGTGTCTAATGGTCATCCATGTATACTTGGCATTCTACTGGGAGTCTACCACATATATCACACCACAAAGGGTTATGGCCAGTCACAGTGCAGTATTCTGCTTGTGAATATCTATGCAGTGCCCCCTTCCACCCACCTGTGCTTACAGCGTGACACAATCTCACAGAGGTCGAGAGGAGTCGGGCAGACGGGCCGTATTCCCCCAGGAAAGTCTCTATTTGGGAATGCTGTCCGTCCAGCCAGATCACAGTTCCTCCCGCAAATTCCCCTCCTGTTAACAGGAGCCAGTGGCTTCCGAGGCGCTCTGCTTGGTAGATCAGATCTCACAATAGCACCAAAGGAACGCCTGACGACAGAGGCTGCTCCCCCCGAATTTCAAAGACAGAAGCACTCACTTCCATTTTTGTTAAAGTTTTTTAAAGTGAGGCGAGGAACTAAAGAGATGAGAAAATACATTTATGTTCTGTTTCCACGTTTGCGTCCGTGGCACCCCACAGCGTTTGACTGAAATGCTTCCTTCCTGTGACATGTGAAGTGCGTTTGTGCCGAGGAAGGGAATTCGTTCGCTGTGCTTTGCCTATTTGTTTGATTACAGCACAGATGCAATTGCAGTGTTTCTGTTTGTCCCCTCTTTTGAAAAATAAAAGAAGTGCTTATTTTTTATAAGTATACCTGTAAGACATGCTGGAGGCAGGATAGGCGAACAGAGATAAGGTATTCTGGGAAGGCAAGTAAAAATAACAGGAGTAACAAAAACTGATGGGAAGGGCAAAAACAAAGTACAATCATTTTGGAGGAAAAAGCAGACAGAAAATGAACTGTCAGACCACAGAAGGCCTACGATTGAGAACTGGGTCGACCATCAAGCTTTGGAAAGCTTTAGTGTTAGGGAAGAAACACCTTCATATATGTGAGACAACAAGAATAAGGTAAGGAAAGGTAAAATATCATCTGATACTCTTATCCAAAGTGACGTCCTGGGAGTTAAGGGAATGACTGTAAAATCACCCTGGCGACCACAAGATTGGAACCAATGATCCAATCACAGGTACAGCATCCTAATGCACTGAACCACACATGCTCCCATGAAGAGAGCTCCTCCCACTTAACGATACCTACATTTTTAGCGTGTTGTCATGGCGTTAGTCATCAGTATTGTTAGGCCTGATCACTATAGCTCTGCGTATTTGAAGCCTAGCCCTGAGTATTTTAAGCCTAGCCCTCAGTATTTTAAGCCTACCCCCGAGTATTTTAAGCCTAGCCCCGAGTATTTGAAGCCTAGCCCTGAGTATTTTAGCCCTTAAAAAAAGTCAAGCCCCAGGTAAACTTGACATAGCCAATGATCTTTTCAATAGCTACAAACCCCCTGGCGTCAGTTCTCTAGTAGCAGCACATCAGCATTAAAATAACCTGTAACTGCACAGCAACTCGACGTTAGATTGAATATTCATGGGCGGTCGTGTGACTCGCACGCACTGTGCCACTCGCCAGCAAAATTTTGACATGAAACCAACAGAACCATGATCAAAGGTTCATCTGTGCCCCCTCCCGCGAGGTCTTGCTTGGAGCAGGAGTAGCTACAGGCAGGTAGCTTCGCTGCGGCTATTTACCGCTGGATCTCGAAGGACGGCAGTCCGAACAGAGTCTTTAGATCATTACTTCGTCAAATGTATATTCCGTGGTAGTTTATTATCGACTACCTGCCAAAAATGCAGCACAGTCACCAAAATAAAAAAAAATAAATCAACACAAACAGACCGTCACAGGAGATTGACATTTTAAACCCGAGAGAGCAGTGGTGGGAAGGTGATTAAATGACAAAATGTGACACACAAGTGCAGTTGTGCTACGGACAGCAGGCAGTGGGGGCAGGGGGAGGCAAAAAAAGGGGGGCGAAGAACAGGTGCAATTCCAGTATAGATGTAAATTATGGGGGAGTAGTAACCCCCCTCAATAATCAAAACCAGCCAATGCAACCCCCTGGACCCCCTTTAATCGGTCAACCCCCACCAATGTTCAACCCAAAGTTATGTCCTTGAATTCCAGGGATCATTTTTTTTTAATTGCTTTGCTCATGCAAAATCCGTGTAATTACAGTTGGGCCTACAGTACATATGGACAACCATCTGCAGAGATTCGCAGCAGCAATGTAAATAATGCAGGCAGACATCTCCTCCAAAGCCGCGCTTCCGGAGCCCCGATGCTGATGTAGCAGCCCATGGGTCGTCCTTTATCTGAGCGTCGAGGCGACCCTGCCACTTTTAGCTCGCTCTATTTCAGGCACGCTAAAAATACGTGTCCGTCTCTGGCCCCCGCAGCTGAAATTCTCCTAGTGACAGAGAGTGGCTTGTTATCAGCCTATAATTTAGACATTCGGGACGCGTTCAAGGGACGGAGGATCCGGAGCGGATTAACGTTATCCTCTCTGGGAAATCTGCATGCACACATGCGTGGCTGAAACCTTTGATCATTCCTTAGCCACCTCTGGAAATCTTACCGGATCCTCTGGATGCTCCAGACTCGGAGAGATGTGGAGTCAGCTGGCTGAGGGCCAACCTCCTTTCGGTGATGGGAGGGGTGGATAAAGGGGAATTACCGTGCACCTTAAAGGCTAGTTTAATGGATAATGGAGGTAGATTGGCCGTAAATATCGTGCCCGTAAATACCTGCTCTTCTCTCTATGAAAATGTTTGGATTATTTTTCAAGCTCAATAAAATTCCTTCACCGAGACTGAAATTATAGAGATTTAAGGCATGTTCCTGAGCATTATATCATTATGTCCAAGTTGGAAGAGGGGGTTATGATCTTTCTAAGGCACAGCAAATGAGGTATTGATTGTCAATTTGAGTGCAACAAGAGTCTCGGCGCCGAGATCTCGGGCGGCGATGCTCTGGGCCGTCCCGTTAAGTTTCGGGATGTCGTCCTGTCGCCGTGGCCGTGCCGGCATAAATGGGTTATCGAATCGTCACTTCATGGCGTGCGCCTCAGGCCGTCGCCGAGTCCCCCGTCAGACTGCTTAGGCGGATTCCACAGCACCGCTTTGCAGCTTCGCCGGAACATTAAGGAGGCGGTTGCTGGGTAATTATGTCCACCATCTGTGTCAGTGATGGTGATGACAGGCATGAGCGGGGGTGAAAGGGCAGCCTTTTCCTGCAGCAGCAACCTGTGTTTCAGCTACAGATTCAGGCGCACAGAAATGAGGTCTCCTTGCATTAACTTTTCTCCCCCAAATTATTCCCAGGCAACAATCAGATAATATTCTAACTATGAAAGCTGCCAGATGCTCATTCTTTAGCCTCAAGAAAACCGAACGTAGGTAACAATTTCTGCGTGCTGTACCCATAAAGACGCACCGTTCTGCTTAATTATTTAGCTGGACTGAAGCTGCTGATAGGAGCCATGAGATAAACTTCCATTTGTTTTCGGAGTGTAATCCAGCCGAATGAATATTCCTTTAATCATTCATGGGGCCCACACTCTGGAGATTTTGCCCTACTTTCTGGCTCACTCCTTTTCTTCATCTTTTGGAGGTGTTTAAAGACACAATCCAGGCCTCTCTGTCATTTCCGCCGATGACGCGAGTGGCTTCACTGAGGCTTATCGGAGAGTTTGTTTTTATGACAAACAGGATGGCGAGAAAAGGGATCGCAGCTCGCAGGCGACGCACGCCGTCTTTGTGCCTGTAATGTAGAGCCGAGGTTTGCAGTTTTAATTTGACGGGCCATTAAATCAAAGATCAAATGACAGAGACACCTGTTCCGTACGTTCCAGATACTAAAGGACAAAACAACCTTATTTTGATGAGACAGTTGTAAAGTCTAAAAGTCTCTGTTCAAAAGATACCACATCATTCCTTTGTGACTGTAGAATCACCTATTTAACGAGCTCAGAATTTTTTTATCTTTTTGAAGAACCATCTCAGTGATTGTGGTGTGATCGTGTACTAGTGATCTCTTATAATGTGTGCACGTTGAATAAGTTCTTCCCAGATGAAGAATAATGGGGGGGGGGGGGGGGGGTCATTAGATCTTTATAGGAAGCTTCCGTGCCTTTTATTTTAAGCTGGCAGGGAGGCGGGCAGCTATAAAGTGACATGAAGGAGCCAGTGATAAGCTGTCTGTGTCTGTGTGCTAATGCTAATGCTAAGGAAAGTCTCCCAGTGGCCAGCAGCCGAGCATGTCACCGGCTTCCTCCACACTCACCCAGGAAGCTATTAAATTCGTCACTGTGATTAATTTTCTAATCCGCTGTAGTGTCTTAGGCACCGTGTAATTTGGCAAAAAAAAATAAAAAACCTTATGACCACAAAATATATTTTCAACAGCATGAAATGAAAATTAATCCAGAAAAAGCAGAAGTACTCGTACAGGGGATTTCTGGAACGTTCTATGGATTTCCAGAACAAAACCGACTGAAACATTCACTCCAGTTGGAACGGCTGGGCAATGAAGTCATTTCAAAGTGGGAGTGGACCCACTTAGTGCAAATAAATTGGCAAAACATAAAGCTCCATCCAAACCATTTTGGAAAATAGTTTTCTAAGAAACGTATATATAACAGTGTAATTTCTGTCATTAAGGGTGGTGTGGTGGCCCATTGGGTAGCCCATTGGGTGGCCCATTGGGTAGCGGAACGTTAGCATTCAGTAACATTAGCATTCAGTAACGTTAGCTTGCTCAGGGAAGTCGAGCCACCAGTTGACCTTGGACCCCAAAAGGTTTTTTTTTACTTGGAAGTTTTTGCTTCCTCTCCTCTGTGGTCTTCTTTCTTTCTTTCTTTCTCTCTCTCTCTCTCTCCTCCTTTTTCCCTGTTTCTGTTTTATTCTGCCTTAATGGTGTTGTACTGTATCACAACAAACCCATGTAAAGCACCTTGGGGCAACTATGCAGTGAAAGGCGCTATAAAAAATAAATTGAATTAAATTTACACCTGCAGGACTGAGATTTTGAGTCCTTTCCCTCAACTCTGAGAGAGTCTGCATGCCCTCCATCTCTTTGAAATGGAAATCTGGGTGTGTGATTCTCACCTCTTGTCAAAAGACATTCACTTTAAGAGGACAGCCTCAGTTTACGTGTGTGCCCTGCAATGGACTGGCATCCCATCCTGGGCATCCCCTGCCTTGTTACCGGTGTTTATCAGGATCAGTTTCCGGCTGAATGCAGTCTAGTACTGGATTATAGTGGATGGATGGATGGATTTGTTATATTGTATTACATTACAATATATTGCATTATATTATACTGTAGTATGACAGTATTTACGCATTCATATAAAATTCTCATAAAAAATAATAACAATGACTGCTTTCAAGAATAAAAGTATATCTTGCACAAGATTTTTCTTTTCTCATGCTAGTTTGTAGGCTTTTCTGTTCATGACACATGGAGTCCTTGAGAATGGTTAGTGTTTCATTTCTGTCCAATTCAATCACACGGATTCACAGGAGTGAGGAATCTGGACTGGAACAATGCTGGGGGGCAGAGGGAGGCCAGGCAGGCCTTATATCTGCCCCCGGCGCATTCACCCTGTGCCGGTATGTCTAAACAGCATTATGGACCTGGGGCGAGGAAGCACTGATCCAGAGAAATGGAGAGGGGCATCCTGCCCGCTCCGGGATACGCGTGGACGATCCGGCCTGCTCCGGCGTTTGTTAGGACGATCCAGCCCGCTCCGGCGTACACGCATACAGTCCAATCATCTTCGCTGTACATGTGGACAATGCACATGGCCTCATCCGGTCCGCTCCGCCACATGCACAGACGACAGACGCGACCTCATCTGGCCCTCTTCACTATATGCACGGACGATGTGCTCCACCTCATCTGGCCCGCTCCACCATACTCGCGTATGATGCGCTCCACCTTACCCGGCCTGCCCTGCCATACTCGTGGACGATGCGCTCCACCTCACCCGGCCTGCCCTGCCATACTCGTGGACGATGCGCTCCACCTCATCCGGCCCGCTCCGCCATACTCGCGGACGATGCGCTCCACCTCATCCGGCCCGCTCCGCCATACTCGCGGATGATGCGCTCCACCTCATCCGGCCCGCTCTGCCATACTCGCGGACGATGCGCTCCACCTCATCCGGCCCGCTCCGCCATACTCGCGGATGATGCGCTCCACCTCATCCGGCCCGCTCCGCCATACTCGCGTATGATGCTCTCCACCTCATCCGGCCCGCTCCGCCATACTCGCGTATGATGCTCTCCACCTCATCCGGCCCGCTCTGCCATACTCACGGACGATGCGCTCCACCTCATCCGGCCTGCTCCGCCATACTCGCGTATGATGCTCTCCACCTCATCTGGCCCGCTCTGCCAAACTCGCGGACGATGTGCACGGTCTCATCCTGCCCCCTTTCCATTCACTGCTGCGTTACATGTTCCCAGGAATAAATTATAAGGCCCTATCAGACTTCCGGCATTCTGTGACTCAGACAGGGAAAAAGCCCGAAAAAGAGAGAGCGTTTTCCTGGCGGCAAAGCCTTTGAAGCGATTGAATCATCAATCCCCAGCCTACACGCAGTGTTATATTTCACATCTCGAGAGGGAGACGCTGAGCGGACTAATAAACATTCTCTTCTAAAAACAGCGCCAAAGCTTCTGCATTTGTATTTGCCCAAAACCATCTCTTCCGAATATATCAGGCAAAACGTGACAAGCAAACCACCGCTGTAAATGGAGAGCATGGCGGCGCTGTGGAAAGCGATGCGGAGCGACGATGCCGCCGCGAAGTGAGCGGCACCTCAGCAAAGGTCAGATCTCTTCACATTAAGAGCTCCGTGGATTACTTTCGGTGCCGAAGGGAGACCTACGGGGCGGGGGGGGGGGGGGGGGGGGCTGATGATGACTAGGCGAGCTTTTGGGCACAGGCAGCAGGAAAAATAGTGCTGTCATTAGCACCCCGGGAGCAGGCGCCGAGATAGAGACACTCTTCACCCACTCTGACTTACTATGACTTTTATGATTTTGATCCCATCTCATGGTAGTTTTTTTCACCTTATTATGGAGCCATATACAGCCAGCTGACTTTAAGTCTGCAATTTAAACTGCATTTTTCTCTATACATTTTTTTTCAGCGCAAAAGAGGACTAGTTATCCTAAAAATGTAGGTTGAACTTTAGTACTGTGCCTGTAGGTTCATGGGGCACTGAAACATTATTGACAATGTTGCATTATGGGGTACAGGCATCTGTGAGGGGGAGAAGCCCTATTGAATGTAGGGACCCGTCCGACGGATGCTGCTGTGGATGTTAATCCCAGTCCGAATGTCTCCCATTTAAATTGCACTTCCAGCAGGGCGCACTAATGAATTTTCTTTTCTGACGTCTTAAATTGAATTTCTAATTAACACGCTGCCACCGGGTCGAGAGGCTGTGTGTTGTGATCTCCCGCAGAAAATGGAGAATGGGGGGGGGGGGGGGGACGGGCAGAGAGGTTCACTTTCAAACAGCAGCTAACTCAATCTGCACAGTGTGCTTGGCAGTTTGCCCCAAAATGAAAATCCACCAGCAGACTAATTGCTCTTTGGAAAGTAATAATAAATAAATACGCCACTGGACAAAAGGGCCACAAAATTGATGCCGCAAAAAGTTAAAGGCACCGGGGGAGGAAGGTTATTATATTATGATACAAAGGAAATGAACTGAAAAGTGTCATTGTGGTGAGAGGTTCACTCTGCCATCACGCGCCATTTAGAGGGACAGATACACTGATTATTGATTAAGGAGGTTTCCCATCTGCGGCAGAAACATTTCCCACCACAAAAAAGAATAACACTCCATTCAATCAGTTTAAATCATCACTGCTCCTCTAAGACAAATATAAAAGCCCTCTGAAGTTTCTCCAAGCCCGCCAGTGAGTGACTCTTGACGCGGAGAGTGTTTTATTTTTTATTTTTTGAGGACGAGGGACAGGAGTGGAGAAGGAGGGGGGGGCAGGAGACATCTGCGTTTGCTCATTCAGCGAAAGAAATATCAGCTTAGCCCCGAGGACTCTGTTCGCTACGCTAGGCCACAGGCGGGCGGGCTGGCGGGGTCCAGAACGCCCCCGGACACGATAAGGGCTCCCAACTCAGGGGAAGAGTTAAAAAAAACTTGACATACTCCTGTGGCTCAGGTAACTTTAATTTTTTTTTTCACACCACCTTTCGCGCTGTTTCATTTCACCCCTCCAGAGTGTTATCAGCGCAGAAGTGTGCTTAGTGCCCATCCAACAAGACCATCAGTGCAAAATAAATAACTAAAACAAACAAAAAAAAATCTACCAGCCTGACATTCTGTGAAAATGCCATTTGCTTAAAAAGATAAATGTAATTTTAAATTATATGTTCCGGCAACATGAGTGGTTGTTTAAAAGGCATCTTAAGTGTGTAATCTCTCGTCTCTACCTTCCATCAGGAACACGCTGGCTCCTTATGAAGTCCCATGACGTTTCTGCGAAGTGCCCCTGTGTGCATCTAATCTCCACACCCCAAGCACTGCTGTCCCCGGGGGTGAGATGTGTTTATTCATGATGTGCTGTTAGGTAGCCGGTGTGGACCACCGGGCTGCATTCCCAGGGAGCGTAAACAGAGGACTCAGCGGATGGCGGGAGTGGAATCGGACTGCAGACCTGAATAACTCACATTTGCCACCATTTGCAACCCCGACCAACACTGACCTGTTGAGTAAATCAGTTAGGGAATATTCCCACTCTCCCTGAGCACCCCGGACACCCCCTTATGTAAGCTGTCCCCACTGATCTCCAGCCCCACCCTGCTCTGGTGGTGTCACACTTCACACTTCCTCATCTCAGTGGTGGATCAGGGTTACACTGACGTGTACACATTAGCAAGACATGGCGTTTGAACTATCTGATGTACTTTCATTTAATTAGCCATTATAGTTTGATTCTCACTTTAAGTGTACTAAAAGGACTTCCTCAATGATTCCCAGAGTCAACATTGCTGTGTTTCTCGAGGTGCCGAGATCAAACCAAGCAGAAGTCGACAAGCTTGGAAATATATTTCTACATATAAAATAAGCATGTGGGGGGGGGGGGGGGTGGTAAAATTGAATTCCTTGTGGTAATAAAACACATAAGCTTATGATGTTATATGAAAATTGATTCCTAAATTGATTCCTCCGACACACTGCCGAGAAGCAGCTCTGTTTTGAGGCTCGCAAACATCCTTCCCCCCCGCCTCAGTCCTCCCCCCCCCCCCCCCCTTCAGATTACAGTCCCCGGCGTGACAAGTCATTCTTTAATGATCCGCACTGATATCCATATCAGACTTTCTACGTTATTACACTCACAAGCACCAGGCTCTGTGTGTCGTCCATATGAAATGAAAAAAGAAAAACAGATTTTTTTTCGGTCTCTGTCTACTCTATTCAGACATCTTCAATAAACCTGCAGTATCTTCGTCATCTAAAAAGCACGCCGCTTTAGTTATTACTCTGGAAAGTGCTCTGAAATATGCTTTATATGAAATATTTGTATCGTAGCCCAATATCAAATATTTGACTCATAATCATCTGTATATTTTGCCTCTGGATGACAAAGAGCAGTGAGAGTAATTTGGCCCAATGATTACCCACTAAGGAGGAAGCCGGCGATTCGGTCGAGTCACACACCTGATTAATTCTATTATTAAGGCCTCACCGTTCATGGCTGTAATGGTCTCGCGTGGAGAAATCACCCTTTGTCACTGTGACCATTGCTCAATATGTTTCCAACAAGAGCATGAAAAACATTTAAATGTAATTCTGTTTCAGTACATAGCTTTTAGGAAATGGAATTAAAGTCCATTAAAAATGCATTTTTTATATTAAAATGTCATTTCCCTCTTTTTTGGACACAATAACATTTTAACATTTTATTTCAGAATTTACTTCAAAAGTACATTTTAATTGTAATCTTTTACAGCTTTTAAAATGAAATATCTGGAAAGACAAGATGCATGTCATGAATTAATTTATCATAAGTATCTCAAACACTTCATATGGGAATACGACACATTTCCTCAAATGGTCCCACCCCCCACCACCCCCCCCCCCCCCCAGCTGACCCCCATTCGTCACTTAGCAGCTGTTACTAATTCATGAAGAAATGGCTTATACTTCAAAAGCTTCTAAAGAGGTGACAATTAACCTCTCAGCTCCACTAAATCGCCCTTCCCAGATCCTGCGAATCACATCCCAGAGTTCCTTTGAGAGAGGGTGACCCCCGTCAGCCTGCTTTGAACTCGCAGCTGACGCGGACGAGTGGAGCAAGGAGAACTTAAATATCGCCATGGGGAGGCACGGTTCCCATGGCAACGAGGCGGTCACTCGTCGTTCACGTCCACATGAGAAACAGCGGCCGGCAGGGCGCAGAATATCTACCTTACATCCGCAGTATTGGCCTAATGCATTTCAATTGCACAATTCTGGATGGCTACTTTAGGAGGTAATTCGTATAATTAGCAGTAAGACCGACAGAAATGTATCAAATATTAAAGCAGTGGACTCTGCCTTTTCTACCACAATATGACTTAAACGTAGGTGTCAAGCTCCCACATTATGGTGTGATACTTCTGGATCTCACACTTAGAAGAGGTGCACGAGGGAACTGATTTACCGATTATCTTCTTGCGCCGGTGTTTTGCCGTCCACCGCTTAAAGCACTTATTATCCTTGAGAACTGCCACTGATAAAAAACATCTGCCGACTAAATACATCTAAACCCCGTGCCCCTTGTGCCATTCTCAGGAAGCCAGGATGCATTCAGGTAGTTGTCTATAGATTTCTCTCCATAAAAATGGAAGAAGGCTGATCTTGTGGGTTTCATATGGACCCTGTACTTCCAAGGTGTCTTCATCATTTCTCTCTAAATGACGGCATTGGTCGACCCCGGCCCGCTGGTGCCGATCCACTAAAACGATTCCACAAATAGCTTAACGAGAGAAATCATCGTTGCACGAGAATGTGTTTACCTGATCATACATGTATTTTGAATCGATTTACTCTTCAAGAAAGCAACAGAGGGACTTGTTAGCCTCGTTTAATATGCGGCGCGGCTACGTGGCGAGTATGCAGATGCGGGGTCCCGTGAACGTCTGCATTCGTGGCTGTTTACGTTGCCTGCGTGCATAACTCACTTTTTCGCCTTCCTGTGTACTGTACAGGCACGGTTATCCTCACTGGAATAGGAATCGCCAGGAAATCCAAAAAGAGCCTTTGTGTAAAAGCCATTTCATCCTAAATATATCTTAGGCTCAAACCAGATGCCCCTGTTATCACACGGGGTGCATTCATAACAGGTAGGTGTGGGAGTGTTCTCTCGAGGGGACTGGACCTGGACACCCCAGTTGGCCCGGATTACTGGCAAAGATACCATCGCACACGTGAGCAGGGTGGAAACCTTGCTCTGCTCATCGAGGGCCTCTAATCTTAAGTGCGTCGTTCATAAGAAAAAGTAAACCTCTGGATTGTTGCACCAACCCCTCCCCTCACCCCCCCCCCCAGATGGGATGCTGTCCAGAGAGCATTCTTTGATGGAATGGGACAGCAGCTCAATTTTATGCTGGCTTTGCCACAGGACGAGGACCGGTCCTCAGAGCCGCTGTAATTCCTGTGCAATCCAGCAGTAATTCGGAATTACTGAGATACTAGCTGTGTTTACAGTACATTCCGCCAAGTAACTTCCCAGGTGGTGAAATAAAGTCATCTGATTGGTTGGTCCTGCTTCTTCTAGTTGCTTGGACCCACCTCCTCTACAATCTGATTGGTTATCTCTCTGAACAAATCATTTTCATTCTGCTCTCAAAACATTTTTGTGTAAGTAAAATTCCCATTGAGCTTAATATGATCACAAAGTGATGTGCCTCTAAAAGCAATCTCCACTAAATAACGTTTATCATTACCCTTGCAATAAACTTCATCCCATGCTCTTACTTTTGTCTTATATATTCTTCATCCCAGAGACAATATAAGTAGCTACAAGGTCAATTTTATTTCCTCAGGTTCATAGCCATTAGTTCCCAGTGCAAAATCAGCCTCTGATCCATGGTTAAGCTGAGAGATTAGCACTCCAAATAGAACCCCACGTAACGGTCCTCAGATAACGTGCCAAAACGCTGCTCATGATTAACCTATCGCTTGTCCCCACTCTGCTGGCATTTCCTATTTCTTTCAGTGCTCAGTAAATCAGACATGAGTCACCAGTACAATATGTACCTGAACCGTGAACTAAAAAACAATAGGCAGAATATTGCTTTGGTGTCAATTAAAGTAACCCCAAGCGAAATGGGTAATGCTCAATGCTAACCGCATCACACTCCCATCCTGTGAATTGGTCCGAAGTCTCGTTAATACCACACTTTTAACAAAGTTTATACTGCTTCATTATAGCATCATTTAAGACTTTGCCACTCTGGAAAGTTAATCTAGTACAACGTTTCAAGGATGACTTTTCTTCTCATTGATTTTCGACTCAATTTGTGCATCGACTACGCTGAGATAATGAGATTTATGACAGAGAATCAGTCTGTCGTTTAGATTGGAACAAATAAGTATCCCTGGTGTTGGAGATTTAAAGAAGCAGCATTTATCCGCAGAGCTGCTTACCTTTGCCTTTATGAAGGTCCATCGTGTTCAAAATATTTGCCTGCTGGTGTGATTTTAATCATGTATTTAATGTACGGAAAATAACTGAATGGAAATATGTGCTACTGCACAGGACACATACATGCCTGCCCCTTTCATTGTGCACTAAGAATGATCAAAATGGCAGGGAATGATGCCTCTTTGCTTCCAAACGAATGGATTTCATGGAATAGACAGGGCGTATAGTTAAGCCACTGGCTGGCTGAGTCCCTCCACTGCAGATTGATAGGTTAGTTTCATGTTGACCTTAGCGTTTGAGGAATGCCGTCAGTTTGATCCTCAGAGGTATTTGTTGTTTCTACGCAAGATGTGTTTCTATACCACCCAACATTTCTCGGTTCGGACGGGACATGAATAAATCCTCTCGACAATTTCATTGCTTTTTAATGAAAAATCTATAGCCCACAATATTATGTGGAGGTGGCACATAATTTACGACGTGCCTCAGTATAATTAATTGTGTTTTTAATGTTATTGTGTGGCACATGCAGTCATTACGGTAATATTTATGAGCTTAACCCTCAGTCAATTTCAGACTTCCACTGTGGATGGAGTTCGATGATGGTTTTACTACCTGTATTCACCATTCTATACATTATGTGATGTTTTTTTCTGATTATTGGGTTAAAGAAACACTTGACGCAAGCTTGACATGGAGCATTCAGACAAAGATCCATCCATCCATCCACCCATCCATCCATCCATCCATCCATTCATCCATCCTTCCCTCACACAAACACTCAATACAATGCACACAATACAAATGGAGCCAGTGGTCCTGTTTTCAATCCTGGAGGTTTAATTACAGATATTATTGCATATCTTTATATACAACATGTAATCTGGTATTTACTTAGAGCAGCATTGCCATTAAAATCCCTATTCCCAGTTGTGGGACTCCAAAGTTTTATGTACGTTACTTGGAAATAAATAAAATAATTGTGTAAAGTTCTAGCTAAATTCTAGTATGTCAGATGCACGACAAGCTGTGTGCTTTTCTCATAATAATGAGGTGCCGGGGGTCTCTGCGGGGGAGGGGGGGTATGGGGACTCAGTAGACCGGAGAGCTGAATCAGTTGCCCGTCACGTACATTTTCTGAGTTCCTTTTATTCATGATATGGAGTGTGTCACGCTGCCCTTGGTGACCACAGTAGCAACGCGATGACATGCACAACCTCCCCCCCCCCCACCACCACTGTACCCCCAACATCAACGACACCCCTAGGGGAGTCTACGTTAACTGCAACACAAAGCCACCATAAGGTGAGATACAGTTCATCACAAGGTCTTCGACTGACATCAGCGGACGATCAGTATTTTGAAAAAAAAAAAAAACTATTGCCAAGCAAATAAACAGATGGGGGAGGGAATACTCTCTCTAATTTTCCCAAATCGCTTGCGACTCACGTTGCAGTGCGCTTCCCCCTCCTCATTCCCCATGAGCCAAATACCACTTGCAAATTCCCAGTGTGCATGTCTGTAGGACATTATTTTTTGCAGTTTTTCCTCCATAAACCAATGACAGAGAATGACAAGCTAACGATGATTCAAAATGAGAGACATTTTCGCTATCACACCTTAAAGAAGGTTAACACTGTGATCTTATAAAATATGCAGATGCGGGGGTAATTAATCACACCCACTTTAGAGTCAAACTGCACAGGGCTGTCCCTCGCTAAGTGATTCATTTTAATATGTTTTTCAGAAGTACAACTCACTCAACTCGACATTATTTCTGACATTATAAAAAAAATACTGAGCAATCTAGCTGAAAAATAAACGTACAAAATTACCTGGGGAGCAGCTGACAGGCTACGGGTTCGAATCACAGATTTCGTCTGAGTTCATGTGGGTTTCTTCCTTATGCAGTGGAAGCAGTTAGTCAAACTACTGTCACTAAATTGCCCACAGTATGTGAATGTGATTCCTACAATGGACAGGCATCCAGTCTAACGTGCCCTAAGCTTCATGCCATGTACTTCATGGAATACAGTGATACTGCAGAGGACGGATGGATGGATGGATGGATGGTCTGATTTGTTCAGCAAAAATTTGAGGAAACATCACGTAAATCACAATGAACTCTCCTGCTGTGATTTATTCAAACACCGAGCTCTTGTCATTCTACCATTAAAAGTGCATTATCATGTTATCAGATGCCTGTATCTTTATGTCCAGTATGAAATCAGTATAGGCTACAGGTAATGATTTAAAATGCAGGCTGGCCTCCCATTTTAGGTCTAAGCTGGATTATAAGTAATTGAGGCAGTAAAGGCGGTAAAGGCGGACGTGTGATTGCCTCATAATTGGTAGCCTCACCATTGACTCCTCTTGCTTATCACAGAGGAAGAAATAGGAACCAACAGACAGTCTACGTCTTGGGAAGGAGCAAAAAATGTGAACTGTCGGCAGGGAGCTCGGAGGGAGCAAAAACGTGCACTGACTGTGGGTCCCAGGGGACTAGATTAGGAAACACTGCTCTAAAGTTTCCTGCTTTCTCTTTCTCCCGAAAGCACATGCTTATGACAAGCAGGAGAAGAAGCCTTGCGTGAATCATGAAAAGTTCCCTCCGGCTCCCCGGGATGCACCGAGAACTGAAGAGTCAGCCGATCAACTCGAGGAGGAGATGGAGGAGAGGACAGGGATGGGGAAGGAGGCAGCAAGAGTGGGACATTGAGGTTTCTACTGTTTCTCGCTTTTTTTTGGAGGGGGGGTTGATGTGGGTTGTGTATGCAGTGTTGAAAAAAGGCATTATTCTTTTTGTTCCACAAGACCACATTTCTATACCATGTAGGCAGAAGAATTTTTATTATTTGTTGTTTTTGGCAAAGCACAGGACTGCTAACCCGCCGCAGAAACTTTCTGAAAACTTGCATGCATACTTTCCGTAGTCGTGTTTTTTTTCTCTTTTTCGCTCATGCTTTCCCATAGTTCTCCTTTACGAGATTCACACCCATTGGCTGCTGTGTCATTGGCTAAGCTTAACTCTTCACTTAACAGGCTACGGTTTAGCTCACAGGGTCCATAAAGGCGGACGTGGCGCTTTGCTGGCCGGCTTGCAGCCTCGCACCTCCTGGGCGAGAAGTTTGCACGTCCAGCTTGTATCTGTGTGGGTTTCCTTTGGGTACGCAAGGTGTCTCAGTATGTGACAATGTTCCTTGTGATGCACTGGAATTCCATTTGGATTGTCCCCTGAATAATACCCGGGTCTTTCGGGGACAGACTCCCTGCATCTAAAAACCTGTCATGGCAGGAAAATTCCATGTAGCCCAATCTCAGGATGTTCCTTGTTCATGACTCTTATCCATCACAAACCACACACTGGGGGCAGCACTGGCTTATATTCAGTATTCCTGAAATCTCAGGGTCCTATTTGAAATAAAACCACAAGCAATAACTGCAAACCCGTTATAGAAGGTAATTACAGAATTAGCAAGCTTTACTACTAAATGCTTAAGGTTTTTTTGGGTCCCGCAGGGATTGGGTCACATCTTCCTTTCTTTGTAGATCAAGTGATTCATGAAATTTAAGAACCAGAACAGTCGGATGTATTGGCTATACTAGCATAAGACCTCAGCAACACTGAGGGATGTGATGTTTTATGTTATTGTGTTTGTACATCATAGACTAATATATACATAAATCATTCAAGATAGTTCAAAGTGTTTCTAGTCTCTGTGGTCTCCTGTCAAGGGTCCCATACTTGATCCAGTCTAATAGATGCAGACACAGGACCAAACAGTTGAAGTGCTGCATGAAAAAGGACTTTAATCACAATTACAAATACAGAGGAGCAGTGGTCACAAGTCGAAGCTCACTGACTGGAATAGATTGGGAGTTTACAGGATAACTGCTAAACACCATAAAACTAAAAGTAATTCCAAAGTTACCTAAAAGTCACCAAAGGATTGAATCAGCATCTCTGTGACACAGTCTCAGCGAAAAACACACATGGTGAGCTTCCCAAATCTGGATGGCAGGGCTAAGTTTCAGAAACCACGAGTATCCAAAGCGCAAAGACACATAAGCTGCTGTAAGGATTACAAAACTGGCACCCACGGGTAGTGGAAGAAAACTAAAATAGTCTGATCAGTCATCTTTCACCCCTTTTTGGATGGGTTGATGTTTGGAGAATGCCAACAGCGTCTGCTGATCTGGGCAGTGGCGTCTTGATCGTGTACCATTTGACATCATTTTTTTGGCATGGCGATGTTCCCATATTCCAGCATGATAATGGCATCATTCACGACGGCTAAGTAAATTCAACAGTGGTTTCATAAACCGCACAATGAAGTTAAATGCCTTGTACGGCCTCCCCACCTGGTCTAGACATCATTCAACATTTCTGAAAGGTTCTGGAACCTTCCATAAGTATATTTTCACTTCCTTCATCCAGCTTTTCTACTTGAAGTATGGTTCAATACATTATTTCATATATAAAAGTTCAAAACTGAAAGTGTTCTCAAAGTCTAGGGCGGCCCTGGTTCCTTATATTCTGAATATTAATATTTTGTTAGGCGTGACTGTTATTTTTGTTCTATCGCAGTATAGATGAGCGAGAAGAAAATGAATAGAGGCGTCGGCTGAGTAAATAAATGCAAATGTTAACTAAAGTCAGTTGATTTCAATGCTCTAGATAAGCTGAAATAGCAAAGGTCAAGAGGAAGAAATTCCAGTGAAATTAATGTTAATTGACATAATTAACAGAAAGATACGCAAATACTGTTCCCAAAATACATCCGCCATGCTGCTCTTTTGAATATTTTCCTTTTTTCTAGTTAGACATCTGCGTGTCTCTTTTTACAACCTGAACCTAAAATCCACTAATACAAGTTGCTATAAATGTACTGCTTTCTAATTATAAGGTACATTTTAATTAAAACAATTAACAAGAAAGCGAACTCAGACAGATTCCATTCGTTCAAGACAATTTACTAAAGCAGCCATTTAGTTCAAATAGTATATACACATAGTATATATAGGTACAAACCATCCATCCATCCATCCATCCCTCACTCACCAGTTGTCCAGTACAGAGTCACAGTGACCCTAAACCCAATTCCCTGAAGTACATGATGCAAATCCATTTCAGGCCACTAATACAGACTAATACCAACGTACATAAAAATATATGCTAACAATGATAATTCTGAGATAAATATTAAGCCCTGCCTGTCACGATAAATGGGCGTTCTTTGCACTAAAGGCCTCGATGTATGCAGCTCATGACCATGAGGCTGATGAGCTTTGCGGTGGGGAGTTCGGTCCATCACCCCCCCCCCCCCCACCCCCCCGGGCTCTCAGGCACCCACGTCTAGCCGAGCCACGCTCTAGCATCACTGCTGCTCGAGGAAACTGTGGGTGTCGCATTAAAGAAATGACTGTGACGGGGCTCAAAATGTACTTTCCACACGCGCTGTCATCTCCAGGGGCTGCTTTGCTGTTTCTGGGGGCCCATCTGAAAAAGGAAGCCTGGGGCCTCCCCCCTCAGATGTTTCAAACACTAAATAAATTGCTACAAGTACAGTCAGAAGATCACAGCTAGCTCACTGCTTCAGCGTCTGCTAAACAAGGAATGTAGTGACTGTTTTTGGCCAACAGGGGGCGCTGGACAAATGCATGGTTTGAGGGCTGGTAAATAGCTTTGCTGATCATCTTGCCTGCTCCTCTATAACCACAAACCGACCCTTGCTTGCAGTGCTTCTTTATTCTAAGTTTAAAGTTGGGAATCTGTATCTGGCATAAATGAACCTGGTCCTGTAGTAATTATTACTTTCCACTCATAAAAAGTCTTGAAAATATGCTGTGAATCTGGATACAGATGCTTTACCTTAAAATTAAAACCTTATCGACTTTGAATATTGTTCACCCTCAAGAGTGAGGAGAGACACATGGATGGAAATTCAAAACGCAGCATAACCCAGACAGCATCACCTCGGGGGAAGCTGCTCATTACTGACACAAAAAAAGGGACAAGCTCTAAAAGAGCAGCAGGAAACGCACGTCTCTGTACCTACAGCGCATGAGGGCTGATGTCAAGGTGACACCTTGAGTGCCGCAGCCGCAATTATGCATAACATGCGAGCGCATGTACGTACCGGTGGCCAATACTCATGCCACAAGCATAACTTAGGGTCACGTGGAGAAGCTGACCCTCCCCTACTGCCATCTGCTGACGCTGATGATTACATTCCCATCTGTTTTGCATAGTGAGTGTATGATGATAGATGATTTTACTGAAGACAGATAAACAAACAAACATGAAACATACAAGTTTCCTCCTGTAGACCAAAAGACCAAAAACATGTGGATAAATAGACTGGTATCTATATATGACGATGATGATGATTTCAATTATTATTATTATTATTATTATTATTATTATTATTATTATTATTATTATTATTGTTATTATTATTATTATTATTATTGTTGTTGTTGAAATTAAATTTTTTCATTCTTATTGAAGTAAGAGCCATTAGACAAAATCTTCACTGATTTGAAAAGGATGACTGAATTAATTGTATAAGACAGGGCAGTTTGGCACGCTTATGATCTACCTAGACCAGGCGTGGGCAGTCCTATCCGCAAAGGGCCGGTGTGTAGGCAGGTTTTTGGGATCTCCTTTAGGTCAGCTGTTCAAACCCAGGTGTGAGGACTATTCAGCCAATCAGTCCTCTAATTAGTGATCCAATTGCGGAGTTGCAAAAAAGTCACTTACACTAGTGGCCATTTCTGGGTAAGACTGGCACCCCTGACCTAGACGATCATGCAGATGGGCATACAGGTGCCAGCTTCTCACCTACTGAGCAGCTTAGTTCCTTGACTGAGGCGTCCCGCCCCCCAACCCTAACCCTAACCCTAAACCTTATGACTAGGCATGCCGAACACAGACGTCCTTCCGCTTCAGCACTGGGTTGTCCTTTCAGATCGCCGACACAAATATATATTACCTCCAAAAACTTTATTGACATAATCCTCATGTACTGCAAACACAAACTGACAAAAAATCAATAGCATTTTCCTAAATTCAACAATAAATTATGAAAACCGGCTAAATCTCTAGAAAAATCGTCACAGTGGGTATTTTCAGTGAGAATTATTTTAAACGTAAACATGCTTCCTTGTAATTTCCTTAAAGACTACAGTAATGTTGCAACAAAACATGATCGTTCATCTAAGTTTCATAACTCATTAATAGACTTCTAGACGTCGAGCTCTGATTTTCTCTTGCTGTTAGTGGATTATATTCTGTAGGTTTAATGTAGGCTTTAATGCAAGACATACGCTCTATGTTTAATTGACACAAATTGTTTTTCATACCTTTGAAGACTGGATGCTGATTGGAGAACAATATGGTCATTAAATGAAACAAACTAAATAGGCTAGCAGAAAAGCAGAAAACCATTAAAAATACCCGCAGAACACACATCCCTCCATCTTCTAAGCACTTCTCCAGTAAGAAACATAATAACATAAGAAATTTACAAACGAGAGGAGGCCATTCGGCCCATCAAGCTCGTTTGGGGAGAACTTAACTAATAGCTCAGAGTTGTAAAAATCTTATCTAGCTCTGATTTAAAGGAACCCAGGGTTTTAGCTTGCGGAAGCAAGCACTAGCAGGAAGACTATTCCACACTCTAACTACATGCTGTGTAAAGAAGTGCTTTCTCAAACTCATTTAAAATGTTCTCTTGCAAATTTCCACTTATGGCCACGAGTTCTAGTATTTAAACTAATACTGAAGTAGCCATCTGGCTGAACAGCATCCAGACCTGTTAGAGTCTTATATACCTGGATCATGTCCTCCTTAGTCTCCTTTGCTCAAGGCGTCATGTAAGGAGTCACATGGTCTTAGCTGTGGTCTTATGCAGCAAGCTGGTGACACTTTGGATGGGATGCTGGTTTTATTACAAGGTCCCAGCCTTTCTTTTATAGCACTTGACTCACCGTTTTCAACATTCCCAAAAAAAGCAGTACTGGAGGTGAGTTATGCACAGAGCTGAATCTATAACCGGATGTAACGCTGGATATTCAGCATTCGGCTGGGACGATCCACTGCTTGCACAGATCTGTTGACAAAGGGTCCACACCTTGACCCCAGCTTATTCAGGCACTCACACCTCACAAGACAACGCCGGCCTTGAGGGACAACATGGTGCGAGCCCATGCCTCCTCAGACCTCCTGCAGAGTTACTCAATTCAATTCACAGGCCTTCAAACAACCAAAAAAGAACTGGTTTCAGCAGTGACTTGCATTCTCTGAAGCCAAGACTAACTATCGTATTATCAAGAATAATACTCAGTAAACTTGTTGATTGTACGGCTATGCATGCTAAAGAGATTGAGTTTGGGGATCTCGTGGTGAATTTGTCCATAAGGGAAGCCCGAAAATCTCCTGAAAACACAAACATAAAAGATTGATTGTCAGGTATTCAAAACAGGGGCTGAGGCTTCTCTGTTGTCATCTGATAGACACAGATAACTAGAGAATGGTGAATTAGCATGTCCCTGAACACAATAACAACATCTGGTTTATCTTCTAATTGCACATCTGGAGATTCAGAACTGCCATGACATGCTTTTTACCTCCCCTTCCCCAAACAGTCACAGGTGACTTTTTTATCAGGCTTTTCATAGCCATAGTATTAACGTGCATAAGTACGCCATGTTAGTAAAACGTCATTGGAACACAGATAATAACTCCAGCCTGTAGGTGACAATGTGCAAAGGGTGTACAAAATCACAGACCTAACTCAGAAGTATAATACGTACAGCTGGTAAGCATCGACCTCAATTCAGAGCCTAATGAACAAACGGAACTGAATGTTGAATTCTTTGAAGGACGCTATCATCTCAGCAGTAAACACTGGATGTATTTAAGTAGGACCGCCTAGATTACAATCTCATCATCTCAGATGTCAAACAGCCTTTTTCTTTGTTCCAGGGATTAGTTAATCACATATCTATCAGTTAAGATGGGAAAATCCGGCAGCAGAATTCATAGCGAGTGACAAGGAAAGGTGATTGTTGGAGAAATAAATCAAAACAAAACATAAATCAGATGATGTGAATAAAGCCGCCCCCTCTGCTTAATTAAATTTGTAAAATAAAAATATAATTCTGACTCTTTCAATGCAAAAATAAACTACAAATCTGAACTTCCTTTTGAAATATTTTGAATATATCAGGCTACCCTACGTGACAGGACTTTCATGCTCCCTCCATTTATCAATGTATCAAACACTTTAATCAATTAGTACATTAAATCAAATCACAAATGGCATTCCGTACTACATGTGCCAAAATGACCTGCTGACGGCCGTTAATCGTAGACAACAGGCAATTATTGGACTGTTGCTGCAGTAAAATCGGGGACGTCTTAGGTCGTCCCCCTGCCGTCCAGCGACGTGAAACAGAGAATGGCTACTGGGGCACGTACGGCGAGTTTCTGAAGCACCGCCGAGCGGGAGAGGGGGGTGTCCCCCGGGTGCACAAACACAGTGAGCCCCAGACCAGTGGGGAACAGCATCAAGCGATACCAGTCCACAAACACCAGCCTTGGATGACATTAGTTCATGAGCAGGACTGTCAGAGAGCATTGCCTTCAACGTGGAAAGCAGGCCATGCTCAAAGGAATGGAGACCCTTACCCTGACCCCCGGGGGGGGTGTGTATCGCAGGTATTTTCCCATCCGAAAAAGAATAGCACACATGACACTTTAACCTGCGAAAATGTACCACCTTATAATAATGTCCCGTGAATAATATACTTAGATATGAACCATCTATTATACAGTTATACTGAAGAACATTAAATAAATAGACATATAAAATCCAGTACAGAAAAAAAGAAGCAACGTATTTTAGGATGGGTAACCTTTTTCCTGCAAAAACTCAGAGTGTACATTAAGCTCAGGTTCTCACAAGACAACATGGTTAGCAGGACACGGTGGGATGTGGTAGAAAGCGGCTAATCTTGGTTTAACCTCAGCTGCCACCAACACTGATGTTTGACATTTATGTTTAACACAAGGGACATCATTACATTTCCAGTAGGCCCCTGGCCTATGCCCTGAGGACATTAACGGCCCAAACCAGCTCTGCCAGGTGTGCTAAATTATCCCCCACATATTTTTAATATTTTAGCACAATTATTCCTTCCTGCCTGAATATGAAATCACAGTTGACCCTTTCATTTCCGGATACAAAAAATATAGCCGAAAATAATCACTGTAGCATTTACAAGACAACCTTCTTCCCTTCTTCTATTCATCCAAATTCTATGACTGTTTATACAGTACTGCCAACCTTTCTGTTCTGTGAATCCAATAATAAATGCACGGAATAATTATTGCAGTGCTACAAAATTTAAACAGCTTTAATTTATCAGAACATGACAATGATTAGCCAAACCTGAAAAACCTCACCTAGCAGAAACAAAGACATAGAATATATAACAGAATAAACACGCTTTAAAAGACCTAAAAATAATTATACAAAAGGACTCTATGTAATGAGGATCTCTTGTTATAAGAATCCTTCCTGTTCTGTACTATCTCCGGAGATTCAGAGTAGTGTCCTTAATTTATCTCTGACCATGAAAGGGACGCATTTCCATGAGTCCTTCAAAAGACCCAACACTGCACCTTGGTTATGAAACATCTAGAAGTGCACATGAGAACATCAGCAGAATTCCGAGGAATTGTAGACAGGAACTACAAACACTTGCTTAGGGAAATGGAATGACAGTCTTAAGTGTATGAACTAACTGTCAATCCACTGACTGGCATGTAGAAAGAGCAGCCAATCAGATTCAAAGGAATGGAATGTGGGATGAGACGTGTCCCTTTTTACTGACAGGGTGTGAATGGTTGTACTATGAATACTTATCTGTTTCCTCGATGTGACATCAGGATTTCGTCAATCTTTATTTAGTCCTTGTGAATTATCTTGTCACGATCAGCTACAGGCTCAGACCATTCATAGATATTCTCCTCAACACTCACAGCCATTATCAACTTCTTAGAAACAAATTCTATGTACATAATTTTTTTTTAACTTAATTTTTGCATAAATTCCTCAGCAGCTCATGCTATGCACTGCGAGATCAAATAGGGAAAATTAGTTGTTCTCACACGGAAATTACCAGTGTTTGAACACATGCAAATAAATTCAAAGCTAAGTATAGCTAATATGCAGGAAATTGTGATGCAGGCCGTCTCAAAATCATTACTCATTAGCATTACTTATATAAATTGAGTAAGCTTCCTTTTAATGTTAACTACAAATTCTGAGTAATTGTGAGCTAAGGGATACCAGAAAAGATTACTTCAAATCTTTTATGATGAATATAAAGAAACAAGACGTTAATAACACATTAAGGATTACCATCTGTACACAATACCAATTATGCTCTGAACTAGATGTCATCACTGTATCGAGAGTTGGAAATTCCTCACAAAACTTTCTGGCCCATGCCACAAGCAGTATCCCATGGAAATCTATCTTATCTTTATCATTCATCAACTTGTGCTTAAGTCTCCCAAGGTGGCCACCGGTCAGTCTGTAAGATCATAACAGAGGTTTAGGCAGATGAAAGGCCTGAGGTAGACTGCAAGAATATACTACGTTTGGTTTCTTGGGCTGTAATTTTCATTTCATCCAGCTGTGTAAAACTGTAGCCAGCCTGGAATAATTCGATTCTATTCTCCATTGATGTGGCGATGTCACATTTCTGCGGAAGGTGATTAAATGGATCCCGCAAATCAGCTCCATCGACAGCTACCCTAACCCAGCACTGCTGACAAGAGAAGCTTACTGTTTTGGACTCAGGAAAGCACCCTGCTGGACGCCTTTGTGAAAAGTCCTCAAGTTTCTGTCCAAATTTGCGGATATCCAGGAAAACTTTGCAACAATAAAAGAATGAGGTAGTAGGTAACAAACGTCTACATTGCAATTAAAGAATATTGGAGGATGGAGGCCTCTGATGGTAACTGTCACATGCCTTGTTTCCACCAACATGGAGCTGGTGCTGGGCTGGTTCTCATTAGGTGCTTTTTGAGAACCTGTCTGTGTTTCCACTGCTTTCAAAAAAGAAAAGGCACATGTAAGTAATGTAAAGATTCATATACATTCTGTTTTTTGGACTCTTTTTTTTTTTTTTTACCTGTTTTGGATTTTAAGTTTTCATAACCTGCTGAACCAAAAAGAAAGTTTTCAGAGTATGACTCTTTGCGCTCTATTGTCTGTATACACTTTTGTCTTCGTAAAGGCTGCCCCATCTGAGTAAGTGAGTTTATTCTCATTCGTTTATTCCTTTTAAGCATCGCACAATAAAAGAGTCGGCTAAAAATTGAACTTTGCTGTCCGCCTCAGGATCTCTTCACCACTTGAGCACCACAATATTTTATTTATTGGACTTAAGGCATATTTATAATTTATTATTAAATCTGGTCAGCAAATGGATCTTTCGGTTTCCACAGGATAAAAAAAATGATGTAATGTTATTCCGCTGATAAGTTGGCTAGCTGTTTCACCACCATCACCAGTGATAATAGATAAAACTATACTGGTTATGGATTGAATTTCCCAGGTATGCGGCAGGTTTGGACGTGATAGCCCATCCTACTGTTGTTGTCGTTGCAGTTACAAATTCTCAGAGCAGCTTTTCGGCCGTGCCGTGCTGGAACCAGTTTTTAATGGAAATGCACGGAACCAGTTCCAGTTTGGGAAAGAGTCCAGCACCAGCTCCAGTACTGCGTTGGTGGAATGAGGCAACAGTCAGCTAAATGCCCTGTTTTATTTGTCCATCCCCACTTCCCTCACCAAGACACCCTGCTTGGGGCTACATCTCGGTCTGACACCGTGTGCCGACAGTCAGCTGGTGCCCCCTGTAGTCACTGTCATCTCAGCTTGAAAAATGAATCCCCACTTGATGGTTTCGGTTTGAAACACCAGTGCTTCTGAGTCAAAACACTAATGCACCCTCAATCTACCATGCAGGATTAAGGATGGGACCTAAACGGGTATTACTCCTGAATTTATTCAGAGGACTGCCCATAAAAGAACAGATGGCTGTACCTTAACTTTCCTTCTTTTTTGTTTGCTTACCTTTGATGAATAGTTTGCCTTCAATCATGCTTTTCCCCATTTTTTTCTTATATTGGACTGTATAAATGGAAAAAAGGCTTAGACAAAAATGTGAGGCATTATAATCAATCTCGACAAGCATGAACAAGAGAAAATAAATCACAATAATAAGAACAAACGTATAAGTAAAAGATCTCACTAATATCAATTGCCATTTTAAGGGACCTGTAATGATCTGTATTTCATATTCATCACTAGTGCATGAAGGGAAAATAACCCTTTTTATGTAACTTTTGCCACACTGGAAAAGCGGCTCCTTTCCAGCTGTGAGTTTCCCTTCCCGTCAGGAGCAGCTAAGTTTTCCACCAGACCAGTTGGTGACAAACAAATTGCTCTGTCATTTCCTTTGGCGTTATCTACAGAGGGCTCTGCCACCATTGCCGTGGAGCTCCAGTCTGCCAAGATCTCCCTGCCAAGAGAAGGTGGCCCAGAGGAGGGAATAGGGGGAGGATTAACCATTCCTTAAGAAGAGTCAACGACTCATTAAAGACGTGCTGGACTGGCGTCTCCAGCTCCGCCACAATCACTCCAGAATTGTAGCTCTCACTCGGCATCACGCTCAGATTTACGCCAATCACCTACTCGTCCTACAGCTACAGTGGTGACCTCAACCATCTGAACAAATCATGTGATCACAAAGCGGCCAATTCCCAAAAAAATGACGACCCTGCTGAGTGCAGAAGATGTTCAAAGCAGACCCCTGAAAGCACCTTTTAGCCGCAGTCTGACTGAACCTCAGCAATCAAGCCCTCCTCACAGAGTGGCTCGTCCAATCAGAGACTGCGTTCCATTCTGAATGATGGGATACTTATGAAGTGTCTCCTAACTGGATGCGTAATTTAATGCTCCCCTGAGCTATAACATTACCTGTATTCTTATTTTTTCACTACTTCCAATCCCAAGTGACTTGCAACTTCACTGAACTTGTTCAAATTGCAGACGGTGGGCAAAGACAGCACACAAACTTTACTTCTATCAGTATTCTGCAAACGCTGCTTTCTTAGAATGACCCTTGACCCCTGTCCGTGTTAGTCCGTGCTAAGCAGAACAATCACCCCTTCGGAAGCATGAAGCTACAAAGGACACCGAGATTACAGCCCTCTGAGTTTCTTGTACATAATTTCACTTTTGTTAATGATCTATAAACTTTTTTCCGTCTCGGAATCGAGCACGACCTGAACGCAATCAATACCTGCTAATGCAAATCCACAAAAAAGGCACTTTCATTACATTTAAACCCTAGAACATCATTAAAGCTGTATTGAACAGAATCTCCCTTTTTTCAGAGCTACCAGGATTCCCCATCCAAGCTCCGATGAACATGAAAATGTGGATCAATGGGCACTATAATGTCAGTTCCCCTGCCAGCCCGGATCTCCCTTGCAGAAGGGAGTGAAATTGATGAGGCCCCGGACAGTGGCTGATGCTCTGCTGTGAGCCGATAAACAAACCTCACTCTTAAATTAGCCAGTCTGCTGGACTTACAGCAAGGCTTCACCATAATTATCATATGCTGTCTCATCCAAGATGGCGAGAATATTATAAGTGATGTGAGCTGGGGACTGAGCAGAGACGTCTGCTGGCTGCAGCCCAAGTCCAGCTGAGACTGAGAAGGCGGAGGCAGCACCCCCGCCCCCAATCCCCTGCCCCCTCATCACACCGTCTCCGGAACAATCCGCGACACCGGAGCTACGTCGGGTACCGTAGGCCATCGCTCGTGAAATGAGCAGACAGGTCACTGCACGTATTCTTGGAACGCATATCAGTATCCAACACGGGGAAAAAAAGAGCAATGAGAATCACGGATGGTGAAGCCATTTATTATCATGCCGTTGTAGGAAAGTAGAAGTTGAAACAAAAAGGAGTAATTGCAGAAATAAAGGCCAGCTCTTCCTGTAACTGTAGGGTTCCCGAAAGCCGGTAAACAAGACATAACTTACGATGGGGAATGAGGAAGCAATCGGCCAACATGGAGCCCTTTTCCATAGACATCCCAGGTCAATGCTGACTGGGGGAGTTTAAAGTTCTTCAAAACCCTGACTAGCTGAGATACAGACCATCGCTCTGCACGTCTCATGGCATAACAACTAGAATAGATTTAGTTTTTTAAATAAAGAAGAACACACAGCTAACTGAAAGGGATTTTCAAATAGTTATCCTAAGAGGGTTATTTGTCTTTGTGTGTGTGATCATGATAACCCCCCTGCATCGCACTGTAATAGTTAGACAGCTGATCTGACCCAGGATCAGCTGGTGCACGGCGGGTAATTGGCATGCAAGGTGGTCTCTGGCTCTCTGCTGGGGCTCTTTCCGTGGTACTTACGCATTGTTTTGCTCTGCTGGAATCCTACACCCACCTCTTGCTCCCCACAGTCTGTCTTGGCATTATAGCTCTATCATGTGCCGGTAGGGGGGTGAATGAGAGGGGTGGGGGGGCGCTGACAGGCCTAGAGCTGCCTCTGTGCACTGCGCTGATTAATTTGAAGAGACTGGGGGGAAATAACAATAAGTGCGCCCCCACCTCCCCCATGCACTCCAGCAACACGGCTCTCTCCACAAGGCAGCCCAACACCTGTGACAGGTGACCTCGTGCCTGCCCTTCATTGGCTCCACCCCCATCCTGCCCCTCAGTTTCTGGCTCCGCAGCAGAAGCACACAGGGATGCTCCCGTATGCCTGTTGACAGATCCTGTTGATTCCATCCGTTCTCCACTGATTGAAACCCTTTTTTTTGTTTGTTCAGGCCGACCAGCAAACATATTGATTTCTTTTCTTCTCTGTTGTCAAAAACAGAGATGAAAGAGGACCTGGAGAGCAGTGGGAGAATTATTCCGGAACGTTCCTGATGGGAGCCGCAACCCTGCTGGATGCGTGGCCTGGGATAAAGCGATGGCAATGAGGGAAACGGATGCATGCTATTCTTCGGCCAAGGTTCACGAGCAGGCGGCTCGGCGGCATCACTCATCTGCCGCTGGGGGGTTTGAATGCTGACCCCCAGCTCTGAACATGAGGAGATCCTGTGGCCACCTGGTGAGGGGCCCATGTGAGGGGCTGGCATTCCATCCAGGGTGTCTCCTGCCTTTGTACACTTTGTACTGCAGATGAGTGCTATACATGCTGTTCTTTGGGAGTGTCTGTGTGGGGGAGGGTATGCGTTTATCACGCCCCCTCTGCCCTCCCCATCGCCTCTTTTTCTGCCTTTGCATGCACACAGGACTCTACCTTTCCCTACTTTTGTTTCCCCGAACTTTGCTTCCAAGCTTCCAGGCTGAGGCCGACCTGGTCAGCAGGCTAGGAAGATTAAGTAGATATTGAGCTGAACAGCATCACCCACTATTAATCTTGTTGTCCGAACTCGGCATTATACCGCACAAACTCTAAATTAAAGAGCACCACAATACCCAAACCCTTGCCTTTCTTCCCCCAGTCATCTCAAACATAAATCTACCAGGAAAAGAAACAAACCACTGTTAAAACATTTGATTTAGGGAGCCGGAACATCCGTGGCGATAACGGCGACTCGAATTACCTTCCCTAGGACAAAGACGAATGCGCCGTCGTATCTGAAAGCTACAGAGGAAATGCTAAAGCTCCGAATCTCAGAAACGGCTCAGCGAATGATGGCCGGCAATGGCGAGATGACTTCCCTCAATGTCAGCCACGTGCAGGCTCTCTTCCCGTGTTTCACGGCAGTGGATGCCAAATTGATAATGACTTCTCTGGCTTTAGGGGCTTCCCCAAAGATATGCAATTTTCCCTGCGAAGGATGGTATCAAGAATTATGCCACCCACGTGTATTTTTTTTCTCCTGTTTGTACATGCACATGTCGACACTATGTATATATTTACCGTGAAGTCTATGGATAGCTCACGGTTGGCATAATTTGCATGGTGAATAACAAATATATAGAAATATAGATGGCAGAGTGCCACAGCAGGTAGCAGGGGGGCCTCGCACCGCTAGGATTATGGGATTGATTGCCGCCCCCAGCTCTATGTTTATTTGCAACTCCTGCCTGTGTTTCATGGGTTTTCTCTGGTCCTCCTCCCACAGTCAAAAGGCAATAGGCGAATTGATGTCTCAAAATTGCCTGTAATGGGTAAGCATGTGCCTTGTGATGGACTGGCATCCCATCCAGGGTGTTCCCTTGAATGGAACCCTATGCTTCCTGTGACAGGCATACTGTGACCCTGCACTGGATAGCCAGTTAAGCGAAAGGTACTGATACATAAAACATGAGACCAAAAAAGCTTTGGGCAAGTGAAACAATGAAGAGTAAAAATGGTGCGATGTGTCGCTGGGATCCATGGATTCTGATCACTCATAGAGAGGTGAGATACTTAAATAGCATAAAAGCTTGTGAGGTCATTAAAACCATCTGGCAGAACAGGTGACGAAAGGGGTGTTATGCCGCTTCCTGACACTGCAGCAGAGCTGGGGTCTGCATTCGTGACTGAAGGCACCGGCTCAGCTCCTGTCTGTTTTGTGGGCCAGTAGGCGTCTATCCAAGCAGCTGTTCCTCATGAAAGCAGAAGGATGGGGCCCTACTGTATCACTCCCGAGACGCAATGACTGTGTTCCGGTAACCTGCTTTTCTTAAAGCCCCCCCTGTAAACAGATTCCTTTGATAGGGACATTAGAACCATGGACTAGAAGTCCCTAGCTGCCATTGTCAACAAGGTTTTAGGCCAAAAACTTTACCTTTGACCCTTTCACACAAGCAGCTCAGACATGAATGCATTGGAAGGCACAGTGGCTCAGTGGGAAGCACTGTTACCTCACACCTGCAGGCTTGGGGGTCACTCCCCAGGCCCAGCTCTCTGGGTGTTTTCCTCTTCTCACTATTTTTTGGTGGGTTTTTCCTCCACGGTGCAAAGAAATTGAATCTGTGTCACTAAATTGCCCTTAGTGCGCACTCAGTAATGAACAGCCAGGGAGTTCCCTGCTAGTGTGCCCATTGCATGCTGGGAAACGCTCCCCGTGACCCTACCCAGGATAAACGTTTATGAACAGATACAGACTGAATAGCGGCCAGCACAACACACACCAGCCCAATTCCCACTCCGGTCCGCCTGGCTTTCACCCAGTAAAAAAAGCCCGTATTGCTAAAGCTGCACCTATCTTTGCGTCATTCTCTGCAAAACTGTGAGAAAAACAACGGCGACGGCCACCCGCCAGCCGGGCCGTCCCACCGCTTTCCAGATGGCACAATGAGTGACAACCGCTACCTAAAACAGCACAAGGAACGCAGCCGGGTCGTGTGGTAATGACACCCCCATCCGTATGTCGCCTTAACAGCTGTGCTTACCACCCCAAGCCCCAAGCACACCTCCCCTGGCATCTGCAAAAACACGCCTATAAATGCCTGACCAAGCTTCCCCCAGGTAGCACCCAGCTGGATTGTATTATATCTTTTAGATTGGTGGTGGGGGGGGGGGTGAATGTCAGACGGCCTTGAGCCTCATCTTCACTCCTTTCTTCCTCAAAACAAAGACGTGGCTGCCGTCCACCCCTTCCCCACCTGCTAAAAAGTCTCCACGTTACCTATCCACGCATGGGCCCCCTCCCCCAGACTGCTGGCATGTTCCGGCATCTTCATGAAGAAGATGGCCTCCTGATATCTGCTAGATATGGATGCAGAGACCTAGATTTTTCTCCAAGGCAGGGTAATTAAAAAAAGATGAATAACTTCAGCCGGTCTTCATGCTATTATCTCCCATCATGCTTTGTTTCCTGCAGACCAGCGACGACGCCCACAACGCTAAGGGAAAATCCACTCTGACAGACAACCTATTCAAATGTAGAAACAGCCTTTGCTGGGTGTTAAATGCAATGTTGTTGCACAATAGTTATTGTGCATTTATCCCTCTCCCATGCTGCAGCCGAGCCTGGAGTCTCTCCCAGGAATCATAGGACTAGGAGTTCAGAGGAACATCCTGGATGGGATGGCAGTACGTCGCAGAGCACCACAGCACGAGCCTTTTAGAGACAGCAGGTCACCTAAGCACACTGGAGAAAATCCACATGATACCCAGGGAGAACACACGCATTCACACACTCACATATGCACGCACACACATGTAGGGTATACCTATCCTTATGGGGACCGCTCATTCACTTCTATGGGAAAAATGCTAATGCTAACTATGACATCCTTAACCCCCATCCTGCCCTAACCATAACCATAAGTAACCAAGCAAAATACAAGACAGTTTGCATTTTCAGTTATAGCAGTCACTGATTTTTATAAAATAGAGAAAAAACTGATATTTATCACGTTATGGGGACATTGTGTACCCATAAGGATAGGTATACCCGCTCGCACACACACACACACACACACACACTCTGCTATTTTTATGTTTGTGGGGACCCTCTATTCGTTTGTAATCCAAACTAACCCTAACCTCAAGCACAAGCAAATAAACAAAACACACAAGACTTTTGGATATTTCAGTTTTTCAATCGCAGACAGTTTTTTTTAGAATGTTGAACCGCAGACATGTCCCCACAAGGGTAAAAGTGAAAATTTGGTTCCCACCACACTGTAGTATATACAAACACACACACACACACACACACACACACACACAGCCCTGGAAATGTGAGGTTATACTGCACTTCCTCCCCGCCTCTCCTTTCAAAATGCTGCAGATTGTTTTTGGGGTGTTTTTGAAATTGAAAGGAAAACTTTTTTTGTTTCGTTTTTATAGCTGTTTCATAACGTTGACGCTTCTGAAACTGCCCCAAAAATCTGTGGTCACTTATAATTGGCCATGCATCCACATTTCTCTAAGCTGAGAGAGATGAACTACTGTGTTTTTAAGGGCTTTTTGAGGTATGGTTTGTGTGACAGTAACAGCTTTCAGAAATATGCTTTATTACGTCAAGGATACACAAACCAAACATCTGTCATCTTCAAGACAAATTAGAAATAGCTACCGAACTGCAACAAAGTATGCCTTTTAACAAAGAAGAGGTGAACATCAGTGCACTCACAACTAGAGTGAGAAAGATGGAAAAGATGAGAAGTTCCACATAAAAGTTCACAAAAACTTTCATGTAGGATTCTAATCCCTTGCAGGACACATTTAGGCTTCAAGCCCTCCCACGATCTGGATAAGCAATTGGAAGATGGATGTATGGATTTTAATTTATGGCTTTTTTTGTCAAAGGAGTTCCTCATTTGAAATTTCTAGTGCAGAAAAACACAAGAAATCCTTTTGACCGAAATTCCACCATATGGACGTAATGGGGCGACTATCCGACTGCCTTAATGGAGTGGGTCTTCGCTCATACCGAAAGGCCGAATTCCCCTCTCTGCCGCTGGCATGCATCACTGTCACCGCAAGCCTTCAAGTCGAGCATCTAGCGGGTTTCAGGCTCTCCGATATGTCTAATTTGCACTAATAGACTGCATGTGGGCGAGAATAAAACAAGCAGAGAACACTGTGACATGAGGGGCCCCGTTGTCGTCAGGGCGACCCAGTTACGCAGCAGCAAGCGCGACGTCTCCTGTTTTATTCCTTTGGTCTCTTTCGGCTAACAGCAAACTTTCATCGGCGTTTAAGCCGTTATGGCATCAGGCCACTGCAATATTGTTTTTAAGCTCAGAAATCATCTGCCTC
Organism: Brienomyrus brachyistius; assembly: GCF_023856365.1. Classification (NCBI taxonomy): domain Eukaryota; kingdom Metazoa; phylum Chordata; class Actinopteri; order Osteoglossiformes; family Mormyridae; genus Brienomyrus; species Brienomyrus brachyistius. Next base: position 14,234,727 of record NC_064549.1, read on the forward strand.
GGATTGCCTTCAAACTCCAGCAGTTCGCCTGTTTAATGTCGTGCTAAGCGTTTAATTTCTCAGACAATCCAGAGCACAAAAAGGTGCTTAGATGAATCTGCCTAAAATGCCAGAATGGAAGCGCTAATCAAAAAATAATCACTGCACCATCGTTGTGCTTCTTCTGTTCGGGCATTGTCCGACTCTACCCAAGATAGCGCAGCTAGTGATACTAAACCCAGAGGTGCTGGGAATGGTTCACACGGAACACGGCAGCAGCAAGGGGCCCACGTGTGGATTGGGGAGCGGGACCATGGCAGCAGTCTGGGGGAGGGGGCCCAGGCGTGGATATGGGAGCCGGAACAAGCCAGTAGGGTGGGGGAGGAGGCCCAGGCATGGATTAGGAGCAGGAACACACCAGCGGTGTGGGGGAGGAGGCCCAGGCGTGGATTAGGAGCAGGACCACGCCAACGGTGTGGGGGAGGAGGCCCAGGCGTGGATTAGGAGCAGGACCACGCCAACGGTGTGGGGGAGGAGGCCCAGGCGTGGATTAGGAGCAGGACCACGCCAGCGGTGTGGGGGAGGAGGCCCAGGCGTGGATTAGGAGCAGGAACACGCCAGCGGTGTGGGGGAGGAGGCCCAGGCGTGGATTAGGAGCAGGACCACGCCAGCGGTGTGGGGGAGGAGGCCCAGGCGTGGATTAGGAGCAGGAACACGCCAACGGTGTGGGGGAGGAGGCCCAGGCGTGGATTAGGGGCAGGACCACGCCAGCGGTGTGGGGGAGGAGGCCCAGGCGTGCATTAGGAACCGGAACACGCCAGCGGTGTGGGGGAGGAGGTCCAGGCGTGGATTAGGAGCAGGAACACGCCAGCGGTGTGGGGGAGGAGGCCCAGGCGTGGAGTAGGAGCAGGAACACGCCAGCGGTGTGGGGGAGGAGGCCCAGGCGTGGATTAGGAGCAGGAACACGCCAGCGGTGTGGGGGAGGAGGCCCAGGTGTGGATTAGGAGCAGGAACACGCCAGCGGTGTGGGGGAGGAGGCCCAGGCGTGGATAGGGGAGCCGGAACACGCAAGTGGTGTGGGGGAGGAGGCCCAGGCGTGGAGTAGGAGCAGGAACACGCCAGCGGTGTGAGGGAGGAGGCCCAGGCGTGGAGTAGGAGCAGGAACACGCCAGCGGTGTGGGGGAGGAGGCCCAGGCGTGGATAGGGGGAGCTAGAACACGCCAGTGGTGTGGGGGAGGAGGCCCAGGCGTGGATAGGGGGAGCTGGAACACGCCAGTGGTGTGGGGGAGGAGGCCCAGGCGTGGATAGGGGGAGCTGGAACACGCCAGTGGTGTGGGGGAGGAGGCCCAGGCGTGGATAGGGGGAGCTGGAACACGCCAGTGGTGTGGGGGAGGAGGCCCAGGCGTGGATAGGGGGAGCTGGAACACGCCAGTGGTGTGGGGGAGGAGGCCCAGGCATGGATAGGGGGAGCTGGAACACGCCAGTGGTGTGGGGGAGGAGGCCCAGGCGTGGATAGGGGGAGCTGGAACACGCCAGTGGTGTGGCTTAGCTTGTGTCTGGGAGGCTTGTATTTTGAGCCCCACTGCTGAATATACCTGGCAGCTTAACAGACCTACTGCACTGAAGCACATGGCATGCGCGTGTGTGTGTGGGCATGACTGTGTGTCGGCGCAGGCACATGTGTGGGCTAGCAAGCGTCCCCATGAGCTGACATCCACTGTTCGAAACGCATTTTTATCAACCTGCATCACTCCCAACACAACACGTGTTTACAGCGCGAGCCGCTTTAATATGCTTTTTCCTGCATTCCACATCAACACTTCAGCAAACACCCCCCCCCCCCGCCCCCCCATGTACTGCCATCTGGTTCGATATGGTTACAAAACAAGGCACAGACACAGATGGTGACACTCATTACTATGCCAATATACAATTAAATTTCTTATCTGTTATCGCTGTTTCATTGGATTGCGAAAACAATTTTAAAAATTTTAATTCGTAATCGCAAGTGAAATCGCAACATTTCTCCCTGGCTGATGGAGGCAGTAAGGATGAAATGCCGCGTGACTTTGCCTGTAAAGGAATTTCGAAGGCTTTCCAAACAGCTATGTAGCGCTCTTATTTTGAAGCACTTCACCCCTGAATCACACATTCATGGCTCCTGAATGCCACTAAGGGTCCCTCCTGAGGCCCCAGCAGTTAAGGAGAGCCCCAGCATGGGCCTCTTCTGCCAGCAGACACTTTCTTGTAAGAGGACCACGGCCCGGTGCCTGATGCATTGATCCGGTAGGCCGCCTTGTGCTGGTGCCTCCAATCATTTCCATTAGCGCAGGACCGCCAATGCCACCCGCCGCGATGCGACGCTGCGCGCTCAGATGCTCCAGGGAGCTTTACAGGCAGCGGCATGTCTGCGATGCGCATTTCAGCGGACTCACAGAGCCAGGAATTCCATCACTATTGTTATTACTATTAATAACTATTTAATAGTTAATAACTATTGTTATTGCCAACTGTGACGCATCTGGCGTGACCCTCACGCTTCCAGACTCTCAGAGTCACGCAAGAAATCTTACGGAAAATCTGCCTTATTCCGTGAAAAACCTAAAATTAGATACGTAAAAAGCCCTGGGGTAGTTTACAAAACCAACAGACTATTTACGCATCAATACGTACATGTAAATGCATGTGTAGACTTGTCTCAAATTGAAAATCTTACGCCAGCCAGTTGAAGTTGGCAACATTGCTGTTAACGTTACGTAAAAATTACATTAAGACAAAATCCACTTATCTAATAGGGGGAGAGCATCCCAACATGAAGGAGGTACAATGTTACTCATTTATTGCTGGGTAAACACAGTCGCACAAAGACTCATTTATCTACATGCATTAATTTGGAATGCGGGAAAAAAGCCACTCAATGTAACGTATCTATTGCAATCTGCAAAGGCACAGAGAGGAACATGGAAATTCATTGCAGAGAGTCCCAGGTGAGAACCACACCCACTGCACCGGGGCTGTGAGGTTACAGCACCACTCAGTGAACCAAACAGAATTCAATCACATTTCAGGCAAGAACTTAAACCGCATTGTCATCGCCGAATGATATCCAGCCGATGAAGAAAAGCACTGGCTGTAAAACCAAGCATTTCGTTTGAAATGCCTGTAATAAAAATCCACAGCTATTGAAGTATGACCTATTATTTGTTGATCAAAATAGGAGGTGCAGGCTAAGTCCTTTAAAACCAATTTTTACAGTCTAAAAATTGCAGGGACCTGACAGTGTGAAATACCGAATGACTTTCGCACTGATTCCTCTCAGTAAGAAATACTAGTGTAGGTCTGGGATGGAGGGTCCACATCCAGAGACCACAGTAAAGCACCAAAGGCCACATCTTACCAATACATCACCTGAGCAGCTAAACAGTCCGATTATAATTTAGAATGCGTCACACTCTTGCTTAACGTTAAAAGCTGTTGTTCTCCATATATGACACAGTAGTTTTTCTAGGCTTTTAGCTAAAAAAACACATTGTTTTCTGCATACATTAGAAAAATTAATGTGATCAAATGTTAAGAAAAAGTACGGTTGTTATTCTGCCAGAGCAAAAGAAAAAAGCCTGGTATGAGTACATTTAACTCAATTATAGCGCCACTCACTCAACATGATACTCCCAATAAGAAGCTGACTCTTCCACGCTTAGCGGCTGCGCCTCATCCATCTTTCTTGTCGTTTAATTGGTTTCAGGGTTCGCGTTGGAACCAGCCCTTTTACCAAAACCTGTTGATCGAGTCACCTGTAAAGTCATTACTCATCTTCAGCACCGGAAAACAACACGCATTGACTAGTGCGGGCAACTAACGCACGCACACAGATAGACACACACGCTGCATGTCTGTCATTCAGTGAAACGCCTGCTATTGATACACTGCAGCCCTGTCGCGTTTCAGTGTTTTGTGATGGGTTTGGGGGAAGCGGGTGATCTTTTGCGGATCCTGAGTTTGATTTGCAATTAGGATTCAGGGAGAAACCGATTTTCATACCCGAGATGCTCATGAAGGGAGGGAGGAGAGCGGAAAGGGAGGAGACGAAAGGCGCACAGCCAGAGAAGCCGCACGCTAACACCGATCGACACAGAGCGTTAACTAGCAGAGTCCCCTGCGCAGAGATGATGACGGAATGTCCCGCTTCACGGAGCACAGCGAGTGCAGCCCCAGGCGGTCGCATGGGGATTCTCCCAGCCTCTGCTGAGCTTCCCAGGTCTCTCCTATAATTCTCTGACGTGAATTTCCCATTAGAGGGACAGTGGTACCTTGGGGAATGGCAAACAGATGAGGAAGTGTGTTTGATCGGCACACACACCATGACATCAGGAAACCAGAGAGGTATGGTGTGGTCGGAACAATCAGTAAAATTATTTCGACTGTATTTTTCTGACTTTGCTGTGAGGTGCTAGATACCGTCAGAGGAATTACACCAGTAATACAACAATGATAACCATGTATTATGTAGAGCCGTAGCATCTTAAAAGCCTTTACCCAGCTGGGGGGCACTAGCTGCCTCCCCCAGAGGATCTTCCCATACCCCTATGCAGTGCAGAAGTCAGTGCAGCAGAGAAGCGCAGGTCGGGGTTACAAAAAGTAAGAGAAAAAAATATATATATATTTATTTTAATATTTAGATGGACATCAATAAACTTTATTCTATAAGGTTTTCTTTTGGAGATCTGCTAAACAGTGGGTGATGGCCGTGGGTAACAGGACCCCTAACCTCTGAGCGTGTTACATAAATAATAGCCCCCCTCCCTCCATTCACAGAGTTGGAGGGTCCTGAAAACCAAACACGTGACCTCAGATGTCTGTTAATCACTCAGTGGCAGCTGACTGACTGCTAACTGATTGACGCATTGGACAAAAGGGTCTGCTAAGTATGTAAATGTGAGAGAAAAAAACTGAACGCAAGAGCTTACCCATCTCTGAACAAATACAGTCATGCTGCAAGTAAACACCAGCTTGGTTAATTTGCTCTAAGGGGCACCCACTGTGAACAAATTAGACTTTGCGATTTAACCTGCACCCATTCTAGTTGCTTGTTGAAATAGTACTTAATTGCTGCTTCTTGGTAACATTTTTAATTGTCTTATCATTACGACTGCCCTTTCATCTCACCGAGAAATACAATGGTAATTGACCACTACTTTCATGACCAATTAACAGGCAATTAACAATAAGAAGGTCGGCCATCGATGATGAGCGGAAAATGATGGCATGGCGTCTGACCCCAGCTGCTCGCATTCGCTGGGGGTTGCAGGGGGCCGCGCATGGCGCGCTTCCATCTTCCCAGCCACAATAAATGCTGTCAGCACATTACAATGCGATTTGTGGGCAGAGGAATGGACCGCTTCTGTCACCGTACTTTCAGCATCCGTGCAATTTTCACACCTGGTCGATATAAAAAGTAAAGACCATCCATCTTGGCCCGGCGATATGTGCCACATTAGCTGCACCCTCACAGCGGCAAACGCCCGTGCTAAACAATAGAAAAAGGACTTATGGGTAACTTTTTGCATTTCATACTCGAATTGATTTGCTGACTCGAAGAGACTGAAGTTACTCAAGTCCATTGAAAAAATATTTTCCTTTAGTTGCTGGTGTGAGACAAGAGATTAAAATGCAACAGAAAGGCACACACAAGCGTGTGTGACCTGCTAAATAAATAAATAAACAAATTTCAAATTAGTCGCTGTCTTTCAAGGCAGTTTAATCCCATAGTCACTAAGAGACCCCAATTATGTCGGGTTACGGGTTAATCTAGGTCACCTTCTCCTCTAATTACATTTGAAATTTTCCTTGGAAGCAAATTTTCCCTCTCTGACCGTGTTTTTCCCTGGCTGTCTGTGGTATTGGAATTCGCAGCAGCATTCGGAAGGCACAGGCAAGAACCCAACGTTCAGGATATGTCAGTCTTGCAAGTGTTTTGTCACGGAGAAAAAAAAAAAAACACACACACACCTTGTTTCTCCAGTGTGAGATCAATCTTCGTCATAATGCCTTGCAATCAAGGAGAGAAAAGCAATTTACATAGTATTACCCTGAGCAGGCCAAGTCAAACAAACAAGACACCGGTGGAGATCTCTTCTGCATAAGACGAAGATTCAATCAAACTAGAGAACATTTCGGGGCTTAATTAACAAAGTCACAGGGCTGTTGTTTTACTATTTTTTTCATCTAAACTTAATACGTTCTTTTTACTTGATGCTGAGGCAAAAGCCTCCTAGATCCCTATGGAAGACGGACTATCAGCAGGTCTAGCTGAGTGTGTGTAGGGATCTCGCAAACTTCACCTCCCTTATTCAAACAGCGCTGACATTTCTGTCAGAGACCTACACGGGCTAGGAGGCAGTGTGTAGGTTACGCAAAGAACACCTTCAAATGCATTATTCAAAGGAAAGGCCAGCACGTTTCGTCGAAGTGCAGTATTTTCTTTTTTTTTTTATCATGGACGCTAATATCTAGTGCTGTAGCTGTTCTTCACGTCTTAAAGATTTAAAAGTTGACAGCAAGACTTGCAGTATAGTCGCTGTATTCTACTATTTTATACATCTCTAGTTATGAAAATCACCAACATCTCACATCCTAGGAATACTTAACCATACACTCTAACCTAAACACTTTTTGGACCCATCCATCCATCCATACATCCATCCATCCATCCATCCATCCAGATCCACATCCCTGGTGAGCAGAGACTAGAGAGGTACAGCATGCAAAGTGAGTTTCAATCTGCTGCTTAATCATCATGTTTCCTGATGCGAAGGAAATCTGGCACACAAACTAACAAATCTATGCAGATTCCTCAGTGAAAAGTCGCTGCAGTATGAATACATCCTGCTGTCATCATTAAGCTCCTTAACCATACAGATCAGTGCTGGCAAAAAAACTTTATTTGGTCGTCACGCACCGTCTCATTTAATGATGATCGCGGAAGATTTGTATCGAGATTTCCATCAAGATACGATTGACACTTTCACATGGACTCTAAAACCTCCAGATTAATTATCCTTAGCTAATTAATTGTGAGTATTGTTTGTGCTAATCAATTATGTTTTGATTGCCCATTTGACAGGCCTCGGGAGACATTTCAGTAAAAATGTTCTATTTCAGCCTAAGAACACGGATCCTCCACAAATCACCCTCTGGGTGAGCCCATCATTGGCATCTTAAGTGGACACAGATGTTTTGTTTCATTTCGATGCCTAAGGCGACATGTGAAGGGCGGCAAAGACAGCTGTGCCTCGGCCTAAATGCTTAATAAACAGTTGGGTGCACGCTGCAGACTTACTGGTCAACATAACAGGAAGCAGCTTTGCAATTATTAGCTTTTACAGGTTCATATTTGCAGGTGTCATGCCCTATTTTATAATAGCCTGACTCCTGAGATGGGTAACCAATAGGGGTGAAATCCCAAAGTTGCCACCAAAGACGACTATGCGGCAAACTTTCCTAATGACGTGAAGGTTGCTGCCGTCCTCTCCCCTGGTATTACTTCTTTCCTCTCGGCCAGGCACTCGACACTCCTTTGCAATGACAGTCATGACATGAACTGGACCCCAGCGACTCCAAGTCCACTCAGTCTGTTACAGCTTGGAGACGGTCTCTAAATTTATCGTTTATTGCACACTTTAATCTCTCTTTTGTTGTGTTTTACCCTCAAACATTCATAAAAATGATTAGTACGGTAAAATCTCTTGTATTTGTCATTTATGTACCTGACTCGAGTAACTGGCACAATTCTAAAATATCAGAAATGGATAATGATAAGGCATAATGATAGCAATGATATGCTATTAAATTATACTATAGTATTATACTATATAACAGTATATGTTCGACTATTCTATAAAAAGAGCATCATTTTAAAACTTTACATGAAACTAACTGAAAATAATAATAAAAAAAAAGCAAAGAGAAGCACTGTGTGATGCGAATGCCAGTCCCTGCATATGCCCACGGAGTCTTTGCACTTGTTCTGTCGTTGTTTATCTCTTGAGCTTCAAATATTTAACCTAACAGTACAATAATCACTAATTTGTGTGTATGGTGGCATTAACATAAGCATAATTAATCTGTTACAGTTCAGTGTTTTTTCAAGAGTAACATTAAACTGTCCGGAAATTTCTTCTCTCCGTCACTGCCTGGGTGCCGACACTGCGGGATACGAGAACGTTTACTGTAACATTTATGCAGGCATTAAAAATTCCGGGGGGGCTGGGTGTCCCCTGGACGGAGAAAAGTCAGGTGATGAGCCCATTCAGCTGCCCGTGCCCAAGTAGCACTGTATTAAACTTTTGTTTGTTTTGTCTGCTTTTTGTCTGTTCTGCACTGCATGCCCAGAACCAGAACCCAACGCAGGTTCTTCATTCATTTCCTTGTGAGCTGAAACTGCATCTGTTTTGGGTTTCCTTTAAAGACCCCATTCCACCCTCCAACCCTGTGTCACATGGGTCTGTTGGGCGTCCCAGCCAACAGCACAGGCAAACCCTGACGGATGGCCGCTGTTCTCTAATCTTCCCTGTCTACCAGGCAATTGCACGGATAACATATGTTCACTTATCCAGGTAATATACAGCAATATACAGGCATAACAAAAATAAATTCCACATGTAATTTAAGCTGAAACAGCCAGACAGGGATGAACAATGCATGGAATCAGCGAAGGAAATGTACGTTAACAGGAACTATCGTCCTTGATGTTTAGTATTGAAAAGGATGAGCTGTGACAAGGATTCAACCAACTGCTTGTCCATTCAAGCACCCCTGTACACAACTATCCAGGAAATGTGGCTCGCCTTTGCCTCCTGCCCCTGTCAGAGAATGACGTCGCTCGTCCCGGAGCCGGCCAGGAGATCAGGGAAATCGAACAAACCGTCTCATCAAACTGCCTGACCAAAAAAAAAGGAAAAAAACAAACAAACGTCACAGCCGAATCGATTACGATCGCGGGATCAGAAATCCGAGGGAAGATAACAAATGGAATGTGACGGATGATATAGATCTTCCCGTTTTTCTAATTTTGTTTAAAAAAAAAAAGAAGGCAGGAACTCTCTAGCGAGGCTCTCGATTAAGCAGCCATGTCAACAGTGGGATGAAAAGCAGAAGCCCCTCTGCAGGAGGCCCCCCGCTCCGCGATATCCTTAGCAGACCCCTGACTAACAAGCCCTCTAAGAAACTAAAACATGAAACATGGACCTGAGCAAAGCACCGAACATTAAAATGAAAAGCAAAGCCTCCTTTCGGATGCCATGGGGTCTCACAGGCCCATCCCAAACATTACGCACGGCCGCTGGGTTCACGGCACCGTTTAAGGACGATCAGGGACTGTAGCTATGTCTGAGGGACGACTGAAACAAAATGGAGGACATGGGATAAAATAAACCAGTTCACCAAACGTGGAGGAGGATAACTTGGACTCATGTGATGTATTTTGCTACTGCAAGGTGTCCATGCGGGCTGTCCAACCGTCCACTCGTCCAAACTATACACTCGTCTACATCATGACGGTGCTTCTTCAGCAGAGTGAAAGTATACGTTGCTTACACAATTCCAGCTTTGTGAACAAGGACAGCCGCTTTCTACGGACGGCAGGTGGATTCCCACCAACGCATTCAGTAACAGAATCCAGATATCTGCTACTCCGTCCACTCGAGTTACACGAGATGTGGACCTGATCCTATACTGGGGAGGAATATTCCTGCACTGTGTCCTCTCTTTCTGGGGAGGGGGGTCTAGCCATTTTCTCTGGTTATCCTTGTCGAGGAACAGGATGAGCTGGAACCTGGGGATGGGGAGGGGGGGGAGGAGATGGTATCCCTGTGGGCAATAAGACGTGTTTGGAAACCAAACAACACAGGGGATGGAGTCTCCGAAAAACACGGGGACCTGAAACACATTTTGTTCGGCACAAATGAAAAAGTAATCCTAACTTAATACACTTGGGAGCCCCCAAAACGATGACCTTTCCTCCCCAGCGCCATAAATCTCTTTTAACGCCGATCCCAGGGTCAGTGCCTGGCTTTATTGCTTATTTTCCAGCTGTAGAACATTGCTTTGTGAGAGCTGGGGAAGGTTTCACTGGCCGCTGAAAAAGCACATTGAGTCCGTCGCTCTCCCTGGCCTTGCTGTATCTGCGCCAGGCATGTTCTCAGCCTCCATTCCATACCTCTTTACTTATTTATATATATATTTCTTGGATACTGAACAAACAAGACAATGTACGGCACAAGCCTGAAGCGACAATCATTCAGGAGTCAAGACATCTCTGTACTGCAACCAAAAAAAAAGGAAAGATAGAGGCTAACGTGCACACGGCTGAAAGCTTTAATTTGAAAATATATTTGCGTATATTATGTGTTGGGCGATGATGGATGATTGTGGATTAAGTCCTTGGAAAGAAGGCCCCAGAAGAAATGGCTTCAAATTCTATGCTACTGAGGAACTAATTCTCAGCAGAATCCTACAGGAGATGTAATTATATGTTATTTTACATACACACCACATTCAGGCTCTTGGAGAGAAAGATGGAGTAAATAAGACAGAGGAAAAGCATTAGCTTAACACTTTAGGAAGGCCGGCAAGGGATATAAAGAAAATAAAAAGAATCCTGACCGATTAAAAAATTCTACCTATATCTATATCTATAGGTGCGCGTTCAAATTTAGATAGATATGGGAAGATGTGGCTTTGCTTTGCGTGATAGTTAACGTTTGCCATCTCACTTTCCTGTCTTTAGTTCTATTGCACATTCGTCAGTCAAGAAAAAAATGTTTTCAGCTACAAAAAATTCTAGATTGCTTTCCAATTTCTCCTCGACTAACAGTAACAAATCTGGGCCGTCATCATCAGCTGAAAGTGTGACAGCACTAAATGTGCAGTTCTGACTTCATGTCACACCTGCATTAATTAACGTGGCATTAAAAAGCACAGAGGATAACAGTGAGTGTCAGGGTTTGGAGGTAGACCTCACGTTCACGTCTCTATCCCAATTCCTTGAGCAAAAAGCCATCAATAAAACAATTATACAGAAAACTGTTAGTGCATCCATCCACTCTCTAAGTGCATCCCTCCCCCTGCTGGCTACTTATCGTCTGCTGGATCACAAGGGGGTGTGCAGCCAATCCAAGTCAGCAAAGGGCAGCAGGCAGAGATAACCCCCGGATGGGAGGCTGGTCCATCACAGGGCTCCAGCACAGACTCTCATGGGCAATTTAGTCACCTGTTAACCTAACGGCAAGTCTTTGGACTACAGGAGGAAACATGCAAACTCCACGCTCACAGATCTGAACCCCTCACCCTGGAATTGCGAGGCAACATCACTTCCCACTAAGCAACCATGTCACCTATCCTCTAGGTACATCTATATAAGCTTGTTGGGGGTTGAGAGAATCGATGACATCATCCAGTTATCCATCCTTCTTCTAACCAGGGGCCTATCAGAGGCCAGCAAAGGGCACAAGGCTGGGGGATGTTCTGCATGGGATGTCAATGAAATTATTATTACCTAAACCGCAGGGCATCCGTCACTCATCATCCGCAAACCATCGGGATAAAGTTCTAGGAAAGTCTTTTGCCTAAATCTAGCAGACAGAGTCTATAAATGAAAGCCTTCATTAAGTTTTAATATAAGCTGTCAATTACAGACCACATAACAAATGAGGTTTAAATACAATCAGAGGGAATCACAGCTACCTGCTGCGCCTTAGTGTCACACTGAAATTGACAAACTAATTTTCTGGAACAAGACCATGGGAGACTCAGAAAGGAATGAGACGTAACTCAAGCATGTCCCTATATATATATATATATATATATATATATATATATATAAAACCTTGAAGCTATATCCTGTCGTATATTAAAGCGATATACCGTCATATGGAGGAAAGGGGAAAACAGAGATGGGAGTGAGGCTTTATGGCCCCCACAAATTCACAGCTCAAAAGCTATTTGTGCAAACCTGTTAGGTGCACCCCCCTCACATACCCAAGGCTTACTAGATAATAAATATGAGCTTACTTCAAAGCATGTGGCGCAAAAAACATAATAAAATAAAAAATGAAACGGGTATTCTTAGATCCATTTGCAATGAAGATTATGCACAAAAGCTGGAAATAAAATCGTTCGGTGAAATACCAAAGGCAGCACATAATCAGTGTTTTTTTTTTTTTTTTAAACAATTTTCTTCTCACTACCTGAAGTTTCAACATATTTTTGGCACATGAAATACAGGCAACCATCAGGTTAAGAATGTCCTACGTACAGGCTGCCATAAAGCCTTTAATATTAAAAATTCAGGCTACGTTCCTAATAACGAATGCAAACACTCAAGAAAACATTGCATGGCTTCAGCGGTTCATCAGCACCAGGTGCAGTCATACCTACACTATACCTTTACTATTATTTTATACTGTATTATTTTCTCTGATTTACCTACAAATTTGACTTAAAGACAGACTCATGGAGTGGATCTCATTCGTAACCTGCCTGTACTCAGACTGTTAACACAAGCGTAATGTGCGCTTAGCATTGTTAAAGATCGCATATATACCCCACATCTGCGCCCACTGGCCTCTGCTGGTTATTTTGACTGTGATTTAGGAAGATGACCCTGTGATTTGATACTACCACAGCCAACAGGATGCAGGAAATGGCCACCATTTTTAAGACATTTCTCTCTACATGGCACATTCAATATCAGGAAATCTTCTTTTAAGAGAACAGAATATAATGTCAAAGTTGGTGAATAGAAGTATTACTTTGTAGGAATTGCAGCCGTCTGAACTGCAAACGGAAACAATCGGATATGAGATCGATTCAGGATACTCAGGATTGGGACTGAAACAAGCTTAAAATTAGTGAGCAAAACAAAGAACGAAAGCCATTTCAGGGTCAGTCTGGCAAGAACCACACAGGAATTGGGTTAAAGGGAGGTCATCAGGTCCAATTGGGATTAATGGAGCCAGCAGAAACTAAACAATTATAAGAAACAGAGAATCAACACAGAGTATGTGGCCTCCTCCGCTGCAGCCGACTTCCTGGATTTTCTGAGACACTGATACCTACCTAGTGTCTCACAAAGCAGTGGTTAAGATTTCAATATTCCATTGTATATTTACTAAAGGAAAATGCTGAAGTAACCGCAGATGTAGAGACATCAAGCCGACTTATCAATGGTGGGAGAGATCAAAGGATTGGCCAATGCGTGGCTCGGCAAGTTAGAACCCTGTGCCTTGGAGAAGTAGGTTGCTGGTTTGAATCCCGTGCATAACCATTGGGTCCTTGACCTTGAAAATAAAAAACTATGGGGACACTCCATAAATGGCTGCCCATAAGGCTTGTTTTCACCTTATGCGTATGTCTCAAAGGAGCTTATGATGGGATGCGTATACACTAAAGAATTCTAATGTACCTGCATTCATACTTGCAAAAATGGTGAATAAAATATATTTCAACGAATGATGGCCCATCAGCCAGGTAAATGCTGATGGGCCACCTGCCTGAGAGATCTTTGTGTCTGTATGACGCTGTACTCTTACAAGCCTCTTTGCAGCTGTCTTGTGCAATTTTGATGTCTGCAGAAGATAGGCGTGTATCCTCAGGAAAAACACGAGGGCTCATCAGTGACCTATCAGTCACATTTTTCGGACGGGTACATTTGAAGTGTGACAGGAGTCACCTACACCTCGGGAAACATATCTTTGCAGAATAACGCCGACACGCAGGTAGAGAGGCAGGCGTATAACATGTCGTCAGAGCAACAACATCACGGTGTTTTGATTTGCGCATTGTAACCATCAGATTGTAGCTCTTAGAGTAACAGTTTACACAGTTGTTGTCTTATAAACGCCACTGCAAGATGTAGGATTTTTGAATCAGAAGTGGATTCTTCGGCAAACTAATTTCTACATTATCATTTTAATTTTATTATTTCTACAAGGCTGCCACATAAGACTTTATGGTAACACTTCACTTAATGCAATCATATAACTGCATTATACATTCCTTCATAATGCATTATAATACATTCGTAAAGAATTTTCAACACAGCTATAAATATTTATAAAAAGCCATAATGCATTTTAGTACTATTCATTACACATTATGCATGCTTTCATCTATATTGCACTATAAGTACCTTCATAAGGCATTATACTGACAAGATTAAAATAAAATAAAGGAATTTATAATGCTTTATAGATGCGAGCTTCATAGAGCATTAATAATGCATAATACTGTAAATATGGCTATAATGTGTTTCTTATAAATATTTATAGCCGTGTTTATAATACTTTATGACTGCATTATAATGCATTATGAGGGCATGTGTAATGCAGTTACATGACTGCTTTAAGTAAATCACATCTAGCTGTAATGCGAATAGAAATATTTTTAAATTTAGCTCATGATGAAGCTGCTACATTATTCTCCTAACTAGCCATTTTTTTTACACTTATCTGTATGCTATTATGAGAATCTGTGAATAAAATGCTAAATTCCTTTTTGCTTCTCTCAGGGAATAAGCCCTGTTTTTCGCTTGGCTGATGGTGTTAAGCAATGAAACATCATCAAGGATGCACCACCGCCGCCCTGGCCTTAAAGAGAGTTTTAGAGAGGAAATGTTTACGACTTTAATTAAAAATCCCATGTGACACCATCAGATCAAATCAAGTGCGTCACGAGACCCACTTCCAGACGAAACAGTGCTGCTTTCTATGGGACGCGTGCGACAAGAACTTTTCTTCTTCGCGATGATATTTTCATCTTTCCGTTGTGCTGTCGCAGTGGGGAATGTGCACAACGTTGCGGCTGCCGAGGTTGCTGCTTGATAGGCCGATCTCGCCAGAGATTAAGGTATCGCGAGGACAGGACAACGAAAACATAAAGAGCTAAAACATGCCCCGAATGGGGGACCTAAGTCAAGGGCGTAACTCGTCACGCAACAGCGGTAAATACATTCGTCTGCCTGCTCTTGGCAAACAGGAAGATGTAGTTCATGGTAAGTGTAGCTGGGGACTCAGGTTTGCTTTTTGAGGCTAGGGGTTTCTGTCCATTTGATGACTACTAGCAATTAGCTAAAAATTCATGGATGGGGTCACAGATTGTTACAGGCCTGCCAGTTGGGCACTACAATGTCAACCACTGGCAAACAAGTAAGATATCACCACAGGTATGAAAGAAGTTTGACAGAAGATCTAGGCTCAGAGTGAATCGAAGTCCTCTGCCTTTATGGAGAGGTGGGTTCATTCAAAACTCCAGCAGAAAGGATATAAACAGAATGTAAGATCCCCAAAAAGTGCCAGACCTCATAATAAAGCAGAGATGTGGAGCCACTTGAGCTCCACCCATGGCAGCTGAAACGTGGGGTAACTTGTTAGCTGGTTTCAGCCCCCGGCACAATTCAAGGTCATGACCCCAGTGCCTTACCAACAACGCATCTGATTGAATTACCTCCCAGATCCAATTTTTTAGCTCCACAGGAGCCTCCCGGAGTCATTCTCACGAAGTTGGACATAGCTATTATTTACGGCAGAATATTTCCTGTTATTAATTATCCACTCGTCCTGCGGAGTGCCCTCATCCGTCCAGGTGGGAGGGAGGGATCCTCTCACACGCCAGCTTGCATCCCCCCCCCCCCCCCCCCCCCATCCGACACACATTAAGCTGGAAGCCAGGCAAGGTCTGTGGGAACCGAAATGCGTGGAGTGGCACAGCTAAAGGCATCCACTCTCCCACCGCCAACTCTACCCCCCCCACCACCACCCCCTGAGCTTCCTCTCTTGCGAGGACCACGCCGATAATTAGCTCAGCGAGCGAGCCAAGTTTTCAGCCGGTGGAAATAAGCACAGCGGAGTCGGTGTGTGAGGAATCTCATTTCCTGTTCTGTCATTTCCTCTGGAGTGTGGATATTGACAAGAGTCCTCAGCTTAGAGTCGGATCCCGTTGCACAGGGAGCAACGACACTCTGTCACCCCCCCCTCCCCCAACACACCCCCCACACTCAATGTGTAGTTTTAAATCTAACACCCTTTTAATAATTTCTTTCCTGACAGTATCGATTAGGTCCCAACCCTAATTTCTCCAAATGGAAAAGGAAAATGATGAGAACCTGGGGTTATCGATCGAGTGGCTTGGGGAGACCTTACTTAATGAGCGAAACGATATTTTGACAGGAGCGAGATGGGCGTTCCAACACGTTAAAACGTTTAATTCCACGCTTACTAGGAGGGGGTCAGTGTGTGGGTGGAGCAAAATTTTGAGTCACCTTCCAAAATGCAAAAAAATTTATTGGCACCTTGTCCTACTAGAAACTAACATATACTTAACAGTCAGCTTATTCCGGAGCATCTCAGGCCTGTTTATTCAAAAGTACCATCTGGATTCCGTCTGTAATGCAGAAAGAATGAATAGTCGCCCTTAAATGCAGCAGATATAGCTACGGCGTACTGTCATTAACAAGGTGGTTCTGTTAGGAGCCTTCAAAACGGAGAAAACTTTTGAAGATGAACCTGCTCTTTTTTGTTGTTTACCTCTTATGAGTCGATATTCTGGTTAATAAACAGCACTTGTCTTTTTTTTTTTTTCAATAAACATTTTTTTCCTGGACCAGCTGAATCAGAGAACGGTTCATTCAGCAGCGGATGTTTTTCCTTTTGAAGAGAGCGAGCTGAGCTCATTTCAATTCAGTTTCCACAGTACTGATGTCGGCTAGATAGGTTTAGATTTCTCACGGATATAACCTGATATACAGTATAAGGATGATTCCATGTTCACTGCTATCTTGACTGGAGTTCTGAAATGTTTTCAATGGCTTCAATTTTTTTTTTCCTAAACAGCTGCTATACACTAGCATTTCTGTCCAACTGCCTGCATAGTTTGCATAATTTTAATCCCCAAACAAAATGTTACATAAAATTCATTTAAAACAAATTGCTCTGGCCATGAACTGCCAATCTCTCGTCTTGCCACAGTATCTCATTGGCATTTAGGTCTGGACTTCAGGCCAGTCAAAAAATGAAATTTCTGTTCAGCTATTCTGAAAAAGACCTGGTTATGCGTTTCAGACTATTGGAAGGAAGCCTGATATTCCAGTCTGGAATTCACTGGCACAAAGCAGAGTCCGGGGTCCCTTCAATCATGGCAAGGCATCCAGTCTTGATGCCACAGAGCATTACCAATATCATCTCGCTTACATTTTGAGATATTTAGATGTCTAATATAAAAATGGTGTTCCATCCCAGGCAAATTCCTGTCTTTACACTGTGTAATTAGTATGATACTTTAAGTAATTATATACAATGGTCTGCAGAACACACACACCATTTAATTCATTCTTTAAAACAATCCATTCCCATGAGCTCTCCAAGTTTCTAATCTCTCAAAGCACAATTTTAATTCGGAGGGAAGTGATTAATACCAAAGGTAAAGACACCCTAATGATTCAACACACAATTAACATTGTTGAAGGGCGAGTCTCTAAAGCCTCTGGGGTTTCAAGCGAAGTTGCCTTTGAGTTTTACAACAAAGAGAGTGCCGAATTACTATTCTCAATAGCCACTGACATAAAGGTCACAGGAGGATGAACAATGACAAAAGCTTTATCAGCCGCCTCAGATAGACAACAAATAAGACAGCAATCTAAGGCACTCTTCAATCTATGGCTCTCGGACATGAAATCTACCTTTTGAAATATTAAACACGTTCAGTGGGCACTTTTAACCAAAGTGACAGATGTACCGTGAAGTCAGCAGTTCAGCAGGATTTCCTACCGCTTACACCGGGGACCTCGGGTACAGCTCCAGTGTGGGTTTTTTTTTTTTAATCCACCACAAACATCAGACATTCATGGGAGACGGCGCTGCAGCAAATGGGAAAACAACAAGAATATCCATCCATCTTCCGAACAACTGCAGTACAGGGGCAGAGAAGCACAAGGGGAGCAGGGTAACATGCTGGATGGGATGCTCGTCCGTCAAAAGGGCACGACACACAATGCTGGTCAGCTCAGAAACACTAATTCACCTGATGCTTTAGGACTATTAGAAGTAAAGACCCCTGAGAAAAGTAACACGAACGTTACATAAGAACATAAGAAATTTACAAACGAGAGGAGGCCATTCGGCCCATCAAGCGCGTTTGGGGAGAACTTAAGTAATAGCTCAGAGTTGTTAAAATCTTATCTAGCTCTGATTTAAAGGAATCCAGGGTTTTAGCTTGAGCTACACTAACAGGAAGACTATACCATACTCTAACTACACGCTGTGTAAAGAAGTGCTTCCTCAAATTCGTTTTAAAATGTTCTCCTGATAATTTTCACTTACGGTCACAAATTCTAGTATTTAAACTAATACTGAAGCAGCCATTTGGCTGAACAGCATCCAGACCTGTTAAAATCTTATATACCTGGATCATGTCCCCCCTTAGTCTCCTTTGCTCGAGAATAAACAGATTCAGATCAGCTAACCTCTCCTCATAAGACATTCCTCTAAGACCAGGAATCATTCATGTAGTCCTACGTTAAACATTTTCCAAAGCAGCACTACAAAGAACTACCTTCTTAAGGTATGGTGACAAAACCTTCACACAATATTCTAGGTGGGGTCTTACCAAGTAATTATATAATCATAGCATCAACTCCCTTGACTTAAACTCCACACACCTAGAGATGTAACCTAACATCCTATTGGCTTTTTTATTGCTTCCCCACACTGGCGAGAGTCGGACATGGTAGCATCAACATACACACCAAGGTCTTTCTCGTAATCAGCTACCTTTATTTCAGTGGAACCCATAAAATATCTGTACTTTATATTTGTTGGGAGAACCTGCAAACGTGACACACTATCAGGGGTAGAATTACCATACATCCAAGTTTCACTAGACGTAAATTTATGTTTTACATGGTAGTTAGGGAAAATTCATTAATATTTATAAGTGCAACCTGATTGGCCAGTGAACATGAAATAGCGTTAATATTCATAAAAGAAGTGCTATCCGATTGGTTGGTTGGTGAATGTGAAAACT
The DNA here is from genome assembly GCF_023856365.1 of Brienomyrus brachyistius. NCBI lineage: Eukaryota > Metazoa > Chordata > Actinopteri > Osteoglossiformes > Mormyridae > Brienomyrus > Brienomyrus brachyistius. The sequence goes on from NC_064549.1 coordinate 14,253,780, forward strand.
CATTAATATTCTGATCCACGGACATGTCCTCTTTTTCGTCTCACCAAATACGGTAACCATAGTCAGCAGTGGGTTTGAATACACCAACCATGGATGTGAGAGGCCACTGTACTACTCACTGAGCCAGCCCTGCAATGCACGTGTTAAAAATGCAAATTCGAGAAGCCAAAATATTATATTATTAATAAAAAAAAGAACACATCATTTCACAAAGAAAGTCATACTCATTGACCAAAGAGGGCGAGAGAGGCCTGATGATGCTAGGTTATGCTAAGCTAATCAGTGCTGTAAGGCAGTAGAAGAATAAAAAAAAACTTTATTTAGATGCAAGCAATGCTGCAAAATGACACTTCACATCCTATACAAGCATACTGCATGATTAAGTATGTAACACAAGGCCTGCAAACCCGCAGGTTGACATTTTTGTTTTGCCGGGGTCCATTTGCAATATACATCTGAACATCGTTGTTTTGCCACAGTGTTTTAATGACGACCAATACGGGTGACCCGTTTCGACATTACTGCTGGAAGCTGACACAACGCGCTGCGGGATCTGCAGTGCAGGGAGGAAACCGAACACAATTACTCATCTTCATCTGTAAACATCAGCAGCCGGCTCCGAAAGCCGGCCGCCCACGCACCATCGTGACTTTCAGTAAATAAATATATAAGTGCATAAATAAATAAATAAACAAATAAATAATGGTGAAATATAAAATGGCCATTCTTCGTCCTAGAGTGTCGCAATGTGCCACCCATAGGCATCGCCATTTATTAACCCGCGAGTCAGCAAGCGTTGAGATTGTTTGAGTGCTGTAGTCTGCTTTGAAGCAGTGGCTATTCTGTGACCATCCCCCCTACCCCCTCCCTCCATGTGCAGGCGCACCCCAGCGCAACGCCCCACAACCCCATCATTTTTATTGAAAATCCCAATTGCACAGCTGCATTCACATGTGTATGCACTCTAGTTTCTGAAATGTGCTTGTTGGTGCGCGAGGTGAGCGGGAGGGGGGGTCATGAACGGCTGTCTGATTGGGCAATATGAAAGTTGTTTTTTTTTCATATTCGGCAACTGCACTTGCTGTCACCCGATCCAGTGTTTGCGAAAACAATTAGCTTGTGAAAGGTCTGACACAAAATATACGTATCCTTGATTCATTTTGAAAAAAATCACATTTTTTCAGTCATAGAGAAATCCTGAGCTTTATTAGTGGGTATATGGCATATCATTGCACATTTTAAGCGAATATACAAAAATTCTCTAGCTTTTTTTATCTAGTTGCACGTTATCCTGCATGTTGTGTAGACTATACCACTGGACTGCTTCAATGGATTGCGAAGCTGGCCTTTTTTGCCAGAAGACCCTGAAACCAGGGGCTATGCACACAAGGAGAGTCTCTAAAGAGGACTCACACAGTGCTACTCATGTATTTATTCATTTAACAAGAAAAACAGGCGAATTACTAAATGGCCCCGTCAACTGTCTTGCACGACAGCACCTTGACCAAACGCTTTTGAAAAAAACAACAGGCGAGGGTCATAATTGGACCATGACATTCGCTGACTAAATGAGCTGTAAGGATCTGATAGAAATGTTCTTACCCTGTCTGGCCGGAATCAAGGAGAAAGTGCTAGTAAACGGGGTGACAACAAAGAGAGACACTCACTCTGTGGCTCACCAAAAAACATAAAGAAATAAATTAAAAAGACTCTCCGTTTGAATCGACTTTGTACTTTTTGCAGACAAACACTGCAAGTTGTCTTTGATAGGAGCATCATGAATATGGAAATGTGTGATAATATTAATCTGCGGCACAGAGCAGAGAACAAAGTATGAAATATCAATTATACAGAGTGAGTATGACAAACTGAATTGTAACTTCCTGCATGAGATATAACAAGCCGTAAGAGTATCCCATTTGGCATCCTATATCTATGTCCATTCATCCTCCTATCTTCCATAACTGCTTATCCAGTACTGGGTAGTGGTGGGCATGAAGTCTGTCACAGGAAGCAGAGAGCACAAGGCAGGGGACACCCCAGGCAGGGTGCCAACTCAATGCAGGACACACACACACATACACACACACACACACACTCACACCATGGCCAGCGTGGAGAAACCAGTTCGCCTAGCAGCATGTTTATTGCAGTACAGGAGGAATCTACATTTACATTTTACTTATTTAACAGATGCTTCTGTCCAAAAGGAGATAATTTTTTTCTGAGAAAATAGGATCAACCTGTCACTGGAGCCACTGGGGGGGGTAACATTACTATTTAAGGGCCCGACAGTGACATCACACTGCCAACTCACAACCTTCTGATCATAGACACAGCATCCAACCCTGCGGAGCCACTGCCGAGCGCCTAATGGGACAGGGGTGCAAACAGGAAAACCCCTCAGAAAAACCCAACACACATTCGCCTCCTTGAAAGTCAGGTACTCCAAAATATATTACATATATCGTATCATATTATATTGTATTATGTATTACAGGCACTGCACCACAAGATATCACAACATGCCATGTGCTACTTTGAGTATTAGAGAATATACAACAGTCACTGCTTAGCCCTCCTGTGGTGGCAGCATTAAAATAACAATGGCAGAGCTTCCAGCAGTGAGCACCTCTGTGGGAGAATGGCGGCAGACACAAAGACCAGGGAGCACAACATGTTTGGGGGGGGGGGGGGGGGGGGGGGGGAATTGCGTGGTTAGCGCACATTTGGTGGCAGAAGGTGTTCTGTACCGGCGCCTGCATCGCGCGATTGACTCTTCAAAAGAGGACCGAGATGCTGTTCATCTGGAATATTGAGAGGAGCCCAGACGTGGTCGCCAAGCAGGCAGGTGGAAGGACAGCACCGGGCGTGAGACCACTGCAATGTGACTGCGCTCTCCAGGGCGGAATGGTAATCGATACTGATGCCGGCCGCATCGCACAAAAGCTTAAAGCGGCACCGAGGGCCAACAAATTCAGCCAGTCAATCTCTTGATGGCTTGGCATCCAGTCCAGGGCATACCCCAGCTTCACGTCCTGAAGTGCGTGGGATAGGTTTCAGCCCCCCTCACCAACTCCCCCCACAACCATGATCAGGATCAACAGCTGGAAGACTGATGGAAGGTCCTATTCACAACTTGATATGTACAAATTAGACTCCTGGTCAGGAGATCTACAGAATGCTACGTCATAGTCCTCGATGATGCGCGAGAAGAGTCACATAAAGAACCCTTTATAAGACCATCATATAGTCTACACCATTTATGATTATCTATGTTTAGGTGACTGTAGGTGTTAAGAAGGCCATAGACACGCAGCAATTAAAGCTTGTTGATATGTGTTACTGAATGCTTATAGAGGCATGATGCTTTGCATTTGCAGGTTTGTGTTGATATTACAGCCCTTCATTTTAAATGCTTATCTGAAAAGTGGGCCTTACACTTCCTTTCAATAAACCATAACTGCCCTTCAGAAGCCAGGTCTCATTCCTCCTTTGTTCAGCCTCTGTTTAATTTGTATGGCCTCGATTTAATGACGTCCCCACTCTCAGGCTTGCAAACTGGGCTGGTTTTGTAAGTGAGAGTTTGAAGGGGGGGCGGGGGGCAGATTTCTCCCTGTGGCAAATAAGATTGCCTTTCCATTAGCCTTGCAGACACTTCATTTCATGACTTCTTACCTCAAATGTGATTTGCAATCGATCACTGTGTGACCACACGCGGAAGCCTTCAGATGGCTCCTCTCAGCACAGATGCCTTCTGAGGCCGTTCATTTTCACATGCAAATGGAGGCTTTCAGAGGTTAACTCGACACTCCGGTACGGCCGCGCCGGGATCAAAGGCATGAAAAACCGATGCAGAGATCCGACCGAGACAAATTAACTTGGGAACCCCCAACGTCACACATACATCGCTCTTCGGGTCCCTAGAAACTTATTTTCGAGTTCTCGGGGCACATTTTCTATCTATTGTCGACAAGAGTCCGTGACGTAGTTTTCTGCCCAACACTCGGCAGGCCCAGCTCTGGGAGGACTCATCTTTCATCCATGCATCCATCCATCCATCCATCCACTTATCCTAGTCAGGGCTGAAGGGCACTTATCTTCTCAAATGTGAAAAACATCCTGTGTGTTTATCTTTTACCCATGAAAATGTTGTGGTATAAATCCTAATCCCAGGAAAACAAAGACTGAGTAACGTCACACAGCCGGAGAGCTAAGAAGCTGATGTAGTTCCGGCTTTTACCTTACAGCTGCACAGTTACCATGCGTTGGGTTCCACTCGGGTACCTTTTACATGAGGCAGCATACCTCAATTCTTTCCTCTCCCGTACCTGTCATGGTGAGTCTGGAGGCTCCCCTAGGAAACACAGGGGACATGCTGGATGGACGGTCATTCACAGGCCACACGTTGGCACACAATTTAGACACATTGATTCATCTAGCTGTGCCTTTTTGGACTGTGGGAGGAAAGCTTCTCAGACAGACGGAGAATGTTCTACGCACATGAAGCGAAGGGCGTGAATTCCAGGGACGCCACAACCCTGGAGGTGTGAAGGTACAGTCTGACACCGTGAGCTGTCATGCCACCCCTAAAATGATTGTCACTAGTCAAATCCCCCAAAACAGATATGTTGGAGGAAGAAAAATCATTGGCTTTAAATTTATAGGCAATAAATTTATTATAATAAGAACCATATAAAATAGGGTAATTTTATAAAGCTAAGCGATACACTCCACACTGAAGGTAACATTATAACACAATGTCATTACTCACTACTGTCGTAATAGTTTTCTAAGATGTTAGTAAATCAAACGTGGTGCGCTGAAATACAATGCCGCTGGAAATAAATAACCGAAGACAGTAGGGGATGTGGATCCGACGTGCCCATCTAGAAAGAAGTGAACAGCACTTAAAAGCATTAGCGGTCGTGACTAGAGAAACCCGGCAAGACACGAAGGCTGAAATTGCTAAAAACAGATAAGAAAAACACTGGGGATAATTAACTCCCAGAGAGCAGATAAAACAACTACACATAACCAAACGGCTCGTCTCATAGACATAGCATCTAAGCAGGGGCAGGCCGCGTTTGCCGCTTGCAGTCCGGCATTGGCGATAAAGAACAAGAGCGAAGCAGCCCCGTCAACCCCTGTAGACCTGTTCTCTCCAGTCTGCGGCAGACCTCATCACGTCAGACGGGCTTGTCAGGGTAGATTTTTGAATTTAATGCTTGCCTAGATTATCCCATCAAGACGAAGGGTATCCACGGTGAAAATGTAGACATTTGTTCCACAATATAGCATCAAACAGCGCTATCGTCAGTCCCACCATCCTGCCCCCCCCACCCATGAAAATGCTCACCTCTCTCTGCACCCCTCACCCACCCCCACACCCACAGCTCCAACTATTTCCACACTAACGAAGCCAGGTGCTAGCCAGCTCTCACTGCCGGCGAACTCAGATGTGTCATATCAGTGGTGCCGTTGAGTCACGAACAGCAAGCCCTTTAGGCTTAATAATGACTTGATTAGATATGAATAACTTAATGGGAACATCGGCATTAGTTTGACGGAAAGCAATGAGGTGACTTATAGTTACATCTAAACATATAACTAAAAAAAGTACAAAAATGGTTAAAGGTTACAGAAGTGATGTTCGCACTGAAAAGCACAAATGCACTGTGGATTTATCTGTACGATGTCCTGCAGCTTGGCTAACAGTAACTGATAATGTCGCAATGTTACGATAAAGTTAGCGATCTTTAGCTTCTCTCCGTGAGAATATTCCGCGGAGTGATCCTCACAAACAAGGTGGCCCTTCTGTAACCCGTTGCACACCACAGTAGAGCAAAATATGACACATTTCCGCAACACACACAAGTCTCTGTAACCTCATTGCCAGCTACCTCCTCAGTTACAGGAATGTGTAACATCTCTATCTGGGCCTTGGGTCTCTATCGCCCGCCTAAATGGGCCTGTCACACAAGGTGGATGTGAGGCTCGCTAAAAAAAATAACACTGTTTATTTACATGTAGAACAGGTAGAGAAACTCATTGGACTGCAGCAGCAGATTGGCAAAACAAAAAAAAGAGCCATTAGCTTAATTGCTTCAGTATGGCATTTCCACGTTTAGGGAGCAGGATGCTCTCTGCAATTGTTTATGTTAATTGACTTCGGAAGACGGAAAGGTAGTGGCTGGCTGCCACGTTTGTGTTAATGGAAATGGGATAAATTTGAAATTAGGCCAGGCCACACAAAAGCAGAATCTCAGCAGTTCTTAATTGTGTCCCATGACGTCCTCACTGCTTAAGGCCTCGTTAAATGTATCATGGGTTAAGTAATCACGCCTGAATTTGAAGTTTCGGGTTTAATTTCGCTGGGGGAACTGTGCGTAGCGAATGAATTTGGAACAGTAAGTTTCATCTCTAAAATTCTGAACCATCTTTGGCACACAGAGCGGAGGAAAAATCTTTTGGTCAGTACAATATCTGAAGTTTAGTTTCCATAATCCTATAGCCAGGCAGTGCAGCGGTACAATAGCACTATGATACTCTACCCAGCTGGCTGTGGGTTTGATTGCTATATTCCTGTCAGAATCCATCTGCAGTACAAAGACAAGCACTTAGGTGAATCGAGGTCTGGAAGTTTCACATTTATTTGCTTAGCCAAAGCTTTTATCCAAAGTGACATATAATTGAAAAAGTAGGTTCAGCTGGTCTCTAATGCGGTTAAGGGCCTTGCTCCAGGGTCCAGCAGAGAAATGTTCAGCGAAATTCTAATCACAGGTACAACCTTCAACCTTCTTTCAGTTCATGCCACGCCCCTCTCAGCACATGCTACGCCCCTCTCAGCTGATGCCACGCCCCTCTCAGCTGATGCCACGCCCCTCTCTGCCCATGCCACGCCCCTCTCAGCTCATGCCACGCCCCTCTAAGCTCATGCCACGTCCATCCATCCATCCATTATCCAAACCGCTTATCCTATTGGGTCGCGGGGGGTCCGGAGCCTATCCCGGAAGCAATGGGCACGAGGCAGGGAACAACCCAGGATGGGGGGCCAGCCCATCACAGGGCACACTCACACACCATTCACTCACACATGCACACCTATGGGCAATTTAGCGACTCCAATTAGCCTCAGCATGTTTTTGGACTGTGGGGGGAAACCGGAGTACCCGGAGGAAACACCACGACGACATGGGGAGAACATGCAAACTCCACACACATGTGACCCAGGCGGAGACTCGAACCTGGGTCCCAGAGGTGTGAGGCAACAGTGCTAACCACTGCACCACCATGCCGCCCGCTCATGCCACGTCCCTACACCAAATCAGGGTTAAATTTCTATAGCAGAAAAATACGATTTTAAACTGAAAAATGAGATATGAATCTGAAAACAAAAACTGCACCTGAAAAGCAAAATAATAACAGTTATTTAAAAATTTCATACAGTAGACTTACTTTATTTGAATACATCGTTGTACTTTTTAAAGTTCAAAATCAAAACTTGAACTTTCAGTTTCAGTTTTTTTTCAAATGAACAAAACTTTTGACCCTGACTTAGATCCATAAATGTGTAGCTACTTTTTAGTGTAATGCTTTTGGTCAGAAGGTGGTGTGTGACTCAGCAGATTAAGACTCCCATGTATAAAATATTGTTTGATTCTGCTCTCAGCAAATCAATCACACAAGCATTAGGCACTTTGAGGGAGAGATTGGGGACAATTGTTGAGCGGACTTCTAATATAATTTTACAGAAGAAGTCAGATCAAAAACGTGAATTACACGCAAATACAGAAACTCCCAACCACGTTTAAAAGCTCTATTTTCTTGCCATTTAAGTAAGTCCACTCAATGATTACCCTAGGTAATGTGGTATATTGTGGTATTTTGAGTATATTTATTTATAATGTTCGAAAAACACTGAAGCTAATGCAAGACATCCAGAACTATACTACGAAATTGGTAAGATTTTTAGTGTTCAAATGTTAGTCAAGACTGAGTAAAAATTCACCCAAGTGTGTGACAAAGATGGACTCAAGACAGCGCACATCATGTACTAACATTCTCAAAGTGTGAAAAACATGTTTCAGGTATTTTAACGGTAAAAATAACACGTTACCGTAGCTAAACAGTTTAGATGTTTGTTTTGATGTTTGTTTTTATTTTGTTTTATGTTAGATTGGGAAGCAAAATGAATAATTTGGTTTTTATTGTCATATCTATATTATGAAAATGTTTTCTTTTATTTTTAGTTAACAATAATAACGCTGAGCTATGCATCAAACGTCATAAGTAAACTTTATATCGACACAAGGGTTGGTAAAAAGAGTCAAATCCTTGAAAGGTCAAAGGTCATCGTGGGTCACCACTAAGCAATAGTCTGACTCATCAGCGTGTCAAAAATAATCTGCCTGGTGAGATCTAGAAAGAGGGGTCATTGTCGTCAATTAACGCACGAGTCAGATGATTCATTTCTCTCCGGGTGCAATTCTCTATCCCATGTGGCACTCTACTCTCACGGAAATCAATCTTCATGAACCCCACATTGTCACCTTCACTGTATTTCATTTTGTCCCTGGAACTACTGGAAAATATGATGATTTAACTCTTGAACAATCTTCTGAGGGCTCTGTAACGGTAACATGGACCAATCTGAGCCAATCACACTTCCTGATTTATCAGGTATTTCCTAATAATTTTTTCCATTATGAAAATGGCCTGTCAGTAAAACTTGAGATAGAAAACATGCCACTGTTTACCTCTGACCCCTGTCCTCTACAGTCAGTATCCTTCAAGAAGAGGCACTGGAGTTCATTAACAATGGGACAGAAAAGACCCCGGGATTCTGAAGGGATGTAAAAATGCAGGGAATGCAAAAAGCCCAATATGTGTTTAGTCCGGCACTGACAGGGACCTCCCTAAGGTGCTGTTGCTCAATTCTTTTGTGTGGGCTAAGCTTCTTTGGGTCAGCCAACTGGTTCCAAGTGAAAGGCATCCTGATTGGAGGCGGCGCTCTGAACCATGTCATTGATTTTACAGTTGAACAAATATACATTGGGACATAATCATTTCTTGCTGAACATCGAGGATTCGTTTTACTCTGGCATTTCTGTGACTGGTGCATTAATGCCGGCGCACATACAGACACTGAGATTTTCTGACCCTTTTCATACAGCTCTGTTGCTCTAGATACCTTTTTTTTGCAGTGAACAGTTTTGCTCAAGGCGTGAACAGTGACCTTTGGAAAAAGTCAGGAAAGGCATATCAGAGACATGTGTGATACAACGGGTTAGAGGAGGAAACCTGAGAAACACTTCACAGTCTGGCTGGTGGCTGTGCTGGAGAACCTTAACAAAACAGATACCTTTATATCCCATGTGTCGATTTGACACAATGGATAAGACAGAGATACCCCTAAACTAGACAGTCCTCCCCACAATGGCACGTTTTCTGCCAAATGCATCCTGAGTCTTTTGAACAGAACAACAAAGAACTCAGGTGACTGACAGGAATTGGGGCTGCTGATTGGGTGGTGGTTCTAGGAATCGGGACTAAAATACTAAACTACTTAAATTTGACTCCAACTAACCAAAACCACAAAACTCGGAAACAAGATGGCATCAAATTAGACTGCAGACGGAAATGAGACAGAGCCGGAAACAAAACTCCAGCAGACAGAAGCTGCCCCGCAAACACAGAAAGGGGACTGTGAGCCAAGCTCCGAACCTTGTGTTCAAAGTGTGACCAAACTCAGCCCCAAGCAAAGCCTGCTGCTCAGGCTAAAAAGCAGCTATGGCCCAGTACTCCCAGTTCCCAAGGTCACACAGAGCATATGCAACCCAGTAATCACCAAAATTGTGGTGCAGGCATAGAAATCTCTAAAGGAACAGGCAAATAATTCTTTTTCCTAAAACACACTGAATATCATTTTCTGGTCAAATGTGAAGATATACTTTGTATATGTCACATACTGTACAGTATAGAGGCATACACACTACATGTGCTGCTGCAGAAAGGTAAAAAATTCATAGTTATTGAGATGGTCAAAGTTTCAACTTCAGAACACCACACACACACACACACACACACACACACACACACACAATGCATCCTTGCAACAAAAATGTGGCATTCGTTACAGCCCTCCTTACTAGCTGTTCAACAGACACTAGCTAAACTGAGTTCTGATATCATTAACTCCACTGCTGTTTTGAACTAATTAACGTAATTATGCCGACGTATGTCTGAGTGTTTCAGAACTGTGTATGCTTCATTAATTTCTTTAAATATTTAAAAAAATATTTTATTAGCAATCAAATGATTAATTAAAACAATGTCATCGACAGACAGCTTCCCTGGCCAGTGCCTCCCAGAACAGGCTCTGGACGACCACAATGGTAATTATTAAAGTAAAAGGAACTGACAGAATTACATAATATGACACGTGATGGTATATTAAGGAGATGGCGTCAATGTTACTAGGTATTACTTTTTTGTTTCTGGCTAGTGGGTTACATTTACTTTACAGACCTGTAATTGTGAGTATGACATCACAATGACCTATGGAAATTAAAATGATGGGCTTAGCTTCCTTAGGGAAGTAACTCTGCGTACTGATGGAGGGGTTACATTAAAACAGTGGCATAAGTGACAGGTATGACTCTATAGGCAGCTTAAATACATTATTTACCTCCAACCCAAATGTGTTTCACACATTCTGTCAGTTTCACAAATCTACATATTGCACAATTTTTAAAACAATATAATATTTTTTTTCCCAGTTCCTGGACAGAAAGATGCATCCAGAAAAAAATCAAACATATCAATTATGTTTCATAATGAAGTTTATGCCATAAGTTTATAGCAAGTTAAAATGATCATCAGTTTGTTCAATCAGGTGAGTTCAATATTCACCAAAGACAATTTATCAATAGACTGAGGGACAGTTTTAAAATGATAAATTTTCTCTTTGGTATTCTTGTCACACTCTGACAACTGCAATGCAAAATTTAAAAACTGGGCCAATTCAAAGATTTTTTTTTTTTTTTAACCAATGCTAATCTCTATCACCAGGAGATACAGATCAGGGGAATTTGCTGTTTTTCAAAAGGTACGGCTGTACAAAGTAGAAAATCTGCCCATTCTGGATGCAAATTTTGTTGTACTTTTTTTCTCCGTTTGTTTAATATTTTGTGTGCGCTGTAGGGCAGAGGGATTACATGAATTTGTCAGGGAAATGAGAAAAAACGCATTTCTCCTACTTGCAATGAATGAATGTTTTAAGGATGTGGCTTTTTACTGATTTAGGGAGCATGTTTTAGGTTAATACACACATATTTAGGAATCTACGTTTTTTTTTTTATATATCTATATGACTGGTAATACAATGCATTTCAATTACATATTGAATGAATCTAGGTAGCCAATAGGAATAATAAGCAAAGAAACACGCTGCTCATTTCGGACCTGTGGATATCTTATCGGTATTAAAAACCTGGCAGCTTATCAAAAATGAGCACAGCGGTTATCAAAAATGCTGACCGTGCAATTTTCACGAAATATATTACATATATAAAATAAATAAATATACCTCGCTCCCGGAATTTAACGCAGAAGGCAAATCTGGGTTATTCATATTCCAAAATACTCCATCTTTAAAATAAAAGGGAATATCATTGCCAGGTAACAAGTTAAAATAACAGGGCACAATCCTAGAAACTTTGTTAAAAATATATTACACACATACACTCGCGGGTTTATAATTACCATTGTGGGGACTCTCCATTAATTTCTACGGGGAAAAACTAATTCCAACATGACGAGTTTAACCCCTACCCAGCCCTAACCTTAATCATAACTAATAACTAAATAAAATATGGTACTTTTGGGTTTTAGTCTTGAATTGCATTCACAGGTCTTTGTGGGAACCTAAAAATGGTCCCCACAATGTCAAGATAACAGGTTTTTATTGCATTGCAGGGATCATTTGGTCCCCACAATGTAATATAAGCATAATCCACACACACACGTGTGTATACTGCTCTAGAAAAATCACTGTCAGGACAGCTCGCCAAGATTAAGCAGTACTGGCTGTATCTACTTGACGTTGTTTTAAAAGCTGACTGCAGGACTTGTTACACAGTTAATATCTGCACTTCGGTGACTGAGGCTGCATCTCTATAAGTGGTTCTGCGTCTCTACTGAACTGCCGATCATTAGGCACCGAGTTAGTTGTATTTTATTTCTATGCTAAAGCAGTCATAATATGGTTTAGGATTTCTGAAAACAGAAGCAGACTCGGCGCGTGTTTACCGGGACCGTTGGCATATAGATATAAATAAACGGCGTACTAAATATGGAAGCGAGAGCAAATATCAGACAGTTTGTTATCGTGGACGGCACTGACAGGGCACGGGCGGTCCAGCAATCGAAGGAGAGTGGTTTTAAGGGGAGATAATGCAGGAGACGCGGCGCTCCTGCGTGCTAATCCGCAAATTACGTTAGCAGGAATGGCAAATCATTACAGCGGAATGTAAATTAGCGAGCTCATCAGCGGGGCTTGGCAGACGTGCGGCCCGTGAGCTCCAGCGGCTCTCGGGCCCGGGCTCTGTCGCTAATGATAAACACCATTAGCCGGCGAGCACGACACTAATGCGCCTATCTGGGCAGCGCAGCCTGGCGCCGGGAAGGAGCCTGCCTACTCCGCGGGAAAGAGAAAAATAACCGGGATGGCTGATCAGTGCCGTCAAACCCGGGAGCCAAAGGGTGGCTATAGCAGTAACAACCTGTCTCCCAAAAAAGTCCATGTTATGTCATGGCTTGCGCCCCTTGGTGATATACATGTCCTTCCTTTTCAGTATATATCACAATTTGATTTATATACATGCACAGAACACAAAAAGCTGAATATTATCCTCTTAGTCTTTTAAATGAGGACACCATGGCACTTCTGCTAGAAGGCAGCTGTGAACCCCACTTTTCTACTGAAAACACCAGCTCCTCCACATCTGCAACACCCCCAAAGCCCCAAACCGGAAAGTACAAGGTCACACATCAGTGGGAATTTTGCTAATGCTGAAAGAAAAGCAACTATTACTCTGCATAAGCAGCTACTGGTTTTATTGCTACTGTTTGATATCTCTGGCTGAGGGCTTTCAGAAAGCGAGCCAGAGAGCTTGACTTTACGCCCATGGAAATGCCTAAGCAGACATTTCTCTGTCTCTCGGTCCCATCGCAGATGTCCAGCCTGAAGCTCCACGCTATGGTTTATGGTCTTCTCCTAACAGAAGGATGGAGAGCTTCCATGCTTAGCTGCTGTGTTGCGTGTACACATTTCTCAGCTAGAGAAAATGCACATTTTATCGATAACAGCATAAACATCTGCATCAACAAAAGCTTTGGGCAATGAACACAGCCAGGATTTGGGGCTCGAATATCGCCCCCACTCTGTGTGTACGGAGTTACTGTGTTTCTTGCATTCCTTCCTGCAATCGGAAAATCTACACTTAAGTGATACCTCTACACACACAGGACTGGGGTCAGATGGAAGTCCAACCTGCAACACTTGAGGTGTGAGGCCACAGCGCTACCTATGCTGGTATTATTACTGTTTTCTGATTCTGCGTATTTTCTCTAGCGTTGTTCTGGAGCAGTGCAGGGTTGCATGATAGCCCATACAGCTAAGGAAGGATGCTTGAGGCAGGTGAAAGTAGTTTAAATCCTAGTTAAATTTAAATCCTAGTTAGCTTCAATTTATCTGTAATGCAGCAGGAAAGTAGTCGATAGCTATTAAATGAAAACACAAAGAGGGATACACTTACAGCAACGAAGTAATGTTGCTTTAATTACGTTAATATTACAACAGCAAAAACCGTTGCTGCCTTCAAATGGAAAACTGTCAGAGGAGCAGCGTGGATCCTGTTAGTGGAGGCTTCTTCGCGTAAATTTAGCAAATAGAGAAATCGGTAGTACGTCACCACAAACCTCTCACCCGGTAACCAGTGCAGTGACCTGTGCCGAACTATGTTTCATTGAGCGGTAATCACACGTGCTTAAGCGAGTCACACGGTGGGATTTTGGTGGGGGGATGCGGTGGCACCCAGAGGCACTTGCTTGCAAACGTGCGCGGTAATGAAATTACGTTTGGGTATTTATTAGCTCAGTGGTCGCCTTTACCCAGAGCTCGTTACAGTTGTACCCACTTGATATTTACCAACACAGATCGGGATTGTTCCTCTGTGGCACTCCAGCAGCTGTACCACCCCCCACCCCCACTCCCCCCAACAAGACCACTCAGTCGAGTTTCCAGTCTACTTTCTTAGTCACTGCCTCACCCGCAATGCCTGCCCCTCCCAGCAGCCAAAACTCCACGCTGGACCCGTGGATCGCGGCCATTCCCCAGTGACTCTCGGCACGAAGCCGAGTCTTCTCGCCATTGCGAGTCCTGTCAGATGCCTTCAGCAGTCCCCGTCGTGTACTTCTGAGGGAGAGCCAGTCGCAGGTAAACAATTTGCCTGGAAATTTAATCCCTTTTTAGACAGTTGCCCGGCAGAAGAACGGGGAGAGGAATGTAGGCCTTACTGTCAGGCTTACCACTTATCAAAGTGGCACAGCTGCGGTGGCTTGTAATTGAGTATGAGGGTCACATAGCGCTTCTCGCTACTTTCGCGGTGACTGAGCCGAGCTTTGTTCTGCCTGGCCGGCTAACGTTATGCAGCTGATATATACCCCCGGCACAGGAGCAGACGCCAAACACCAGCACCGGCTGCAGGTTTCACACTCGAAACGGGGACAGGGCCCGAGTCGATTGGCAGCCAGATAAAAGAAGCTTTAAAGAAGGTGCTGGAAAAGGCCTGCAGCTCGCCGAGGAAAGCGTACAGTTCGTGTTTAGCGTTTTGCACACAACACACCTGACTCGCTAACTGCAGAAATGGGAGAGATGCAGAGCAGGGCAGGCGTACACGCGCGTCCTTTCAGTCACCTGACCAGAATCCGAAATTTGACAAGACTAAGATCAGGACACACAAACACATGTGAGATCGGAGCGACCGATTAGCCCCCGATCGCAAATGATGCACGCTGAAATAAGGAGGGTAGGTGAGAGGTGCCATTTTCTAGGCTGCTTTCTCCCCTGTACCTTCACGCCTCTGAGAGCTCCCTGCTGGGCATGACACACCGAGAGTGTCGCAAAGTGTTTAAAAGATGAACACCCAACTTGTTTCCAGCTAGTACAGCAAATAGTACAACTCAACCTAAATATACAGAATGTATACAGTACAGGCAGTCCCCAGACTAGGAACCGTTAAGTCTGTCTTTAAGTCGAATTTGTAGGTAAGTCAGAAAATTAATAATACTGTACATAATAATAATAGGGGCGGCATGGTGGTGCAGCGGTTAGCACTGTTACCTCACACCTCTGGGAGCCGGGTTCGAGTCTCCGCCTGGGTTACATGTATGTGGAGTTTGCATGTTCTCCCCATGTCGTCGTGGGGTTTCCTCCGGGTACTCCGGTTTCCCCCCACAGTCCAAAGACATGCTGAGGCTAATTGGAGTTGCTCAATTGCCCGTAGGTGTGCATGTGTGAGTGGATGGTGTGTGAGTGTGCCCTGTGATGGGCTGGCCCCCCATCCTGGGTTGTTCCCTGCCTCGTGCCCATTGCTTCTGGGATAGGCTCTGGACCCCCCGCGACCCAGTAGGATAAGCGATTAGGAAAATGCATGGATGGATAACAATAATACAGTAATAACATAAGTAACTACATATCATACTGTACTGTACCTTGAGCCAACGAACTGCTGAAGCCGCACAACGTTTTCACGGGCTTCACAAAGTAGCGTGTGCGTGCATTATTACAAATCACTGTGTCTAACTCAAATTTTTTATGCAACAGGCTTTATGGCAGTTCGTTTGTGAGTACAAGTTGTCTGCAAGTCAGTAAGGGACTGCATATATATATATATATATATATATATATATATATATATATGTTGCAGCTGATTGCCATTGAATTATTCAACAAACACACAGCAAAAACTTTTTCCTGCTATTGGCAAACTCCGCCGAGCCTTTGGAGGATGCCCAGTCATTAACTAAAATGTGAGACACCTGGTTGCCCAGGTGTCACAGTTTAATTGCATCCGTAATGCTTCAAAAAGCATAGCTGCCATTAGGTTTAAATAATTACCTCTGATTATTTTTAATGATGGAAAATGCAGGAAGCAGATCAAAGGAGTGGTAACGGACCCTCAGATTTCTGTCAAGTATTTAAAGGATAGTCGTGTGTGTCCTAGCCTATCGCTCCAAGAATAGCAATTACAGACAATAAAGTGGTACTTCGCAGACCGTCCTTAGTGGCACGGCTAGAATCTTAACCCCCAGGAACAGTTCCAATTAGGTCCAGTGTAGGACTTGCGGTTCATCGCTGCGGAGTAATAAAGATTTTTCACAGAGGAGAACGGGAAGTTTGTCGGTTTCAGCCGACACGTGGCAGAACATTAAAATATCCGTAGGTGTGCCTGGGGGCCTCAAGATTCAATCTCTTTCACATGGCAAGGCATTTAGAGGTGTTAAATATAATGAGAATTAAAGAGAGAGCACAGTCACTTGCGTGAAGCTACTGGAAGAGGTGCATTGTGGGTAGATGGATTTATGGGAGTGAGAACAAAATAAAGACAGGTGTCATTCGGGAAGGGAGTTTCTTCCCATGCAGCTTCTGCATGAGCAGTGTGAAAATCTCACAAAGCATCAGTGGTTTCTTTGTCAATACATATAACTCCCTGGCTCACATTCCCTTCAAAGCCTGCATGTTAATACCCAAGCACAAGGATCCCCGTCCTTCCCTCCATGAGGGCTGTTTTTAGCACGTAAGCAGCTGTATAAATGGCAAGGCTGCAGTTAAATGAGTAAAACTGTAACTCACTTAGACAACCGCATCTGTTGGCCAGAATAATTGATGGCGTCTCTCCTATAATGCAAAGTTATGAACAAGCTCTGTTTTGTACTTTGTTTAGATTAAAAAAACAAAAACTGAATGAACTGCAGACTGATATATGGGGTTAAAAATGGTTTTTGACAACGCACATTCTAAACTAGGAGATAGGAAGGCACACAGAACAGCACAGAGAGTGAATTATGTGCTTAGCAACATGTTGCAACGGAGTTAATTTACATTAATATTTGACTTGTTAAGCAAGGGCTACGTTTATTGAGTGAAGGACGTGAGAGACTGTGGTGTCCAAGACAACCCTAGCCTGGATCCAAGAATAGAAGGCTCTGGAGGATGTAGAATTCTCACTTCTGATCTATGCAGAGGTGAATCACTCCGGTCCAGATAGTAAAAATTCAGACCAAGATTTTGTTTCAACCAACCAGCTGAGTACGCTATGATTGTGACTATGATCAACTGGCTGTCTGGATCTATGCCATGCATTTGTAAAGGATACCATTTGGAGCAATAGTCCAAATCGGCTCTTTTACAGTCAATGATTATTACAACTTGTAACTATAGGAAAGAGTTTTGCTGCTGTACCCTGTAGTAAACTACTTGACCTTCTGTAACTCATAGTGGAGCCTAAATATATCAAAATTGAGATGGATAAAAGCATCAGCATACATAACAACAAAACAACTCTCCCCCTTCTCAATTAAGAGCCCTCAAGAGGACACTCAAGCCGACGTCTCCGATCTGTTTCTTAGTTCATGTGTCAGTTGGGGAAATGCCTGAATAAAAACATGTTTACTGATTCTTTTTGGACCATTTAATTAAACAAATACATATACAGGCAATTCTCCACATGCGTAAAACTGACGGGTAATTCCAGTCACATAAAAAATGTCCAGGATACATAGAGTTTACGGAATTGCTTATGCAAAATGACAACATAGTGCTGTAAATAAAATTACACTTTATCTTCTCATTTATTTTATTCTCTGAACAGGGTTTTGTGACTGGACTGCCACCAGAAACACGTTCTTGTTAAGCTGTGAGGTCCGTTAGGTGCTTATAGAATTACTTTGCTCACAAGACCAGGTATCTTCTACATTTTCCCCATCCTTTCTTTGCTGGCACACAACACTACTGGGCAGTTGGTCTCAAAATGAAATCAGGTGTACATCTTCACCCATATACTGTATCAAAATACATTTGGACATCACATATACTGTCACCAAACCATCAAATACTTTTTGAGTTTTCTCAAACTTTTCAGATGCGTTTTATGGTGGACAGCAACTGATCAAATTTTGAGATGAAACACTCCAAAACTGAAGCTCCCTGGTGAATACAGATGACATTTAACTTTGTGAATGTGAGAAGTCAAAGGGTGACTGCATAAGATGCTTCACCGTGTGAGTGTCGATTTGTTCTTGTTACTCAGTTTAATCTATTTGATCATTGATGGATCTTATTTCCACTTCACAAAAACGTATGAATAGAAATCTACACCAGAAAATCTACACCTGATACACCTGAGACAAATCCCCCCCCCCCAAAAAAAAAATGTAAGCAGCAGTGCTAAGTGGCAGTAAAGGATGGACAGGGAGGCTGCAGAAGCCAGCTTCTGAACACAGGAAATCTTTTTAAAACTTCCTAGGAACACTGAATAGGTCAGTGGTACTCAAACTGTAGGGCACAAAATAATTTTCTCAATATTCTGTAATAAAGTTTAGAATTTTTTCATGATCAGCCCCTCTGCGCAGCAGATTTTAGTCTGCCAGCTAGTGGGAAAAATTTATCACGGGGGAATTTTATCGTGCCACTTAGCTCTGGACCTAGTCAGTGGTGGCACATGAAAGAACAGGTGCAGATCTGGTGAACGTGATTGCACTGAGACATGTCACACAAGAGGTGAGGAGAGTGTGGGGCAGGCTTGGGCAGTATTACTGCAAAATCTTCGGTAATTTATATTAATTTATATTGTAAATATACACTCATTCCAAATGTGCTGGCTGGAACACGTTCCAAAAAAGTTGGTGCTGGTGTGTATTTATAACCGGAATGTTAAAAAAAACATTTGGGACAATCCACAGGTAAACAGGTGAACAAGTAATCAAAGATTCCATTGAGCTTGGATATGAAAGGTCACGGTGCCGGTGGGCCTGGTGGTTTATAAGCAAGCATGAGTCGAGACCCGCGGATACCGCGGATGCTCAAGTGCCTTATATAAAATGGCATAGTATTTGTATATAACCTACGCACATCCTCCCATGGACTTTAAGTCATTTCTAGATTGCTTATAACATCTAATACAATGTCAATGCTGTGTAAGTAGGAGTGATACTGTATTGTTTATGGAATAATGACAAGAAACAAATGTCTGTGCCTGTTCAGTGCAGATGCACCCAGTTTAATACATATAGAAAATGTAATTTTAAATAGAGAAATTCATTCTCTCTCACTCTCTCTCATACACACTCTGACTCTCACACACTCCCTCTCTCATACTCTCTCTCTCTCTCTCTCACACACACACACACACATACACACACACACACAAACACTGTGTTAACACTAACCACCAACACCCAAAACTAGACATCACTTTATTTATATGGAGTCAACATAGTGCTCAGTGGATGGCAAATTCAAATTCCGCTTTTTGGAATTTATTGTCATTTAAAAAAATATATATTTGATCTTTGGTTTTTTGAGTCTGCGGATGCAGAGTCTGCAGATACAGAGAGTTGACTGAACTTGAACAAATTGTTGTCAGTAAACACAGTTCACCTCAGCATCCACTAATGCAAGCTAAGAGTCTCTTGCTCATAGCAGGAGCTATAAATCAGCACCATGCAGAAACACTACTGAGATTAATACAAAGAGGAAATGTCACATGTGCTGCGGTCTGACTGGTCCACCTTATAGCTGGGTTTTGCGCAATATGGATGTTGGGTTCTCTGGGCCAAAGATGAATAGCATCGTTCCGATTGTTACCGACACCGAGTTCAAAAGCCAGCCTTTGTCGCAGTATGGGGGTGTCTTATTGACCCTACCATGGGAAAACGGCACACCTGTGAAGTCAACATAAACCCTCAAGAGTACAAACACGTTCTGGAGCAACATATGCTGTTATATAGAGGTCCATAGAGGTCTTTTCTAGGGACACCCATGTATATTTCATTAAGACACCATCCAGGCACAATCTGCACGTACCACAGCAGCATAGCATCACAGATGGAGTATGTGGATTCTAGACTAGCCTAGACTAGCTGTTCCCATCCAGAACATGTGCCGCATCATCAAGCACAAACGTGGCAGTAGAACCTCAGTTCTGTTGAACAGCTGAAGTCCTGCATCAAGCAGGAATGAGAAAAAAATACAAGTGACTACCCTCACTTCCCAAACAATTATTGAATGTTATTAAAATAATGTAACATAGACACCTCTATCTTTTTGGAATGTGTTGGGGAAATAATATATAGCATGAGTGTATATTTACATAAATAAATGAGAGTTATTGGTTCAAACTGACATATCATGTTTTTGTACTGTACTCAGGTACACGTGAGTAAAACAGAATTGACCAATCGCTGTTCTTCGTTTTTATTCGCATTTTTCACCCTGCCTCCCCATTTTTGGAAATGGGATTGTAAATTTATCCTCAAGTTAAAGTCCATCCAGAATCTCATTGGACAAGCAGATCCGACAGGCACATCAGATGTGGCATAGAGAGCATTTTTCTGGCACAATTATCAAAAGCAGAGTAAAAGAATAACCTTTTAAAAACTGGCAACACAACAAACAGTTCAGTGTGTGGAAAGCAGAGGACACAAAAGTCGCTCCCAACATGTGGAGAGCTTCACTACTCCTGCAGGGCTTTGACAGCCACCATGGTGTGTGAGGGGCTCACAGAACCCATCTTACACAAATGGAACAGATCTCACGTCACTCTAACACCGGTTTGGGGTCAGGTGTGTTTGTTTTCACATATCCCATGATGCGGGGGGAGGCACCATGTAGCTCAGTGGACTAAGCTTCTGTGTTTGAGAAAGCAATGTGGGAGGAGGCAAAAAGCAAATTTTCCTACAGGGACTAATAGTCTCAATTACTATTATACTCTCCTTTTTAAGGACATATACAGAGAGAGAGAGAGTCAAGAGTGAAGCTTAGGGTTTGTGTCAAGGCTCAGCTATTCATCCAGGGTCCATGGGGCATAATTTATTGGGGTGGGGGGGATAAGAGTCTTGCTCAAGGGCCCAACAGAAATGTGGCTACTTTAACAAGAGCAGGATTCAAACAGACAACCTTCCAATCCAAGCCACGGAGGCCTAACTCAGAGAGCCATATACCTCCCCCCCAAATGGGCTTTGAATTTTTTTTTTTGTCCTTAGTAGGAATAAATCCTCACCTTCTTCTGCCTCTCAGAGATGAGAACTTCCTCTCCGGCTAATTAATGGGAGTGGTAATGAGTAATTACAGGCAGTTGACTCGCTATGCTAATTCCCTTAGCGCAGATGAGGCTGTGTCGGCACGGTCGTCTGCGATCCGCATCTCCCGCCCGTCACCCCTGACCTGGTGAATGAGGGCTAAATCCGATTTTAAGTAAAGGAAGAAAAGTTTTAGCTCACCATGATACTGCATCGTCTGATGGGGAATGAATAAAGTGATAGATATTAATAGCTGAAGGACATTTTCTGTTCATTCCTAAGTAATTTGGAACATGTTTATTGCATCTTCTCGTGAACGAATTTATACGTTGCAGAAATGACAGAAGAACGGTTTGATAAACCACATCCATCACAATTGGTTTGCTTCCGTTACCAGATAGAAGTCATCTGTCTCTGTAAATTACTAGTAGAGTAGCTGTTACATAATGAACAAGTACATTATCATGCAAAAATAATTTGTCTGCCAAGGGCAGTTCCACTTTTAATTTTCATTCATTAACCTTTAGCTCCAGTGAAATTTCCAGCTTTGTAATATCTGCTATACATTTTAAGCCAGACACAGGCTGTATTTCTGGCTGCGGCTCAGAGCAGATGCGTAGATCCCATCATTTTTTTCTTCCACAACAGTGTTCTGAAATGTATAAATTAATTATCGTGAGTGAGTGAGAAGTAAAATGAAGAACTATATGACAACTAATCAGAGAAGAGCAGTGATTAGTCTCGTACCTTAGATGAGGAGGTGACACACACCATTAATAAGTCCTATTTTTGGAATTCAGAAAGCTTTGTAGCAGCACGTTGGAGGTGATAATTCTGCCCTGATACTAAGTCAAATAAGCAGCCGACACCCCCGCCTAACCCCCCCCTCCCCCCCCCCCGACTCCCCTGAACCACCTCCACACACAGGCCCACACTGTTCTCCTTTGTAGGCATAAGTGATTTGGTCACTCGGTTGTACAGTTCATCGGCATCAAGACCAAAGATTAGTTTACGCTTTCTGCCTATCAGCCTATTGTTTCTATGAACAAATGTGTCAGTCTGTTTGCTGCTGGTCACAATAAGATTTTACAAAACAAATATTACTGACATCACAGTTTGAACACACACAACGTAGTCATCATTTTGCTTTGTAAAAATGCATTATGCAGTAGCTTGACAGAATGTAACAAACTGAATGATCAAAATAATGATGATGATAATAAGAATAGGATAATGCTGCAATATAAAATTGCAATGTAGTCTATAAATTTGTAACATTTTATATGATTATTACATAATGTGATGTTACATAATCTGTTGGTACACGGTGTGTAATAACGTTGCATTATGCCAGTGGAGGCCAAATTTATCCACAAAGGGTCGGTATGTTTGCGGGTTTTTGCTGCAACTCCCTAATTAGGTCACTAATTAGAAGACTGATTGCCTGAAGAGTCCTCACACCTGGGTTTGAACAGCTGACCTAAAGGAGATCCCAAAAACCTGCCTACACACCGGCCCTTTGCGGATAGGACTGACCACCCCTGCATTATGTGGTGAAAACTTCTTACATTTTGTCAAGTCATTACCTACATGCTGCATTATTACATAATGCATTGTAACATTGTGCTGGTCAGAATATGATTTAATAAAACAAACATTAATGACATCACAGTTTTTACACGCAAAACGCACTCATCATTTTGCTTGTCCCCAGTAGCCGTGGGATACCCTCTCCTTTTATGGCCCTGGTTACCTTTCTGTTAATACCTGACTCCCCCCGATGAACTGTGATTTTTTTTTTTTTACATAATAATTGCTTCACTAAAGCTATTACAGCCCGCGATAGAGCAAAACCCAACGCGACGCACAGCCCTGGGCAGAGTCGGGCTCCCATCGCCCATCTGAGGCAAATTTGCTCCTAAGAGTCTGTAATTCATTAACATCCAGAGTCAGGCTCTTGCTTCCTTAAGGCATGGTGACGTGGAACTTCATTATGGGCAAGGTGCCTAAGGCTTAGTTTAAATTCTGTTACAATCAGCCCCCAGGGCAGCTTCACCTTACAAATGCACAGACACCCCAAACACTGAGTGCCTGCTGATCAGGTGTCCTTCAGCCGTGATTATAGGCAAAAAAACAAACATAATTAAAATGGCAAGGGGAGGCATTTTGGGATGAGACTCATCGTGACCTTATCTGCTTTAGTGGCAAAGGAGGACAGACAGATGGGAGCGCCAGGTCACCAGGAAGCAAGCGATAAACGACAGAAGTTTACTCCAAGCAAGGATGCTTGAAACTACTACCATTTTCTGTGCGTTTGTGCTTTTATTTACGCAATAACGGTACTTGTACGCTGTCAGCCAATCAGCTGTGTCGGCTCATACCGGCGATGGCCGGTAATTATACCTGGATGCGATGCAGTGACCCCCCACAGTGCATAGCTGCACACATGTCCTCTGTTAAAGAGCTAGTTTCCAAACTACTTTTGTGTTCCTGTCCACCAGCAGCTTGCTCAAGACAGGTAATCAGGGGCTCTATAGCTCTCTGCCGACTGAAATCAGCTGCATAGGTGTCAGGGCAGAAGGGAAACGGGGACTGGATGGGGTCGCGTCTCAGGATCGGCTTGAGGGTGACTGGATTTGAGGAACGGGCCTCCTTTGAGGCCTACATCTTCTGTTGCTCCTTTGATTGGCTCCATGCGGTGCGGCGAGGCCCTGAGCTGTGCTCTTGAGGCCCCCCGCTGCCCCACCACCACCCCCCCCCCCCCCCCCCCCCCGCCCCCAAAGAGACGGGCTCTGTAGTAATCAATGCTGATGAATGAGCGGGAAGACTTCCTTTATTCAGGCCTTCAGTGAATAGAAAGTATCCATTATCTCTCTCAACATATTCACTCGATCAAAATGACAGGGATGAGGTGAGCCACACTTCACCGCTCTCGCGCCGTACCCGGGCCCGTCGCCATCAATCTGCCCCCGCAAGCGGCAGGTTTGGGGGGGGGGGGGGGGCATGGTCACGCCTCACGGACTCGCGTAGCGCCATGGCCCCACCCTGCAACCCTTACAACATGTCCGTGACATTCAGCTGCACATGGAAAAAAAAAAAAACCCTTGCCTCATAAGTCTGCATTAATACGAGACTCATCCGAATGGTTACCCTCGCTGTATGACTCGATTTCAGCATGGGATGGGCTCCATTCTCGCACGCAGTTCACCGCCAGCTCCACAGGAAAGCAGTACGCCCCTTCTGAATCATTCGATACGATTTACCCCGAGATCAAACGTGCAGGGTCAAAACTGAATCTGCATTCCGCAGAATGGCGTCGTAAAAACCGTCCCCATGGCAGCCAGGCCCGAATGCGTATCTGTAAGGACATCTTTTATCAGCACAAACATCAGATATAACATCCCCCTGTCCCACAGGCCGTACGTATTAAATGTCACCGCTGACTTTTATTTTGTTGACATTTGCGAGCTCCTTATTCAGATGCGATTCCATTTCACCTCGGATACTGTACTTCTGGGATGTTTGGTCAAGTGCTGCTCTTTTAAACTCCATGCAAACCAACTGTCATCTTCGACAAAAGCTATCTCTGAAAATCAGCCGTCTGGTCACATGACCTATCGGTAAGTAAGGACAGCCGGTTGCTGCGCAGGGAATCACACCGCCTTTCCACAATGTAGTCCCAGGTAATGTTGGTAATAAACACAAGCAAAGTGCCCTCTGCTCAGTGACGACACCACTTTCATCCTTTATTTTACGGCAGATAGGCCTACCGTTATTTTTTCCTAATATCAATTGCAAGCTGAGTGACGTCAGTGACAAAATTCAAATCCTGTACTGAGACAATGTAAATGCAAGCCTGTATGTTTGATTATCTAACACACCAAACCCTTTCTCTCTGACTCCCTGTATAATCGCAGTCTAACCAAACACTAATCTAATGAAATTCAGTATGAAAAATATACAAAGACGGCGAAAAACAGATAACATATCCGGCAAATACCTTTCCGTGTTAATTTACAAATCGATCGGAGTTGTGCGTGATTAATGAATTCCTCCTAATCTTATGATCATTGGATTTATTATGCTTTAAACCAAATAATGCAGAGTTTATGCTAACATTTAATCATTTAGACAAAAAAGCGAACTTGTATACCATCGCAAGCGCCGATGAGATGTCTATCCATTTGACAAAACAGAACAAAAGTCTTCAGTTTGTTTAGTTTTCGCCTGGGAGTAATTAGGCAGGAAACGTAGCAAAGCATACAAGGAGAATTGTATCGATTAACATACCACTGCAGGAGAGACACCAGGGCATAACGAATCCCCCCCTCCGTTAAACTCACCTGCAACAACAAAAGAGCCAGTTAGACGCATAAAACAGCCCACATACAGATTTATGTTATTACATTTCACAGCGTAAAGCATTCAAGATGTTCTCTGATGTCTCCTTCAGACATTTTAGTTTTCACCACCAGAAAAACTATAAATTAAAGGGCTCGACGGACATTGAGGGGCCGGTCCTCAAAGTGTACATGCAGCCTACGCTCCCTTTATAAATTGGATTCTAAGTGGGATAATTAAACCTGTTTAAAAATGTAAACTCACTGAAGGTACCTGCACAGTTTCACCCCATACTGTAACTAATCGGACTGATTAAGCTGACAAATTGGATGTAGCACGACCCGCCTGAGATGATGTTTCTGTACATTGTAAAGTGTAATTCAAATATTATCATGGTTTCATCTACTGTGGAATTGGAGCGGGAATCTTTACTTCACAGTAGTGCTGGCAGGAAACGGTCCCGGAGTAACAAAATCCTTCCTTTAGCAATGCAGTGCGTGGCACATGAAACACAAAAAAGATAGATAGATAGATAGATAGATAGATAGATAGATAGATAGATAGATAGATAGATAGATAGATAGATAGATACATACATAGATAGATATATATTGCTTTCATGGTTTAAGATATTGTAAAATGATTCAGATTTCCATAAATACACACCTAGAACCATATATCCCCTACATACATACAAAGAAACACACATGCACACAGAGGTTTGTAATTATATCATTGTGGGGACTTTCCATTCATTTCTATGGGTAAACTCTAATCCCAACATGTCACCCTTAACCCCTACCCAGCCCTAAGCTTAACCATAAGTAACCAAACAAAATATGAGATGTTTGACATTTTTACTTTTTTGATTGCATTCACAGATGTTGGTGGGAACCTGACAAACAGTCCCCACAACGTCAAAAAAAATCAGGTTTTTATTACATTGTGGGGGACATTTATTCCTAACAATGTAATAAAATCCGAATCCACACACATATACAGACATACATGCTCATTACCAGACACATACATGGAAACCCTTCTTTTTACAGTCTCTGTAAAATATATGGTAAGTCTGGTAAATATATGGTAAATTATAGTTTATTATTGGTTAGTTACAACAGGTAATACGTACGTAAATACAAAGGAACTACAGCTGAAATCATAAGAAAAATCTCCACTATCACCCAACTCAGCTACTGTGTACTTGTGACTGGTTTAGGTTGGTATTAATTCAGATATAATTATGTACTTCCAGGGAAATTCGCAACTAATTCGTAGAAGCACCTGCTCTATTACTCCATCCCCCCGTCCATTTTCTGTAACTACTTGTCCTATTCAGGGTCGGGGAGGGGGGTCTGGAGCCTGTCCTGAGGCTATGGGTGCAAAGCAGGGGATAGCAGGGGCTGGCTTGAATCCCTGACCAGTAAAGTGGCATATGTGTTAACTAATAATATACTATAAGGAGTCATATATTTACAAGGTAATTATTTAATAATTAGGGAACTGTATAAGGAAGGGTTATCACATTTACATGCATCACATTTTTGGTATAGGGGTGTAACACTAAAGTAATCATCCATCCATCCATCCATCCATCTTCTAACCACTTATCCTAAACAAAGTTGTGGGGGGGGGGTCCTACCCCAGGCAGCGAAGACCCCGCGGCTGAGGTATTCCCTGGATAAAATCTATTCCTTTTCTATCTGCTTTGTAGTTTTTGCTATAAACAGAAAGTTTACAATGTAACTGCATCACTGCATTCAGGACAAATGGATATTCCAGCTGGTACAAAATGCAAGCTTCCAGCAATGAATAAGCGTGTCCTTCAGTACTGAGACGGGCTGCAGGCCATGCAGGGGGGCTCTGGGAGAGCCGCTGCTCCTCTGCTTCCCACACTCACTGCAACAGGGCAATGTGAAGAGAAGTGCAATTTGTTTTCCACGGCCAGCTATTCATCATATCTATCATTTAACATGCTATTTCTGGCTGACATTGTGCTTTATTCTGGGTCTGGAGCTTGAAGCAGTGTTAGATATATGGTTCGGGAAGTACAGGCTTTAAGGAATGTGATTAAACATGACAGTCCCCGGATTTAATAAATGCAGTAATTAATATTAGCACTTTACTAAAACTATACACAACTGGCTTCAGACATGTGCTGATCCATTACTCTTTATTTATTTTTACCTCTGAATAGGCCCTAAATGGAAAATAGGAAATCACAGAATAATTTCCTATTTAACAGAGGCTGATAGTTCAGGTCGAGAAAGTAAAAATCCAGACCATGATTTTGTTCCAACCAAGCAGTTGTGTCTGTGGCCAATCGTACCCTCAAAGGGCCAGTGTGTATGCAGGTTTTTGGTCAGCTGTTCAAACCCAGCTGTGAGGACTCTTCAACCAATCAGTCTTCTAATTTGTAATCTAATTGGGGAGTTGCAGCGAAAACCCTCATGAACAGCGGCCCTTTCTGGATAAGACTGACCACCCCTGCTTTATACTCAATTGCTTGGCTGTAGCAAAATCTTGGTCTGGATTTTTACTTTCTCGACCTGAACTTCCCACCTCTGCTATTTAATAAAATGGAAAAACCAAAATTTCATATACAGTATATTTAGGCCATTTTGCTTTTAAAAAGGATAATCTGTGCATTTGTGTCTGATTTTCTTTTCAGCAATGGAAGAATAAACCAAATTACAAACATAATGATATTATTCTATTACATATTATACTAATTAAATGATCTCTTATTGTTTAATATGGATAGAGAAGTAGGTCGACTGGTGCTTCTCTCTGCAGCTCTGATGGGTGAGGGTGACACCTGCAGGGTTGCATATCCTCATACCACGATGCTGATTAACATTCAGCACTCAGCCTTGCAGGAATTGGCATGGGGGTCAACGCTTAACATTAAGAACCATGGCTTCAGGAGTCTCTAGCATGCTATTAGCCTAGCGAAATGTCAACCGGAAATTTTAACATATTTATTCTATTTTGCCGGGACACCGTCGTCCCTGTCATGTCATGCTGCCCACCCTGGGGCCCCTCCGACTGAAATCCCAGATTTCCGTCCCAGATTTACTTGCTCTTCAATTTCCCTCTAGTGTACAGACATTTACTTGACGGTCCTGGTTGCCAGACAGCTCCCTGCTTGCTGCGTATCGGCCGTCAAGATGCTGAGATCTGCTCTACCGAAGAGATAGAGCGGCGATTCAGACGTCCCTCCCCATCAGCTGAGCATCACCCATCCATCACCTGGCTGACCTCTCCATAATTCAGGTGGGCTTTTGCGATAGGCTAACAGGCTAATGCTCTCGGAATACTCTCCTTTCTTATAAACTTCCTGTGACCCCTCCAGTTTGTTTCAGATCCTTCCCCACACCCCCCCCACGTACCCACACCTGTCCTCTGGCTCCTCTTTACCTCTTAAACTGGATCCCAGTTTGCTTATAAACGCAAAGGAAAAGTTAAAAGTTTTTGCTCCCATCAGAGACAGTGCCGCTCAGCCTTAAGCTAACCTGGCTCACTTCAGTGATGCATACCTTCTCGGATGGAAAAGGCATTAGAACTGGACGCCATGCTTAACAGAGCCGACTGTCTGTCCGAAAAGCTTTTCCAAATTCACGAAAGCATCTTCTTTCTTTTATTTCCAACTACAGGAGCTCCTTGGATAATGAGAGGTAACCCTTTAGGCTCCCGTACTGATCCCGTCCATTGTGCGCGTGATATTTCTCTGATATTTCGACAGTCCACAATGCACGCCCTCCCCCACTATATGAGGACAATGGAGCAGATGACAGGAGGGGGGCCGCATGGAGATGCGTGGAGAGAGAATCCGCAGGACGACGGCAGCAGCAGTCTGAGACGGACACGCCGGACGCAAGCCAGACGTCAGACTCACTAGCCAGGAGACGAGCCAAAGATAATTCATGCATTTGAGATTAATTATGAGCAAATCAAGCGGCTTTACAGGTGCAAGGTTCAGGTAATCCTATTGTGTTTATCTGTGTCTAAGCCTCCTCTTATTCTTTTCACCCAACTTAATTTAAAACGCAAAGTGATCTGATCTTAAAAAAATACACTCCGGTGGAGCCTAATAGCATTAATGCTGGCAAGAATTACTGGGAAATTCCACCCTTGGATGGACAGCTCTAAGGAAAGGAAAAAAAAAAACGTTGGTAATTCCAGGGCAGGGTGCGGTTCAGAAGGTCACCGGTTCAAATCCCTTGGTTATCAGAGTAATTTCACCAGTGGGCCCCTGGATGAGGCCCCTAACCCCCAACCACTCCAGGGACTGACTGACCCTGCGTTTTAAAAAATGTGTGTCGCTTTGGATAAACTAAATAACTAAAACTGTAAAATGAGATTTGAAGTCCTTCATTCCTCCCACCCTCTTTCTGACCTGTAAACGTACAGGAAAGGCACCCAACAGGAGTAGGAATGGGCTGTAATGAGGTCATTAGCAGGCCCTTCCTTTAGGGCCAAACGCTTGGACAATTACACAGCTTTTCTGCGTGGAAATGGATTATCCAGCGAGATTATCAAGGTCAGGCCACGTGAGAGTCCGCGGGGTCCCTCCCGCCCCGCAGCCTGCCACATTCCCCGGGGTGTTTACTCCCTGGCCACACCCCCCCCCTTTATCAGCTCGCTGGTGCCTCCTGACTGGAGACAGACAAGCTGGCATCTGGCCCCAGTGGCATGGTGACACCCCAAGTGTATAACTTGGACATGAGGTACTGCATGACCTTCACAGTCTTGCAAGACAACCCCCTGTGCAGTCATGGACATCCAATTATTGAAAAAGTGGCAAACTTTATTTTTCTAGCAATATCTGACTATACATGATATATATATATATATATATATATATATATATATATATATATACACAAACACACACACACAAGTCTTATTTATGGAGAGGTATAATTACATCAGTCTGTCAAACTCACAGGGTCTGTAACAAGCCAGGGAATCCAAGTTAAAAACCGGGTTCTACACTCTGACATTTGCCTCTTCGAGACTTAAAATCATACGATGCAAAACGTTGCACATCGTTATTGACCTGGTAAAATATCCAACTATATGAAAATCTGCATTTCTTTGCACTGTGATTATTCGATACTTAGGGGTTCTGTGTATTCGGTGAGAGTTTCACTCTTTTGCACAGCGGAAATGATGACCATTTATTTTCTGACTGCAGTTTGGAAATGAGTTTGCCTTCATGCTCCTTAGGGGCAGCAGGTAGTGAATTTCTGTCCTAAAGCTAGAAGGTCAAACCCTGCTGGGGTGCTCTGTGCAACCACTGTGCAACAATGGTAAACCTGATTTACCGCAGTTAAATCTGGCACCCTGTTAAATTAAGCTATTCAGACTGTTAATTATGCAATACCAATGCTAGCGGGGGTCTTCTGGGGGTCCTGAGGACATGAGGGGCGATCTGTTGGTCGACCCAGCCCTCTGCCACCTACACGGGGCTGAACGTTGGCTGCGCTCCCTCGCTTTGCGATGCTCAGATGGTTCTGCATGACGTTACGACTCCCACGTCGATGTCAGCCTCGATCCCTGAGATTCCCCACAGCTCTGCCCTGCGGTCGCTGCTGACACCGACATAACCCCCCCACCCCAAAGCACACAGCGATACTCTGGCCCCGTGCCACCTAAGTGCCCTCCAATTAAAACAGGACACGTTTAAACCAAAGAGGTAACTTTTTAATTGCTGACAAAATCTGCTGGACTGACAGCAACGCAGCAGCAGTTTACAGGCATGAAAAATAAAAGCAATACAATGCGTCTTTATGCCTGAAATCTGGCACCCACTATAGATGGTGCCCCCCCATGCTTTCAGGGATTGGCCCCAGGCTCAGGGTCAGCCTACACTATATATGATAGAGAAGACAGATGGATGGATGGATGGGTGGATGGATGGATGGATTGAATTATAATCAGTGTACAAAAACCGGCCAAAAATACTCGTATGCACTTCTGATCTAAGGTCAACACATTTGAATCCTTTCACAGTATTTTATTTAAACTCTGTATGTTTGTTGGGGTGACACGCTGCTTAGCACTGACACCTCATGCCTCTGGGACCAGGATTGCTGTCTCCATCATGGTTCCATGCATGTTCTCCCCGTGTCAGTGTGTGGTTTCCTTCGGGAACTCCGAA
Source organism: Brienomyrus brachyistius (assembly GCF_023856365.1). Taxonomy (NCBI): domain Eukaryota; kingdom Metazoa; phylum Chordata; class Actinopteri; order Osteoglossiformes; family Mormyridae; genus Brienomyrus; species Brienomyrus brachyistius. The sequence continues at coordinate 14,285,653 of NC_064549.1, forward strand.
GCCAGGCGAATTGGAGTCGTCAAATCGCCCTTCGGTGTGTGAGGGTGTCCTATGATGGGTAGGTGCCCCATCCTGGGTAGTTCCCCACAGGGACGTCAGAAGCATTTTGAATGTGGGGGGGGGGAGGGACACACTGGCATAAAACTAATATTTTATGTTAAGTTTGGGGGGCTCCAAATAAATAATTATGAAATGTAAGGGGGACAGTTGTGTTATTGCAAAACAATAACACAAGAGTCTGTGATGCCAGATTGTTTTTGTGACAACTGACAGTCCAGGTCAACTAAAGGAGCGCAAATAGAATATAAAGAAATTACACCCACCTCTGATTCGAAAAAGGGGGGTAAAGTAACATTGTGCATCAGAGCTTGTTAGCTACCGCCATTCAAACCAAGCGTCGTGGCAAATTCCACATTAACTGCCCAGCATAAAATTTCGAAATGAGCAGCCTTTAAATCCGGAAAGGCTCCGAACAGCTGCATGGAGGCTTTTCTCTCAAGGTTTCCTTTAGCTTCATAAAGAGCAAACGTATGAAGTTGGGATGATTTCAGGCAGGCAGGGAAATAGGCAGCGAGACACAGAGCCCAGAAATGAGGCTCCCAGCTCTTCCCAACCCCACAGGTATCTCTCGGCCTCCCGTGGAGAATTCCGCTCTTTAATCCCAGACGGGAACGACAGGGGCTGTCTCTCATATCAGGGGCTGCGAGTCATTCGAATGCACCACACGGATCAGCGCCGAGAGACATACACACACACACACACACACACACACATACTGTAGACACATCTGCACGCAGCCACACCAACATGCACACACACACACACACACACACACACATGCAAACATAAACACAGTCACACACTTCATATACCCCTCAAAGAACGCTGTCAAAGTGAATGATGCACATTGATTGCTGTGGTCTTTTCTGGAATATTTACACATATGCCAACATGTCAGATAAAACACGTCTGATTTAAGGGCTCGGCCCTGTTTCCTTCCCTGAGGTCACGCAGCTTCCGTGCCTCTTCTGGGCATCACGCTTAAGGCTCCGGGAAATTGCGGCTATTTTCTCCTCAGCCGGCTCTCAGCGTCACATGGAGAGTGTGTATGCACTATGCACCGATAGGCGTGGGAACCTGTGTGTATTCACGGCCACGGGGGGGGTAAGGACGATAGTGCGGGTCTAATTCGAGCAGACAGGCGCTCCAACATGTGACGTCATTGCCGCTTTCAGCTGGCAGGACTTCAGATGCTTCTCCCTCTGTGTGCAAGGGGGGGCGTGACTGCACTGCATGCTTTCATGGTGCCCCCCACCCCAGATAACACTAAGCTAGAGTCTGACACAGGTCACCTGATCACCTGCAGTTTTCTCTTCCTCTCCGGCCACCCGCTCTAATTCACACAATTTTTTCTTGTCTTCTCAGATACATGTTGTCTTACTGGTACATTTTCCATTCTTTCTTTCTGAATCGTTTCCCTCCACCATGCCTGGTCCTCATCCTCAGCCACAGAGTGTTAGCTTAAGCGTAATTACAAGAACTTCATTTAGATTTAATTTCGAGTCATTTTAGAGTGCTGCTGAGAAAGACATGGGAGGGAGAGGAGAGAACTGACTGGCAGAGCATATCTGTGCTTGCATTTATGTAGGTGGATACAGGGGGAACCATTCCACCAATCATTCGTGGGAAGAGGCGGGAATACACGTGATGGGCGGTGCAGGGAATCAATGGACAGCTCTGGGCAACTCTCGACGATGATTGGATGTCGCCTCAATAGTGATGCTGTCATTTGCACAAGATTTCAAAAAGCTCCTAAAAATAAAACAAAACAAATGTGTGGTATCCTCTTTGTTTATGCCTCCCCACAAAGTCTCTGCAGTGTTTTGTCATTGTTTTTAATTTGAGGTGGAATGAAAAGCGGTGGAAAATTGCCTCTGTGCCAATGTGAGTTATGGGCGCGTTAGAAGATACAGGCCTTCAAAAAACAGCGTTTGTGTGTGTCAGTTTGCCGGTCTAGCACAATATAACAATTTTTATCAGACTGTTAACAAAACTAATTAGCCAGCATGCTTTTGCTCAAAAGTGCCTAATGGATTCCACTGAAACGACTGCAGAATGAGCAGCCGCTAAATGCTCAAAAATGATGTTCATCCCTCAGTCGCCAGCTAATGCCACACAAGCACTGTGCTAACATTAAATCTGGATCTTCATGAGAACTAATATGGCTGCAGGACATGTCTCTATCAGAGCTGGAAAACATGCTGGAATGGAAGTCTTTCCTTTCACTAATGGTAAAAAAAAATTTATATATTCTTATCACAACGTCTACTGAATGCATGCATATATGTTTATTACTATCACATACTGTCAAAATATCTCTATAATCTGCAATACTTAAAGTTATTGTCCGGTTTGTGTGGCATCTTGCATATTTCGTTAAGGTCATTTTCTGCTTATGACTGAGTATGAAAGCAAAGCTTGTTGCCTCCTATAAACCCCTAAACTGCCTATTGGATGTTTGGCTGCTTATTGCCCCATTGCGATAGGTGATTTCTCAGGACGCTACTTTCACGAAGACCTCAGTGCTTCCTGCACGCGACGTCTATCCCCCGTCCTGCTGGGATCATTTATCCAACGGAAGCGCAATCAACACAATCCCTGTTAGGCAATGAATATCAAGCTGCTTTTTATGAAAATACAACGATTCTCACGTCATCCACAAGTTGCAGATTTGCTTTAGTCCCTAAACGTCAGGGAGACCTTCATCATTTAGTCATTAGTCATTTACTCAACATCAGTAGCCAGAAGGTGAAAGTTGTGCTTGAAAGTGTCATAATGACCTTATGCTACAAAAACAGCAATTAAAATCCTTAAATTGATTTTTACAGATTACAGACACTCCTCACTCACGCCCAGACTTATGACCAGCTCCCCGACCAGTCTCTATGCTGTATGAATACTTTGGTCATGGACACGGCAGTGCAGCATCTCAGCATCAAGCATCTCATCTTGCATCACCCTTCCTCAGTCTCAGACTCGTTTCCACAGTCGTTCAGTATTCACTGCACTAGCATTCACAATCTCCGATTACCTGTATTTGAAGTTTGCAAACCTAAGTAATGTATATTAGAACTGATTTCCTCTACTCTAATTATTAAACACTATGACACAAACCTCCTAGGACAATATGCTTGAAATATCGGTACAGGGCAGCTCCTCACTTATCGACCAATTCGCTTAACTGTCACCCCTTTTTTGGTATCTCCTGCCTGGGGTCCGCTGCTTCCTGGGATGAGCCCCAAACTCACCGTAACCCTCTACTGGAGACGTGGAAGATGGCCGGATGGATAGATTCCAGCTGCAATCGTTGGACAAAAAATTATGTCAAATGTGATTTTGGTGAAACAGACATGCGGATAGTGTGCTTGCTGAAGTTGTTGTGAAGACGTCTCTGAAGGAAGATGGGAAAATAAAGCCTCCCATATACAGGTCAAAGGGATAGGCTGTGAGGTAGCTTCTTCTGCACCTGTTATTTTGTCATAAGAAAAATTCCATCCATCTATCTGTCAATCCATCCATCTTCCAACCACTCATCCAGTACAAGGCCACAGGACTATTGAAATTCCTTGAGGAAAAGCCCGCCTGGAACAAAGAGGCATGCGGCAAGGTAGGTCCTCCAGTGCAATGGCTCGAGGCCGCATTATACTCAGCGTGCTCAGAATTGCACCCTCCCCAAGGACAACACAGGAGATGCCCCCCACCCCCTCCCACGAAAGGTAATTGATCGGCGGGGTTGAGAAGATTGACCAGCTGTCTCTTGGCCTGTCAGGGCTGGGTGTCGACATGCTTTGACGCAAGAATAGCCTTTTCCCAACAACAAGCGTGAACCTTTTGAAAAGGGGGTCAGTGAATAAAACAAATGAAATTTAAAGGCCTGTTTAAAGACGGCCAAGGGCCATGACAAGCTGACAGCACGAGGGAGGAGGGAGGCCCATAATGAACATCACCGCATGCCGTCGTTTCAGCTTAACCCTACTCTAGGCCAATAGGTAGCTGCAAGAAGGGTGTGATTACGCCATTAAGGATTTAGAAAGAGAGCTCAATGGGCGCTAGTTGTGAGACGGAGTTCAGGCAATTGAATTTACTGAACTAAAGAATCTCTCAAATGGCCACAAAGTATGAAGGTAAGTATGTAAGATAAAAATAATGGTAATACTTTACTTAAAGTTTTGTGTTGAGTAATTTATAAACCATTCACAGTGATTGGCTGCATTCATAAAACATGGCTATAAATATTTATCAAAAGGCATGTTTATAATGCATTATGACTGCCCTACGAAGCTATAAACACACACACACACACTATAATTTATACATTTATTTAATTATAGATTTATCATCTATAATTTTATGGATGCTTTATGGATGCATTATTTGTTATAAATGTCTTTATAAATTACTAAAAATATGGCCTCAAGTAAAATGTAACCAAAATGGCTGTTTTCGCAGTACAGGGTCATGATGAGTTTGGAAATACAGGGCACTAGGCAGAGAATCATTCTGGGTGGGATGCCAGTCCATCACGCGGCACATACCTGCATGTTCTGGATAACTTATTCCTAATGACTTGGTCTTTAGCGACAGCAGGAAACCTACATAATTATGGCACACATAGCTGGGGACGGGACTCAAACCCACAACCACAGAGGGGTGAGAGCACGGCGCTAGCCACCAAGTCACTGTGCTGCCTATAGCTATTTCACATTGCTTAAGTACCTATAGGAAGACAGAAAAAACAGGCAAAGCACTGGATTTAGAGAAACTAAACACAACATTCTTGGCAGTGTGTCGCTAGGAGAGCTCTGCTACACATGCCCGACGTGGGCTTTGAGGGCGGCGGGCTAGTGCCACCAATAACTTGCTTTTCACGGACATGGCAGTTCCCACGGAGCTGACCCATTTTGACCAGAAACATGGAGCCCGGTCCTTCAGCTGACGAGCAGCACCATTCCTCCCCGCCGAGTCTTTGTGGAAACTGGACGCTGTCACTTGGAAGTAAATTTTTTATAAACCATGGCGCACGGCTTTGAGGGTCAGGAATCCACTGAATTTTTGTCAACAGTAATAGCGATTTGTGGATGCTCCGGACGAATAACTGGACTACTGGTATAATCGGGCCACTGCAGAGAATCACACAGGGAGTGAATAGGGCACAGAATAAGCTGTTTGTCAGGGAAGGGGGGTTCCTATTTCAGGGGAACAGGAATGGGATCATCTCAAAAGAGGTCAGGTCACCCCGGGGTCTTATTTCAGTGTTTCTTACTGGAGGAAGGAAGCAGAAGTGAGAGCTGCCTGGGATTCCCCGAAGACTGGCTCTTATTTGGTTTGCAATTTCTATGCTCTTATTGAATGATTATTGAATTATTCTTTTAAACATGCTGTGTATATCTACCAAGGGGCCTCCCAGGACTGAAGGAAGATATGGAGCAGACATAGAGTAGCAGGAGCTAACTTGTGATATGTACTAATACATTCTCAGGGAGCGAGTAGTCATGCACGGTCATGGTGCAGAGTCACGGTGCAGAGTCATAATGTAGAGTCATGGTGCAGAGTCACAGTGCAGAGTCACGGTGCAGATTCATGGTGCACGATGGTCTTTCGCTGGGAGCTCACAGGGGGGAGGCACACCTACCACTCAAAGCCAGTCATTACCTGTCATTATGAGAGTCATTACCTCTCATCTGGATGGAGGTGAGATTGTGAATCATTCAAATGGTTGAGTTTGTAGGCTATGCTGGGGATCTTCATCAGCATCAGACGCTGGGTTTGACAAAAAAATCTGCGGTGGATTCATGTGTAATCTTTGATGACACGGCATCGCCTAGTTCCAGTAAATCCAGAATAGACATACACAGTAAAACTTGTTTTACGACTGTTTTGCAAGATGAGCAATTTTTTTTTATAAATTTTAACTTGATAAACGAGCAAGGTCTTGCACTTTGTCTATCCATATTTCCACAAAATCGAAAAATAACCCTCCTCTCCTCCTCTCTCTTGTCTCCCTCACACCATCCACGATTCTTTTCAAAGGTAAAGTGCAGGTTAATTTATTTTATGTATTGTTACTTTATATTTTGTATCAATCATTTTTATGTGAAAATTTTTGGGTTATGGAACGAATCATCTGAGTTTTCATTATTTCTTTAATATAAATTTGCTTTAATATACGAGTGCTTTGGATTACAAGCACGTTTCGGGAATGAGTTATGCTCGCAATCTAAGGTTTTACTGTATTCTTTTTGAACGTAGATGGGGGGGGTTATACAGTCGGTTCTCCATATCCGCGTGGGATTAGTTCCAGGACCTACCCACCACGGATGCCAAGGTCCGTATATAAAATACTGTAGTATTTGCATAACAACTGTAAGTACATCCTCCCGTGTACTTAAAATCATCCCTAGATTATTTATAACAACTAATACACTGTAAATGCTACATAAATAGTTGTTATACTGTATTAATTATAATGACATGAAGAAAATGTCGATACATGTTAAGTACAGACTCAACCACTGCAGCACATATAGAAAATATAATCAGAAACACAGAAAAAATGAATTCATTCTCTCTCTCTACATACACATCACATCATTCCTGTGGATTTAACGTAGTGCTTGGCGCATAGCAAACGAATGCTTTGCCTTTTGGAACTTTCTGGATTTATTTTTTCATATTATCGATCCACGGTTGGTTGAATCCACGGATGCAGAACCTGCAGATAGGTAGGGCTGACTGAACATCCAGATCTGCCCGTGAGCAGGACGGTGACCAAAAATCCACGTCAAAGAACAACTGCGACGCGTCCACATTGATTTGTGGCTGGTTCTGCGTCCCATCATTCGGTCCCTCGACTGGAAGTGATTCCCTGCTTGGGATCCCTGTAGGGACATCAGTCATGTGCTTTGAGGATGCCTGGGCCTTGCTAGAAAGTAGGCTACCTAAAGCAGGGAATTAATTGGGACGCCGAATACAGAAATGCAAAACAGCGTCAGAGAATACTATGGTGTTACAAGTCTGTGCTAAACCCCTTGCCGAGAGATAAAATGAGCCAAGCAAGGAAATGATTTTTGTTATTTTATATATATATATATAGCAGCAATGAATAAAGGAAGCAAATTTTATTCTGTTAAAGGCGCTTAAACGTACAATACTGATCCATGAACTCCTTTCTTCAGCTATAATAAAGGGATGTTAATGGTTAGGAGCACAACAGATATAATCCTAAGCATTAGCAATGAGGATTTCGGGGTTCTTGAAAATGTAAGAGCGCACTGCAGCTTAAGCCGTTTCTAACCGCAATTAAGGGAGGGTGAGGGGCCTGCCCGCACTGCACCATTTCCGGGCTCGTCTGCGAAGGCGCGCCACTGCAGCCAAACCCGCAAACCTGCAGCCCCCAGAACGGCTCATGCTCTGGCCCACGTGGTCCGGCAGCTTTGACTGCAGCAGGCCCGTGATCTTCCCTTTTGATCAAGGCACGCGGCACCAAGTTCACAAAACAAAAATTTGCTCTCAGGCCGTCAACCAGATTGGCAAGTTATGACTCTGTGCCTGACATTGTTCTGTCACACTGTCCTTCTACATTCTGTTCAAGCATCATATTGGATCACAGTAACAGACTCCTCCTGTTAAATGGATGAGGAGGCACAGCCTTGTTGGGGATGGGGGCTCACTGTCTATGAGGTTAGGTACTGGTCCACTTACACATCATCAATGTGGCAGCGGGGATGTGCAATTTGCCGTCACTTTAATGTTTTATCGCGTGTAAATGAATGTTAGAACCGCTCTGCTTTGCATTCTTACCCGAATAACACCAAGCAAAACAATGCTTGACATCGTGAGATGACTTTATTGTTTGGCTTGTAATGCTTCATGTTTTGTTTTAACACTGGCAGGAAAATAGGGCCAGAACTACAGACTGTTTCATGTTTTATAGGTGCGTGCATACATCACTGGCCACTTTATTAGGTACACCTGTTATACTGCTCATTTAGGCACATAGCTAATCAGGCAATCGTATGTCAGCAGCCAGTGTAGGAAATTAAAAAATAATTGGGGGGCAACTTTTGTCTCCAATCTAAAAAAGGGAGTATTTACAAAATTTTGGGTGGGCTTTTTAAAAATAGTAATTTATGCATAAAGTTTATTTTTAATGTGAAATGAGCCCAGATTAAAATGCATACAGTAATGACCACCTTGTGCCAATATGAGTAAATAATAAACAGAATGTTGCTGCTCCAAAGAGAAGTGTTCAGTCATCTGTATGCGTACAGAATACCGTCTGTATGAGGGAGAAAACAGGAGGCAGTTCTAACTATTTAGGCTTTTATTTAGCACTTAATAACCTTTGGCTATATGAATAATGCATTAGCCTATAGATAAAGTGAAAACTTCATCACAGTTTTTCAAATGAAAGTAGTTTACCATCAATTTTTGGGGGTAAAATAAAAGGCAGTGTTTCATAGCTGTAAACGCAAACCAGTGCCTTCAACAAAACAAATATTGCAAATTATGATATTTTTAACCTGTGAGTCATTTGGCAATATTTTACGACGAAATGAAACAAGTGGCAATTATTCTTTGCCTCCGTCAACTACCTGTGAGCCACGATTTTATTTTAGCTGTGAATTCTGGGAGTCTGCCCAACAGCACGACCAATGGTCTCTTCTTATTTGCACACAGGAAGGAATACTTTTGGTGTTCATACACAATAAAAGGTATATCGATATAAACGGTATCGTGTCATCCTGTATCTTCTTTTGAAAGTATATGAATACACCATGAAAATTGGAGACGCTGCCCAGCCCTAGGTGACTGTGAACGGTGTTGACGGGCAGGTGGTGAAGCCGCGGGTAAGCAGACGATCTGAAGCCACGCCCCCAGCAGAGATCGGCTTATTTGTTTTTGGATGAACGCCTTTATTAAAGAATAATATTGGCCTCTGCCAGGTGTTATAATGGTGTTACATAGTAGTATGCAGTTAAAGTTGCGTGTTACGTAAAGTTATGTAGATGTGTAATGTGATGACCAGTACTGTCTTTGTGAGTGTGTTTAATAGATGAAATGAAAATGAAATAAATAAAAATAAAACTATGAATCAATGTAGGATTGTGATATTAGCCTAATAAACTGGTGTGTCTGTGTATATGTATATATGTGCATATATATACACACACACACACACATATATATATATATATATATATATATATATATATATATATATGCTAAAGTTGCTAGAGTTTTTGCCCCTCAATCACTGTTGTCCCCATTAATTTTAGAACCTTTTATCAACACAATTTATAACATCATGCAGATGCAGGTCAGGAGCTTCGAGCTTCAGGTAATGTTCTCACCAAACACCAAAATGGGGAAGAAAGGTGATTTAAGTGACTTTGAATGTGGCATGGTCGTTGGTGTCAGACAGGCTGGTATGAGTATTTCAGGAACTGCTGATCTACTGGGATTTTCACGCACAACAATCTCTAGGGTTTACAAGGTATGGGTCAGAAAAGACAAAATATCCAGTGAATGGCGGTTCTCTGGGTAAAAATTCCTTATTGATGGCAGAGGTCAGAGAAGAACGACGGGGCTGGTTCAAGCTGATAGAAAGGCAACAGTAGCTCAACCAAGGTATGCAGAAGAGCATCTCTGAATGCACAACATGTTGAACCTTGAAGCATATGGGCTACAACAGCAGAAGACCACACCAGGTGCCACTCCTGTCAGCTAAGCGGGTACAGGCTCAACAAAATTGGAAATGGAATATTGGAAAAACATTGCCTGATCAGATGAGTCGCGATTTCTGCTGCGACATTCAGATGTTATGATCAGAATTTGAAGTAAACAACAGGAAAACATAGACCCATCTTGCCTTGTATCAACAATTCAGACTGGTTGTGGCGATGGTGTGGGGGATATTTTCTTGGCACATTTCAGTACCAACTGAGCATCGTTTAAATGCCACAGCCTTCCTGAGTATTCCTGCTGACCATGTCCATCTCTTCATGACCACAGTGTTCTGAGTTTGTATTGGCTACTTCCAGCTGGATAACGTGCAATGTCACAAAGCTCATATCATCTGGTTTCTTGAACATGACAATGAATTAACTGAACTGAAATAGCCTCCACAGTCACCAGACCTCAATTCAATAGAGCACCTATGCAATGTAGTGGAAAGGCAATGCGCACCATGAAGGATCTCAGCAAATAGTGATGCTATGATGTCAACATGAGCCAAAATATCTGAAGAATGTGTCAAGCACCTGGAATCTATGCCACAAAGACTTAAGGCAGTTCTGAAGGGAGTCCAGCACTGTACTAGCAAGGTATTCCTAATAAAGTGGCCATTGAGTGTATATAGCATATACACCAATGAGCTAAAACATTATGACCATCCCTATATAAAAGAAATAATGTTAAAAACCACACACCATGACAGGGTGTTGGGCAGCCAAGACTCGTCAATGTGAGATATGAATGAATGAAGGTTATCCCATGTGGTACAAACCAACAGAAGGACTCCTGTGGCACAAATGACAGATAATTTTAATGATGATCACGGCAGTAATGTGTCAGGACACACGGGACATTGAGTCCTGCGGCATATGGGACGAGACAGCCGTGGATCAGACTTGTTGGTTCCATATACGTCCGACACATATTGAGACATCAACATAATGCAACAGAGAATGGGATTCATCAAACCAGGCAACCTAAATTGCTCCAAGGTCCAGTTTCAACATTTGCCCTTTATAGACACTTTTGACAGTGGACAGCGGCAGCATGGGCACTCTGACTGGCCTGTGGCCATGTGGCCCCATATGCAACAGGCCTGGATACCCTGTGTGCCGTAAAACCAATAATCTGTTATTATTACTTGTTTGTTCAGTATCTTTCCCCCTGGAGTTTCTTCTACTAAACCTCCCTCAAAACCTGGAGACCTGAAATAGCAAAACTGGTTACAAAGGCAGGGTGGTGCAACGGTTAGCACTGTTGCTTTGTGCTTCAGGAACCAGGGCTCAAGCCTCCATTATGGTTCCCTGTGTGTGGAGTTTGCATGATCTCCCTATGTTGTTCTGGGGATTCCTCTGAGTACTCCAGTTTCCCCCGCCCGCAGCCCAAAAACGTGCTGAGGTCAACTGGAGTTCCCTAGTCACCTATAGGTGTGAAGGGTTGGTCTAGCCTGTAATGGTTTAGTACCTCATTCTGGCTTGTTTTCTTCCTTGTACCTATAGGCTCTGTGACCCTGAACAGGCCAAGCGGTTACAGGGGGAGGCGGGAATTCCTTTGCACTCTTTTGAACTCTAGCTAAATGTTCCGATATCACTCATGCCCAACAACTGAATTATCCAAGGGTATTCGATTCATTTGGTCCAAATCACTGGGTTTATGTGTCATTCCAGCACCGACAAATTGGAATATATATAAAAAGATTGAAAAGTTACTACGGAGAAAGATGTCCTTAATATGGGTGAAATATTTTAACTGATTTCACAGATTAACGTTTTTTTCCCAAGAAGGGAAATGAAGTAAGTGCACCTTACACTGCAAACACATTTAGACTCACTTGTGCATGACATCTATTAATTGACCACATTCCAGGGGAATAAGGATATTGTAAGGCGACTATCCTTGTGAGCTTCACCATGTCAAGTACGGTGACCTGGCGTGCCTGTAGACACCGATACAGATGTGACCCTGGGAAATCCAAAACCAGTTAATTAAAGTTCTTGCTGCCTTTGTCACAGAGCTTCTGCAGCGCGGACCTGCTTTGTAATCCATCCGCACTGCACGTTCGCAGCGATAAACATTTCAAAGACCGGGAACAGGAGAAAGGTAATCGAGTTTGTTTCACCTCCATTTTTTATTATGTCTGTCCCTGCTCTCGGTGCAGGTAAGATGTCTTTTTTTGCCTACCTGGCTACAGTTTAGAGCCCTGGTATGCTCTCAGTTCTGAGGCAATTTAGAATATGTCCGGAGGAGTTTCCCACTTTCAGCCGCTAACTGAGGAAACAAGCTGTGGGACTTCAGTGTGCTTGTGGAAAGGAGCGTGAGATTCCCACAGCAACTAAAAAGCCAAGGAGCGCCATACAGCATTGGGGGCCGGCGTTGCAAGTCAACAGCGAAGAGCAGTTTATCGGGATTTGCAGTTCTCGGGACAAAATGTCGACATTGGCTCCATTGGGAAGCAGTGTGGATAAGTGGGGCGGCCTGATCGATATTCTCTTGTCCTAAAAGTTCGAAACTGCATCCTAAAATTACCGGAACAGCCAGCTAGTGGAGCAAAGTAGAGGGAAAACAAGCCGAAGAGGGACTCATCCCTAAATGACGGTCCCAGGACGCAAGCAGGAAAGCTAAGCTAAGGGCAACAGGGCAAGAGAAACATAAATAATACAATATTGGGGAAAAAGCAGATACTGCTCCGAGCTAAAGAGAGTAAGAGCCGAGGGAGGAAGGGAATATACAAGGTCTTCCAGTGGGAAGAGCAGGAGGAACGTTACCTGCTTCATTAGGTCTTACAAACACGGCGAAACAGTCCCAGGGGCCACGTCCACCCCCGTCGACGTCCTCCCTCCCGAAACAAGCAATTCTGAGTGCAGTAGAACAGCTCATTTAGCACAAAGTTCAGTGTGCAACCTCGGTGCCGCTCATGGCTGCCTTCTAATGTAAACCCCTCCCCCAGGTGAGAAGCACAACTTTACATGTGACAATACAAATAACTTGACCATTTGTGGATGAAAAATGATGACGTCATCTAACAGAACAATAGTCGCACCATAGTAACGACTTTTCCCAGTCCAAACTCGTTTTGCAGCACAATTTGTTTCAATAGGACCATAACAGAAGCCAAAACATGGCAGAAATGATTTGATGTGACGCACACTCAAGATGCTGACTGTCCGCATGTAAATGCAGAAAAATGCAGTCTGAACCATGATGAAGAGCAGACACTCAACTTGCCTGTTTCCTTAAACAGTAGTGATCTCCTGACATGGACGACTGATGCTGACATCATTCCTGACATTGCTATAAAGCCTCTTAACATGCCCACCCGCAGACACCCTGGATGGGACGCCACTGCTGCCCCGCCCCCAACATTTCAGTACTGAAAACAAATCTGTGAATGCCCGAGGAGGGAGGGGCTTGTCCTGTCTACCAGTTGGGTGAGGAGTTTGTGTGGACAGTGACACTAACAGGAGTACAGGGCGCTAATCAATATAAATTGTGTTGAGCACATCTCTTACACAGCAAAGAACAAACCCAATAAATGGTAAATGAATGAATCAAGTGAATAAATTAATACTATGTGCAAAACCACAGTACACCTAACTCTACAGAAATGCACTAACTACGCCACGTTTAGCGAACTGATCGTAAAGTGAAACTCACAGACAATTTTTTGTGACGGTGCTTCCGAATTTACTTCAGCTTTCCATATTTTTTTTTTTTTCTTTAACCCTTCATAAGCCGCAAGCATTGTTGGGAAGTATATGAAATTTGGTTGGGAACGTGCGAATATTTTATTAACGTTGTATTTGCGAATGGTCGCTAAGCGAGTTAGTTGCTAAAATGAGAGGGTGTGTATATAAATAGTGCACTGGGTGGCTCAATGGGCAACACTGCCTCACTCTTCTGCTCTCTGAGGCACTGTTCGCATGCAAGCATACAGTTAGACTCTTTGGCATCTCTAAATTACCCATAGTGCGTGAGCGTGGGTGTGTTGATGCCCTGCGATGGACTGGCATCCCATCCAGGGTGTATCCTAGCCTTGTGCTATCTGGGACAGGCTCCAGGCCCCACTGTGACCCTGATCAGGATACACAGTTGGAAGATGGATGGATGGTGTGTGTGTGTCCTGTGATGGACTGGCATCCCATCCACAGTGTACCCTACCTCATGCTCCGTTCTTTCTGGGATGGGTTCCAGGCTCAACGCCACCCTGTATTGGATAAGTGGTACCGAAGAGGGATGCTGGTTCATGTATGTAGGCCAAAGGAATCAGATTCCCTACATATTGCGTCTATCGGCACTGCGGCATCCGCTTTCTCACTGCCCCCCCACATCCCAGGACTCACTTGGCGCCTTCCGTCACCCAACCCCCCCCCCCCGGGACTCACTTGGCGCCTTCCGTCCCTTGTTGTCGCTCAGCTTCTCACAACAGCGGAGACAAACAAGGCAATATGGAGGCGCCCAGTCAATGTAAACAGGACCTGCTGCTGTCGCCAAGAACGGGGAGAGGTGGCAAGGAACAAAAAAACAAAAAGGGAGCTGACAGGAGGGTAGGAATCCCCCTGGATCCGAGGGAGCAGGGATCCAGCTTAACGGCTTCATTACTCTTCATCGGTCAGTGTTTTTCAAATCCTCATCATGCAGTTTATGCTCCATGGAGGTGGTACCGCCATCAGGTCCCTCTTTCCATTGCCATTCATGTATACTTTATAGTGAACGTGTAGGGCAGGAGAGTTGGGGGGAGGATGGGGGAGGTGAGGCCTGTGATGCCCCCCTCTGCCACACCCAGTCAGTGTAAACAGTATAAACAATGTATATTGCTTTCCTTAGCATGGGGTATCATATTATCGGTCATTTGACGGGTGTGCCCAGTGAACTGAGAAGTTCTTATGGATGGTAGGACAATCGACTGGGCCTGGCCTTCATGTCCTGCGTGTGTCTGCAGGCGGCGTGCTTTTCCCGCTCCATGACAGTGAGGTTAGGGGGAATATGGTCTCAGGCGCTAAGGAAGCCGCCGCTGGTAACAGGGCAGGAGGGAGGGCGGCACTTAAATACTTCAAACAGCTCAGAAATGGGTATGGATGGAGTGAAACGTGGTGGAAATTTTAAAGGGCTCTTCAAAGAGACATGTCCTGGAAGGTTTCTGTAGAGGACCATCTGATAACACACTAAATTCCCCCCCTATTAGAAGAGAGGCAATAGCCACACCTCACCATCATAGCTAAAGAGGGAAAAACGTGAAAACAGCGCTGTGGATATTCGGGACCTCGGCAGGTGAAGGGCGGGCTGTGTGGGCCGGGTCTGTGTGGGCCGGGTCTGCGTGGGCCGGGTCTGCGTGGGCCGGGTCTGTGTGGGTCTGCGTGGGCTGGGTCTGTGTGGGTCTGCGTGGGCCGGGTCTGTGTGGGCAGGGTCTGTGTGGGCCGGGTTTGTGTGGGTCTGCGTGGGCCGGGTCTGCATGGGCCGGGTCTTTGTGGGCCGGGTCTGTGTGGGCCGGGTCTGTGTGGGCAGGGTCTGTGTGGGCCGGGTTTGTGTGGGTCTTTGTGGGCCGGGTCTGCGTGGGCCGGGTCTGTGTGGGCAGGGTCTGTGTGGGCCGGGTTTGTGTGGGTCTTTGTGGGCCGGGTCTGTGTGGGCCGGGTCTGTGTGGGCAGGGTCTGTGTGGGCCGGGTCTTTGTGGGCCGGGTCTGCGTGGCTGGGATCACAGTCAGTGCCCTTCCAAGTACAAACACACCTGCTCAATTATACATGTCTGCTCTGGCCAACTTATAGCTGCTCAGGAAATATACAAATCATCTGCTTGCATAGCGACTGATGTAGTAAGTGGGACTGGAACCCATCTTGGGAAGCACAGGACACAAGGCCAGGGAGGCAGAAATTTAGAGGCACTAGTTCACTGTAACCACGTGTTTTTGTACCATAGGAGGAAAACGATTTAAAGACAGGGAAAACCTGCAAACTCTGTACACAAGGAGGGTGGATCTCAAACCCACATCCTCCAGGGTATGATGTCATAGTACTAAACCACTGAATCGTGCATGTAGACACTGCCTGACGCCAGTTCAGTTGAATTGAAACTCTTCCTGGGAGAAATGTGTTCATCTTACTGAAACAGAATAAATGAAAATATGCAGGAACAGCAGAGACAATTATTCAAGCAGGAGAACACCAAATATATACACAAATATATGTGTGTGCGTGTACATCCTCCCAACTTGTTCAGTCCTGTTTGTTTGCGTCATTCATATTGTCCTTCTGATTGTCCCAGCAGAAAACATATTGGTCTGCTGTTGTCCACATGGCCCTTCTCTTCCAACTGGGCAGGGGCTCTGTCAATACGGGGATGCTGGATAAAATCCACCCAAGCATTCATGTTGGGGAGGGAGACGCCCCCAGTGGCTAATTCGTCTCACGTCAGAGGAAACGGAGTCAGTGCCAGTGGGGCCTAAGAGGCGTTTTTCCCGAACATGAACACCACGGGTCCTGCCTGGGCCAGGAGCAGCGAGATAGCTGAGCCGGAGGTGACCGTCACCGAGGCCCCACGGGGGACCCGGGAAGCAGATGGCAGGGTGGCCCGCGAGCAGACGCTGGGAGAATGTCCTCATCGCGGTGACCAGACGGGGGGGGGGGGGACAAATGTCACGCCACGGGGCGGCCCATGACCTCTGCTCAGGGTGGCCCAAAAAAGAGACACTTCATTTCAGATGAAACCTGCAGATGCCTCTCTGTAAACGTGTCTACGTTCGTCTGCGTGCGTGTGATTCCCTATGTGTGCTTTAAGTAGACCTGAAAAATACACACATGAATAGAAAAAAACCACCACCCTAACCACGCCCCTGCGAATTGGCGGACCCCTGCTGGCCACGAACAGTTACTGCACTGGGGGGTAATTGTGGGCCCCAAAGTGACTTTATGAATGGGGCCCCAGACAAAACACCCCCGCCACTGAGAAAGACAATAAGCCCTGCATACCAAAACAGAAATGCCTGTCACATGTCCTTTGTTGGTCGATCTAATCCGAGAACTGAGAGACACTGGATGCTGTGTCTCCTAATTCCAGACTGGGTCTTTCACAAGCAGCAGGAAAATAAATGGGGCTACTGCTTCTGAACCATTCCTCTTATTCCCAAAATGACACAAAGCACGCTGTCCAGAGCAGGACGACTAACCCGAATCATCTAAATGAGCCTCTCTGGCAACTCTGAACTTATTTTTGCAAAGTAGTCAACAGCAGTGAATTTCTGCAGTGAAGAAGCTGAGACTTTCTCCAGTGAGGACACACTAAGATGCTTTGAGGGGTCAGGGGTCTTTGTAAATTCGCTTTTATGTTTGATCCTCAGGTTCACCAGGTCCTGTTTATAACGTGGAGCGATGCATTCTGTGCTAAATTTGGATAATGTTTATAGTCCCTAGGTGGCGCTGTGGCTCACAGAGTAGCGGTGTGGCTTAACCCTGCCTCTGTCTTCATCCTGGGTACACTGTAATAAAAAATAGATAAGTGCATCTGTCTGACGTATTGTAATTTCAAACACACCAACCCGACCGGCTTTTTAATGAAACAGATTGTGGTCCCACCCCCCCCTCCCCCCCAGCGCCCCACACCACACCGTAACCAACATCATCAAAGCTGCAGACAAGACTAGCAGGCTGGCCCAGCAACCTAACTTGACTCCAGCCTTCATATGAATTTGCAGAGGAGAACCGCATACGTCAACCCAAATACCGTGAGTGTATTTCAGATAAAACACTGACCCGCGGCTCTCGATTCCATGTGAATGATGAGCATGCTTTTTCTCAGTGGGGTTGAACAAATCAAGATAAAAAAAATCGATTTTTTTTTGTCTTATAAAAATCAGGCATCCCGTGGCAGTCTATTTGATTAATATTGATATTAGAAAACCTATTGTTTTAGCCGATTATTATTATTATTGTTTTTTTTATAATTTTTCAAAAGTACAAAAATTGTAATTCTTGAAACCTGAAAGGTAAATGACCTCAAACTAGCACATTAACAAAGTTATTATAGACTAGACAAATGGTGGCACTATAGATAAACAAAATGTATGCATCTTTTGAGCTATATACCCATGTGGCCTAGAAATGAATTTCAGTAACACTTTACTTAAAGCACTCATGTATAATCCATTAAAGATACCTTCATCGTGCATTATAATGGTCTTTATAAGCCATTATAATGCATTATAAAGGTATGTATAGTGCATTATAGATGAGAGCTTCATATGGCATTCATAATTATAAAGGTATCTATAGTGCATTATAGATGAGAGCTTCATATGGCATTCATAATGCATAATACATATGGCTATAATGTGTTATGCCTTTTGATAAATATTTATAGCCATGTTTATAATGCTTTATGAATGCATTATTACTTGTTTATAAATTACTAAAAATGTGGCCTTAAGTAAAGTGTTACTGGGTTAGATTTTAAATATGTCAATAACAGGGTACATGAGATACTTAAACATCTCTTCATGACATCCGAAATGGTAAAACATGGATACCTTTAAACATTTATAAAGCTTTAAACAAGTTAACCATGAAATGTTAATCTATTTCAGCTTCGGTTTCTTTGAAGTAACTGACAAAAAGACCCTAATCATAGTGCTTAGCTGTGTGTTTTGAGGATAAAAGCCAGTTTCAAATTGTGTTTTCACCCACACGCTCCTCTGAAACGTGTTTCAAGCCAAACTGATGGAACCAAATCAAAAATTATACAACTGACTAATTCACAATACAGTAATGTAATGAAATGGCTGGAAATTGCATAATATTTTTGTTCAGTAGCCCTCTTTCACCATATCTGACCCGAAAAATAATGCAGTAAGTACAAATAAAATTTGTGTAGATGAAATGCATCTTTGCAGGAAATAATTGAATTTCTCTCATACTATTGATTTTTTTAGAAGAATCACTGTTTGACAGGTCAGTATTACTCTTTAAAGAAAGCTCACAAGTGTCACATGGGCTGAGATACCACTAAACAAAAATCATTTTATGCAAATAGTTGTTTGAAAAATTTTGCTTTATGGCTCGCACAGTATAGATCACATTTAGTGATAACCATCGGTAAGAGTTTGGAGGTGGTTAACTGTACCAACCGGGGAAATGAGGCTTCCAAATTCAGTGGGAGGGGTTAGCGCCCCCCATCAGTTGCTGAATGGATTAGCCCGCTTCCCATTGGTTACTTGATCAGTTCTCACTAGGTGCTGAAGCCCAGTATCGCAACTAGTGAACCATACGCTAATGTTTAACCCACTACATGGAGCCCGACATGGGTAAGTCACGCGGATCACTGGCCTATCTTTTCATGTGCTACATGCACAGACCCCCCTTTGCAGCTTATGTCATCAGAGGGGAGCGTGAGGATAGAGTATGTCCTTCTGAACATGTGGGCTCAGTGGGATACCGTGTATTATCTGAATTAAGCAGTCAATGCCTGGGAAGGCCCATGGTGTGCCCCCCCGTCTCCCAGAACAGGCCCCCGACTCTCCGTGACCCTGCACCAGATAAACGCTTGTGGAAAACAGATGGATGGAGAATCGTACGCGTCGCAAGTTGTTCCAACTCCAAACTGCAGAACAAGGATCGCAAATCTGTCATAGAATTTGCACGACCTTCTCTTCAGCCTAAATAAAGTGAATCCTTTCTTCCAGCATGCTGGACAGGGTCAAGTTACAAGCATTTTTCATTCAGGTGTACGGTAACAAAAGTAAAACATATTTTTAAATCTTTAGGGATGCATGGTAATTAGGCTATTATTCATTAAACAGCGAAAAAATAAACCACACTTTCTTGTTTTATTTACAGCTCAGGTTTACTCAGGAACTCAGACTGAGTATCTAAATACATTCTAATGCATGCAGCAAATATATGTCAATATTTGAACATTTTTACAACAGTATACATACTGAAGAATATCTGCATAGGAAAACAAAACAGCAGAGTATTAATAAGTAAATTAGAGAAGTACTGTGTGGTATATATGAAGGGACTGTTTGGTAGCGTGTAAGTGGTTTTCTGGCTGGGAGGATGCATTTTAAAATTAGCTATAAAAAAATAAACACTTGTGGTTTCAATGCGATTTAAATGGAAGGAAACACAGCAGTTGGCAAGGCTATTCACACTAATTAGTTCTCAGCTGCACATTATTTCTTTTTCAACAAATCTGTTGGCTGGTGTTTGTTTTGTTTTTTCGTCCGCAAAGGACTTTACATACATGCTTTCAATATCATTTGTTCTTAATATTATTTTTCATTATTTGTGGTACAATTCCGGCAAATAATTTGCTCTGAAGTTTGTGACACAGGAGGAGGAAACATATGTCATAGGAATTATTGAAATATCCTCTAGAAAAATAAATGCATTAATATAATTATATTTTGAATGGAGCAGACTATTAAAAGAATCAATATACTATATATTTTGATCACCAATATCAGATATGCTGTTCCCTGCAACCAATCATTCTGCTTATTTGTTTAAATTAAAATCCATCCATCCATCCATTTTCCAAACCGCTTATCCTACTGGGTCACGGGGGGTACGGAGCCTATCCCCGAAGCAATGGGCACGAAGCAGGGAACAACCCTGGATGGGGGGGCCAGCCCATCGCAGTTTAAATTAAAATCTACTATATAAAACTACAACTAGATTTTAAAAATAGTAACTGTACATTTGTATGTGGTGGAAAAACTGGAAAGAATACACAAGAGTTATAGCATATGTAATGTTCAGTTATATGTTTATATTATATAATGTTCAATTAAAGTAAGAAATAAGCCAACGAATGTCTGCCACCAGACTGACCTTCAAGACATTTTAAAGGCAGGTATGGGACCGTAAGAATAGATCAACAAAACACAAACGATATATCTAGGCAGTCCGCAAAACTGATCAGGAAGCTCAAACAATTTCATGCCTTGGATCAGTCTTTCTGCGGCCTTAGCAACAGAGATTCCAGAACCGTGGAATCCTAATTACGCGTATTGACATGCAAGGAGCACCGAGGGCTTGGGCTGCGGGTCTTCAGCCTGTGGCAGTTAGTCGATGCGAAAGCCTGAATTATTTCTGAGGTGAGAAACGCATCCCAGACATGATGCGCTAGGTGTCATGGGAAGACTAAGGATTGGTTTGACCTGGTAATGAGGGCAGGAGTTGAATATCTTAATCGAGTAATCAGCAAGATGTCGCACAAACATCCGCGCCAACATTTCCTAAAAGTCAGCATACTTTGCAAATAATGCTCACTCATCTCAACCCCAAAGGAAGCCAGTAAGACAATAATGGCCACGGTAATCAGTTGATGTTACAAAAATCAACATTATACCTTCCCATCCATCTTGCATAATCACCTCGATCTCATAGGGAGTTAGGGTGAGCCTGGAGTCTATGCCAGTAAGCACAGAGCAACTTCTACACCATGGACATTCCACGGACACCAACTCACCTAACTGCATGTTTTTAGATTTTGGGATTTTTAAAGGAGACTCGAGAAATTTGTGAGGACAGGCGGAGATTAGTGTCCCCAAACCCGCAGCCACGGTACCACTGAGCTCAGCTTTCCATAGAAATCTACAGAATTATGAGAGCGGCACATAAAGTAATGATATGTCATAAATATAATATATTATATAATATTTCATTTGGTAGGCCTCCAAACATCGGTATGTTGTCATTTTAAAAATTGTTGAAAACCATATGATAGAATCTCACACAGAATCATGGAGTGTTTTGACATGTTTCTTTGACAAATACAAACCATATACATACAGTGGGGTTTTAAAATAAAAAACATGCACACCCGCTTCCTGTCCTTCAACTTCGCAAGTTGAGATCATTGACATCAGGGTTGCCAAACTCGCACGCCTCTGGCGTGACACTCGCGCTTTCTGACCCTCAAGGTCACACAAGAAATGTTTCGGCAAATCTGTATTATTCCATTATAAACCTACAATTTGCTACATAGTTTACAAACCCTACAGACTATTTACAAGGTAATAAAACTGTTACATACATGTAAATGCGTATGCCTACGTGTGAAAATCCCACGCCAGCCAGATGAGCAAAGCTGGCAACCCTGTGGCAACCCTGTGACATTACTGAGTGCTCCCGGTTTTGCTCCACCTCCTGTTCTCTGACTCCTTCCTGTTTACAGATTGTGATGTAAATTTCATTTACCACCCTGTTTCACCTGCCTGTTTGGAGTTTGACTCGAATTTCGTTGGGCTACCTGGTTTTGACCTTAGTTTCATGGATTTCGTACTGTGATTGTGCCATTGAAATGGTCTTGCCCTGCACTTGCATCCAGTCATTCTCTTCACTACACAGCCTATGGAGATATGCAAAGCGACGGAACCACTTTGCAAATTTGCTAGTAAGAATGTGTATTTATAAATAACTGTACAGTAACTCCCTGGGGACATTCTGTAGCCAATGCAAATCCATAAACAGCACTTGTGGAAACGCTTTCACTGATGAAGTGTATTAGTCATTCGGACATATATTGTTAATAGAGACCTGTCGCTTGAGAAAATAGTTTCTGTAGGGATAGCATTCAAATTCTGAGCAATACCTACCTTCTCATCAATGGATACACAGTATCAAAGCTGAACGGGTTTAATTATTAAATAGCAGTGTAACGACATCTAGAAACACAAGAAACATTGCACCTCTGAGTATCATAAACCAAAAATTTCTGTCAAATTTGGCTTCTTGCCAGACTGAATAATTGTTGTTCATTATTGAGTGAAATAGACATTTCATGGAGCTGAATGACAGGATCCTGGCAATCCCGTGGATGTTTACACCGTTCCCAGCCACCGTCCATTCATTAGTTCATTCAGCCATTCAGGAGCGCACACTGGTTTTAATGAGACCCTCGGAGGTACCCCTTAAAGGAGAACAAAAGCTAAAGTGAAGCCTGCGTGCTGTGTTTGCCCTCGGAGCAACGCTGGGTGACGCTGGGCCGCCGCTCGGGTCGTTCCCCCGTGTTACCCACACCATGATCGTGATTAGACCTGACACCTCATAACTCCCGGCATCATGGTGCCGCGTGTAAGAGGGAAGCGACATCCTGTCCTTCTGCAGTCTGACGTCTCACGAGGCTGAAAGCCACCGAGAACTACACCTGCCACCTTCTACCTCTTCGTCCCCTGCCCACCCCCATCTGAAGTGCCGCTTAAGAGAACCTCATGGCGCTTGTCAACTCACAGCTTGGAGGTTTGCCTTCCATCATTATAAATAAATAAATCAGCAAACAAATAAATGAAACCGTGAGGCCGTTTTCAGGGCAGTCATGGACTTTACCAGTCTCTGAATCTGTGTTTTGTTTGATGTGAAGATACATCAGTACACAGTTAGAGAACCTCCCTCAAACAGCAGAACCTGGGAACCTTTTGCACTAGCAACCGTTAGCTGAACTGTTGACCTGCTATATAGAAAAAAAAATAGATTTAGCTACTACCAAATCGTAACAAGTTCATAAGATAATATTGATCAACATTACTGATTATTGACACACACAGGTCATGTCAGGTCAGGTTGGGGAAGCTGTACTGGTGCAGGGCGTTGCTGTACCCACCACAGGACAAAACACCTCTGGATCCCAGTTGGTGACCCCCCCAGGCCAATACCTAATCCAGTCCCACCCTCCGGAAACGGCCATCCATCTGCCGTAGCCAGGTGTGACATGGGCCTCCCCTTGGCCTGCTCCAGCCGCTCAGGTCCTTAGCAATGAGGATCCTGCGAGCCGGATCACCCTCAGGGAAACTCGCCACATGGCCACAGAGCCGTAATTGATGCTCCCTCACAATGCAGGTAATGTGCCTCATTCGGGACTCCTCTAGCAACTACTTGTTTGTCTTTACAGTTATATTTTTTAATTTTATATCCATCCATCTTCCATAACTGCTTATCCAGTTCAAGTTCATGCTGAGTATGGATGGTATCCTGAGAATCACAGGGCATCAGGCAGGAGACGCAATATGATGGCAGTCAATCAAAGCAATGTAAAATCAGAATATTTCATATTTTGACAGTCAGCTGCAGACATCCTTAATCTCATAAATGTGCAGAAAATATAATATGAATGAAAAATAAACGGCTGAGAATCCTATCTAAATTCCTTTGAGTAAACTGACTGCTATTCAATTTATATGTTCCATTTTTATCTATATTTATTTAAAATATTCCCTGATAACTAGTTATGGGAACATGTTCCTTCCACCAAGGTCACAACAGCTTCAACCCCCAAACACGATTTGTAAGCTCCTCAGACGTGATTTACGAGGACCATTTAGTTTAAAAATTAAACTGATAGAAAAGAATATATATCTATATGCAAACTCACACACACATACTCACACACACAGACGCACACACACATGTCAGGTATACCTATCTTTATGAGGACCGCTCATTCACTTCTATGGGAAAAATGCTAACGCTAACTATGACAACCTTAACCCCCACCCTGCCCTAACCATAACCATAAGTAACCAAGCAAAATACAAGAGTTTCTGAATTTTTAGTTTTTTTCAAGAAAGTCACCAATTTTTACAAAATAGAGTTTCCCTTATGGGGACCAGGAAACCGGTCCCCATAAGGGAAAAAAAACGGATATTTATCTCATTATGGGGACATTGTGTCCCCATAAGTATAGGTATACCTGCTCGCACACACACACACACACACATATATATATGTATCTCTCCGAAGTAAATGATTGTCAATCTGTAGCAAAGACTGGGAATTAATTTTTCCATGCAGGTGGAAATAAAAAATAAACTGATGAAAACTTTGTCCGACGGCTGCATTACAGCCGAGATTTCATTTAAAGGGACTCGTGTTCCGTGATTAAAAAGAAGGCCGTGAACATTACTTTTCAGGATCTGTCACGCCATGCGAAAGACCAAAAGAGGTGAGTCACCTTGCAGTGCCACGTTTTTCCTACAGGTTACTTCTCCACTTTAGCTGCAGTATTAAGATTCAAAGTGGGGGAGATGTGGCGCGAGCCCGCTGTCCTCTGAATGTGAATGCGTGCGGCAGATTTCTCTCCCAGAGGCTGCTACCTTCCGCAGATATACAGGTGCAGACGCACCCGTAAACAGGCCGAATCGCGGGAGAACGGCACTGATTACGAACCTCTCTGAAGAGGAACAGCCCCGCTTCCCCCGTCTCTGCTACGCTCTCTCAGTCCGTATCACAATTGACTGCGATTTCAGG
Source organism: Brienomyrus brachyistius (assembly GCF_023856365.1). Classification (NCBI taxonomy): domain Eukaryota; kingdom Metazoa; phylum Chordata; class Actinopteri; order Osteoglossiformes; family Mormyridae; genus Brienomyrus; species Brienomyrus brachyistius. The sequence continues at coordinate 14,310,682 of NC_064549.1, forward strand.
CAGTCTCATTAGGAAAAGACTTCATAATTGGCAGCGGCAGCAGCGGAGAAAGGAAATGGCATTTTCAGCCCAGCCCTGTGTAACATTACATATTCTGTACATATCCATCCTTTTCCCCTGACGGCTTATACGGTGTGATAAGGTTAGGGCCTATCTCATACGGCACAAGGCAGGGGACACTGAGAGGGACGCCAGACCATTACAGGACACACACAGACACATTATGGCTAATTTAAAGGTCCCAATTCACTTAAAACTCATGTCTTTGGACTGCAGTAGAAAATAAGCTCAGACACGGGGAGAACATTCAGACTCAACACACGCATGCCGGGAGACAGGAATAAAACTCGCAACTGTGGAGGTGTGAGGCTACAGCGCTAATTGCTGAGCAGTGTCAGAACCATACAGAAGTACATAAACAGAGGTGTGTTTGGGTGAGCATTAACAGGGGAAAGGCCTAGAAAAAGGATTTATCCACACATTTCCGCTGATCAAAGTGACATTTAGCATTAATCAAGAAAAAATACATACTAATTTTAGTGCAGGTAATTTAATGCATTAGTATATGAACCAAGAACACATGCATACACAACACGAAATATGTTGTGTTCCTCATGGAATAATTCAGTATTCCATAATTTAAGTGCAGATGTTCACTATACAATATTCCTTCCGTATCCGTGGTTTCAGTTATTCGCAGTTTACCACGGTCTGGAAGAAAAATGTATGTAACAATATGTTTTTTCATTGTTCCTTCATCCTTTGATGGGTATAAAAAAATTACTTTCGTTGTTCTGTCATCCCTTGATACATTTTTTCATTGCTTTTGGGAATTAGTTGAAAATGTCAGAATCCCTTTCATTCAAGACAGTACAATGTTGCTAATGTCTTACTATGAGTAGTTTATGAAGTATGACACGGAAGCACACGAAAATCACGTTATACATGACGTTTTAGAACGTATTTAGTCAGTCAGGTTTGCCGTTCCTCACAGCCTGCCTGCAACAAATGAACTCTCTGGAGTCGGAGGCCACGTGTGAGGTTAGCGTGTTCTTCCCGTGTTTGTGTGGATGTCCCACAGCTGATGTGGTTTCCAGTCGAAACACATGCAGTTAGGTCGACCCGTGTGTCACAGTGTGACTGCGTATGCCGAGGCTCCTGGGACAGTTTAGCCAAACCATTATGTGTGGATGGGCGACACAGAAAGGGCTCAGACGAATGGAAAAAAGATATACGTGGCTGTCTTATCATTATATGGTGTTGTTCAAGACAGCCTCCAAATAAATAAGAGATAGGAATAAGCTTCCAAGCTAACGTGGCAATTCATCAGAAGCGGGCAGCCCTGCCATCTCGGCTATAGACGGCAAAACGTACGCGTGGCATGTCTCTGTCAGGGAAATCGCGTCTGTCCTTATGCGGCACCTCACTGGACGCCGCGGCGAGCACAGGCCCGTCCCGGCGATGACCGTGTCACCAATGGTTTGTCAGTAGCCAGAGTGAGACACCCCACCTGCCTCGGCTTTATCTCGTCGCCCCTCCCCCCCAAACCTCATTCCTTTCCCCGCTCCTCCACTAATGGCTTTCGCCGTCAGGATTTTACTCCGGCCGAGACGCCGCACTGCGTCTAGCTTATATGGGTCTTATGTCTCCATTCATTACCACCAGTCATTGTGGAATTCAGGCCTAGAAAATAAATACATCTGTCCCCCCACGGAAGAGCCCCAGTTAAATGTGGAATAAATGTTACTCCAGAGGAGGGCGCTCTTAGGCATCAATGGGTTGGGTTTCCTTGACCAGGAATAGAGCTGACAGGCTAATGTAGCCTCCATCCATCCATCTACCACAACTGTGTATCCAGTGAGCCTGGAATCTATCACAGGCAGCACAGGGAACAAGGCTGATGACAACCGGTCCATCACTGGACACTTATTCACACACTGAGGGCAATTTAAAGATACAAATTCACCTAAATTACTGAACTATGGGAAGATAGGGGGGGAACTTGAAGGGAATCCAAAGGGGTGGAACATGGAAACTTGGCTAGACAGATACCGGCCATGAATAAAACCCACAAGCCTGGAGGACTTACTTTATAGATTCTTCAGGTTACAACAACAGCTCTAGAGCACCTATAACGGGCTTTAGCCCGTCATATTAATATTTCTGTTATGATGATTTCTAATTTACCCAACCAGCCTTCGATGGTACATCCTGCAACACAAGATATTAAAGTTCCCTGATGAAGGCACTGCTTTTACTTCACTGCTTAGCCAACATGTCCCGAAAGTGAGCTGCAATTTTATCCAATTTATGCAGCTCGATTCTGTATTGGGCCAACTCAGGTACCTTAATCAAGAGTATTACAGCACGGCCCCTCACAGGACCTGAACTAGTACTCTCTAAGGCTGCAGTCCACATTTCCTTCCTTGCAGTGGCTAATTAACCACATCATAGGTCGTCTCCTTAAGAGAGGTGCGGGCCAGAGCCTCCCCCGGCGTGTGGGCTGTCAGCCGCCCCCCTTCCTGTCACTTCACAGGTTTCAGCGACGCCATAGGTGGGTCGTGCGCTTCCCTCCACAACCCCGGAGGCATCATCGGGAGACCGTGCTGCGGGGCGACTGGAGGGAGAGGAACCCGGTCACCTGACCCGCACGGCACAGTGGGGGCCGATTTGCCGCAGGGAGTTAAAACAGACGCGGTGTCTGAAGCAGAGACCTCCCTACAGGAAGCACACGGCGTTGAGGGGCACTCCCCCAGGGAAGACCCTCTATTTCACCGCAATATTACGAGCTTTTCTTACAAGACAGGGAGCAGCAGAGCTGCATGCACGACAGCAGGGATACTCAAGCCCGGTGTGCGCTTCTCTCCCTTGTCCATTTCCAATAAAAGCCCCCAATGAAAGTCCAGCCGCCTTCTTGTGTGCATACCTCCTTTCTGGCTTAATGTGTTTCTCCTTCAGTGACACCGAGGCTTACAAAGACAGCTAGGAAATGCACAACAACTGTAGCCGATGGGCTGTGCCATGAACGTCCAGTGGAGGAGGAAAGAGGTGAAACCAAAAGTCAGCTTGACTGCTTATAGGCGATGCGTGACAAGGCCAAGAAGGCAGGGAAGACAGCACAGTTTGGGCGTAAAACAGTGGCGATTCCCACAGGCACATGTATAAGGCAGATATCAAATGGTATGTAGACGTTAATAAGAAAGACTAAAAAGGTGTTTAAGAGCCAAATTAACCAAAGGGAAAAAACTGTAACATTTTTAAAAAGTTTTCTTTCTTCGGCAACTAAGCTGATTACATTTTTTCAAGTGCAGAGCAAAGGGTATCCAAAACAAGCATATATACATATATGTATATGGCCAGTCCCAGGGCTGGACATGTATGCTGTTTATTGTGGCATGCAGATGCAGGCTTGCATCCATAATGTCAGAAAAAATCAGTAAGGAGAAGAAGGGGAGATGAAAGGAGAGAAGGGCTTCAAAGCAGTGAGCTAATCTGCAGCGTCGGCAGAGACCGGCTCCGTCAGGCTGCAGTCAACCCCGGCGTGGCTGGTCACTCCTGGAGGAACTGGCAAGTAATAAAGATATGATGTCTCGAAGAGGAGCTTCGCCAAATCAAATAATGACTCGGCTGGCTTTAAAAGGGATGCGGCCATTTTGAGTCAGGGCAGCGGCACGACGCATGAGACGGCAGACTGAGGAGATAGCTGGCAGCTGAAAGACGGATGGCATTGGGAATCCATGGTAATGTGGCACCGTGGAAAGCTTGGGTAACAAAAGGCCTGAGATCGTTTATTTGATTGATTGTTGGTCAGGAAGACAACCGCTCCTCAAAGAGGAAACAGAGACGACAAGCTTGGAATGTAAATTTTTGGTGATGTTCTGCACTGCATTGACTCTAATGCCCCCTACTGGTCAGGAGGACTAACTGAGACCACGACAAGCAAGATTTTCTCCGCGTGATTATACTATTCAGGGGCTGCAGGATTTCATTTTCTATTTCCTGTGTCCTCCGTCTAGATATGGGCATTAGAACTGATGACTCAGTTTATAGAAGATTTTGCATTAACCTGGGAGCAAAATCATGACATTACGTCTGACTTTGTTTTGTGTGGTTAGTGGATCTACGTGCAAAATTAATTTTACCACACTATACCAGCCGCTTTAACACGCCAATTTAAAAGGAAATAAAATATTGATTGAATATGAAACAAACTGGGGTGAGTAGAAGTAATTGCAATAAATTCAGTAGAATAGAAGGATTCCTTGTTGCTGTGGCCCATAATGCATTGCAGTCGATACAGGGACACAGAGTTTCCCCACCTGATCCTTTGGGGACCCACAGACAATCCACATTTTTGCTCTCTCCCAGTTCCCTGCCAAATAGTACACATTTTTGCCCTACCGAGAGCTGGGAGGGAGCAAAAACATGGACTGACTGAATGTCCCCGAGGACCAGATTGGGAAACACTGTGGTAGAGAGTTGAAAGGGGAGAATCGCAAGGATGTGAGTGAGGTATTCGTACTGCAATGGATTCTGGCTGAGAAGTATCTGTACAACCAAGAATCATAATGACTGATGCCGCTTCGGGATTCAGAACAATGACATGATAGACAGACAGACAGATAGGTTTATATTCACCTTGGAAATGTTTCCTAGCCAAAGGAGAAACTGCCGTGGTACGTTTTTTTTTTCCTCATTGCAAAGGCTGTTTGGAAAAGCACTACAATATCAGACTTCCTCTTGGGAGGATGAACACATGTGGGTGTTTAAAGCTGCAGGCACATGGAAGGAGATGGAAGGAGGATAGCATTACGAGACGAAACCCAATCATGCTTAGGGAATCTCGGAAATGCCAAAGATTGATTGTTTCATTAGCAATTTTGCAAAGCTTGTCTGACTCCAAGAAGCTTTCTTTCTGACTTATGTTAACTAGCAATAGCACCATCTGAGGCGTAGGTACGGGCGTGTGTGCTGGATGGATCGATAAAGAATTAACCTTAAATCGCCACGGAACGACCCACCTAAGGTTCCCCACACACTTCCAGCAGATTCCAGAAAATGAACAAATATCTCCTACCCACCAGAGACCACCAAGCTACTGTATCTGCACAGAGGTGAGCTTATGTAATCAATCAGTGCATCTGAGATGAAAAACGCTGCAGTCGAACCCCGTGACATTCCGGGAAGGGCTACCAGCAGTCGAAGGCTCGGTGATAACAGGAATGAGCAATTAAAAGTAGAAAACACAAAAGGGCAAATCCAGTAGTTCAGCTGTTTGCATTTTAACAGTTACTACTCTGGTACTCAAAGCAGATTTTATGATTTTAATTATTCAAAGCCAAGAAACGCACTTGGTTCAACGGTTTAAAGCTGCAATTACTTTATGTAGTTAAATTTTAACACTCATTCACGAGGGTGGTTTTAAACATTTAGCACAGTAAGTCACTCAAAGCACAAATGAAGGCTGGGAGACTGAGCCAGGAATGTTAAAGAAGAGGCATGAAACCAAAAAGATTTTGATTTAAATTAGGAAGACAGTGCGTCATGACATTGGACACTGAAATATCTTTTCATGATAGATCAGTTTCTGCAAGATTAGCCTACATATGTCCAGAGATGTGCAATATTTTAATGAAATGTATTTAAAATATGTATTTTATAATTTGTATTTTGCTGGATGGAGAAAAAAATCAGACATAATTTATAACAAAGTACTGTAGGAGATTGTATTTTATGCATTTAAAATTCTTTAATAAAATATCATTTTATTTGTTTATTTTCATTCATTGTAAGAACCTTAATCACCAGGCTTACAGGCTTTTAAATATATTTGTCTAGACGCAAGTAGATCATGTGACACGTCCAGTTGGACCAGCTTGCTTATTGAGAACTTCATTTCACCATAACCAGTAATCCAAGGAAAGAAGATGCTTTGTTGCAAGTAAGCAGTAAAATATATCAGTTTTTTTTATGATATTAAATAAAAAATATCAGATACTGCTGACTGAATGTAATTACAGGACAGGAAAAATAATGCAATTAGCAGCAGGTCTGTGCTCTAGGACTTGTGAGATAACTTGATAGCCTGCCAGTGGTATTCCAGTTAATTCCAGCAGACATGCTCAGGCAGTGGCATCTTGTGGTTTGTCATATATGTAAGCCTTCATTAGCGATAAATCAGACTAGCTACTTTTGTTCCAACGAAAACAAAATTACTTTCTATCAGCTAAACGTAGCTGTTTTATAGCCACTGGCCCTATGTAAAAAGGAGAACCGACTGGTGAACTTAACGTAACACATTATATGTGTCACAGTCTCTGGTTGTGGATTTTTAATTTTTTTTAGCTTACGTCTGAAAAACATTCTCTTCTCTGAGTTTGCACCAGTTCGGCACCCTACTGTGAGACAACGTGGGAAATTCCCAGATTATGATAATTATCTTAACACTATAATAGGCCTACATGTAAATCACAAAAATATTGTTCTGCTTAAAGTTACAGAAAGCGATATATTTTGTAAATATTACATATTTCTTGGGCTGTAAGTGGTACACGTGTTCGTCATGTACGTTACCATTTTACATCTATTTTTGCATTTTCAGATTACAGATTACTTGTAGGCCTATTTTAATAAATACATTGAAGGAAATTAGCGGAACTGCTAGTTTAGACGGAAGGGATTCTTGTTTTCTGCTGTGAATTTCCTACAGCCGCCAAGACCTATAGCTTTTAATGTGTCCTTATTCACAGTCTAAGTCCATAACATTGTTCATTAGCACAATATTAATTTACATTCCACAAGAACTTCTGGTTACAACTCTGGGCTCAGCTCCATAATGCTGCCATCCTGATTGTGCTTTTATGGTGCCATCATTCATATGCATTCGTTTCTCGTTTATTGGCCTGTATCGGCATTTCTTTTATCTGCGGTGGATTCAATATTTTCCGTGGGTCTCAGAGGACAATGCTCCAGGCTCGTCTAAATCTATTGCTCATCATCAGCGGAACGTATTCAAAACATCCATCATAGATCGTGCTCCCATTTTTGACTCTCACCCGCTTAATTCGTTAACCCTCGATTACGACGGATGATTAACAAAGTGACATCCGTGCAAAAACAAACATATCTGAGAAGGCTTCTCCCAGGCTGTTGTCATTAATTATTTAGCATACCTCCGTATCGCCCTGGACTTCCACGAGAGACAAGACGAGACAAGACAAATATGGTGGTGCGTATAGACACGGCATGAAATCTCGAGACCGACGCTTGATAATTAAAAGCTGATAAAGTGAACAATCCTTATTTAAACCCCCATTACATGGATTAGATAGAGCAGACAAAGGGTCCAATCGCTTCACACATTAATTTACAGTAGACACGCCAGAGGTGAATTGTTCTCATAACTTATGTGTAATTTGCATAACAGCAAAAACAATTCTTATACTCTGTAGTTGCAGTTATAAATGAATATATAAATGAATAAATCCAGGCTATGATAAACTGTATGTGTAGAAAATAATCATATCACCTTCTTGTTATTTCGGTATATAATATAGCTGTATATATTTTTTTCTTGCAAATACAGAAAACTAAACTAACTATTGAATCACTTCATCTTAAACAGGGAGCACGTGAAGTTTGAGGTTAGCCTGAGTCAGCATTTCTGTCAGTTGATAAATTTTTTACCCACAAATATTTGGTGATTTCATTGGTAATTACAGATATATTTTGCATTCATTTGGCCTGTCAGTCTAATGACCAATGATGCATAATTGCCTGTGTGTAACGGTAAAGTTATGGACAAGTAGTGTGTTTCACTAACATGGAATGCATGTGTTTTGATTCTGTAACTGCACAACTAAGTAACATGTAAGATAAGCGGCTAATCTGCAGTGTGACTGTGTTTCACCTCAACATTGACGCGTGGTCTTCAGAGACCTGTATACAGAGTCTGTTGGTTAGGGATTGTCTATCAACTCCCCTAACAACTGCGTGGAAATTCAGAGACCGGTTTACTGGAGTCTGTTGGTTAGGGATTGTTTATCAACTCCCCTACCAACTGCGTGGAACTTCAACAGATGGGATTTAACAGAATCACAAAATAATACATGCCTTGTATAGCCAATGATCTGCTTTGTAGAGATTTTTGCAAATTCAATTCAGGAAGCAAAAATGTATTAATAAGAAATACTGAGATGAAAACTGAGAACTGTAATTAAGCTGACAGCTAGCGAAATAATTTGTCTGATGTCATTGGACTTAAAGTGAAAGTTGCTGACTAGCAGATGACCTGTTAATAATCAGAATCACAAAGTTTTTCTGGCTGATGAAGTTACAGGCAGAAAAATAAAGCCGGAGGTGCTGAAGTTGGCATTGTGTTTCTGTTAGGGTTCTATCTGTCAATTTATACTTCTCCCTCATAAAAAAAAAAATGCATAAATACACAAAGCTATTTTTGCACCCATTCATTTTGCAAAGCAGCTTATCTGGTGTAAGGTTACCGTGAGCTGGAGGCTCTCCCATGATGTACAGAGCACAAGCAGCCACACATCAAGGGCAATTTAGGCTCACAAATGAACACGAAACTGTGTGAAGAAAACTTGAGGGCCTGAAACAGATCAGCGCAGACAGGCGCAGACTCCACAAAGACAGATTCCGAAGGTGTGATGTCACAGCGCAAGACACAATGTCATCCCTACACAGATAAACGCAGCACGGCGATAATATCAATGAGCAAGTCTGAGAGTAGAAGTTTCAAGTATTTCAAAATAATCTTATACAGTTTCAAAATGAGACAACATAATTTACACCTGTAATTTTAATTTCGGTAAGTTACAGGTGTCTTAAAGTCATATCAAATACTGTCCCGTTGTGATTGATGGTATCAGGGAAAACAGTCTTCCCTGATGCTGACAACAGGGGGCAGACCTGCTCACCGAGCCCTTCCTCGATTCACAAACCAGGATAATCTGTGCTCATATAAACCAGACGAATGCTGATAGGATTTGTATTCCCAACTGACTGCCGGATGGCAGGCTGGACTATAGGCTTATCCACATATCTAGGGAGCAAATAAGCTTTACATACAACTGTGCTCTCCTGGATGGAGATACTGCTCATCTTATGCCCATTATCCCAGGCCTAAGAAACAAAAAATAAGTTAATATAAACTAATAAGTCTTAGCACAAATTAGCCGCAGATTACCTAGAAAGTAAAGTCAAACTACGACAATATGTGGGTCGTGGGTTCATGGCATTTCATGAGCCCAGCCAGTCAATTACTTGGTGATGGGATGTCTCTCTCAAAGCAAGCACTGATTACAAAACAATGGCCATTACATGGGTCTGAGAAGGGCCAAAAGCCATAAGCCTCCTGGTCTTGCCATTACTCTTCCGTGCAAATTGCTAACCCTGAGCCAAAGCAATTCCTCAAGACCTAAGGTTGATCTTAGAAACAGTTATGGCCATGTTATGTCCTCCTTGTTAATTGCTCTGTCTAAAGCATTCTGTGCTCCTACCTCTGTGACAGCTGTCTTTGCAGAGCCTCCCTTCATTTCATGCTACAGTATTTCTGTCGCTGTCTCCTTATTGTAAAAGCTTTTAAGAGTTCTGTGCTACATTGCTTAGAATTAGGCAGTGTTGTCTCATCAAGACAATGTGTTTGAGTTTGAAGTGACGAGAAGGCTAGGGGTAGGGCTTGAAAACTCCTACATGCATATATCAATTTGACTGCATCAACCATCCACACCAACACCTCAATGATTTGATCTCCAACAGACACAGAGGTGACCCTCCTTTTTTTGGCTCGTTCCAAAACCCCTTTGGTATTAATGACGCCCCGACGGCTTTCCAGCCCCCTCACCCCCCTCGAGAAGGGTCAGACTCCAAGGCAGGATGGTCCGCTGGGCAGAGGGGTCATTATGCAGGCCGGAGACTCTCCACTGGTGAATGTGACCTAGCAGAGTGCCTTGTGCTTACGCACGATGGGGAGAGATTAAATGAGTAATTATTTCTGCACTCACACATGGCTGGGCATGGCTTGATGTTCGTGCCAGGGGTTCATTTGCATACAGAGCAAGACCCATTACCTGCCGTTCACACACACAGCATGCCACATGTGACGACAACAGTGACATTACGTGACACTAACCCTAAATGCAACTGTGCCCCTTGGTGTTCAGTAACTTCCTGCTGTGTTCTGTTTCTTTAAGTAAATGCCAAAAACTATCCTTAAGCACCTTCCTGGCTGACCACAGGGATGCATCACTGATTTTAATTACTTGCTGTACAAATGATCTCTTCTCCACATCAGAAAAACTGATATTTGGTGAAGTGCCCCATTAAAATGTTTTATCCCCCCCCCCACCACCAAAATAGGACCGCTGAGATTTGACCAAAAAAAACATACTTGAATAGGTTCTGCTCAACAATTTATCAATGAATCGGTCGGACCAGTTGTCAAATCTCAAAGAATTGAACTCTTTGTACATCCAGCTCAAAGTCTTACATTCTAAAAATCTGAAAATAATTGATAAATTATCATATAAAAACTCAATAATGTTTTTTTATTCACTTAAGTTTGCATTTTGCAGACTGTCCATATTTACTAAACCTATTCGACGTTACTCTCTAAGTATGCCTCAAAGTAAACCAAGAGCACCATCTAGTGGGGTCAGAAAATACAGCAAATGGTTCATGAAGCATCTTTTGGTTATAACTGCTCCTGACTCTCAGCAATCGATAAGTTAACATATTTGGCACATTCAGTGGAAGCAGTTAATAGGCATTCATTTTGAAACTAACAAAACCCATGGGAGATGTTTATGATATAATTTATTAATGTTTATTATTCCTTATTTAAAATGTACATAACTTCATTATTGGCCACTTGTATCACTGTTTTTGTTATTTAATTCCTTTTGTTTGGCCTAGGTTACTAAGTTTTAGAGTTGCATTTCCCTAACCCTGTTGTTCCCATTGGATGCGTGTATTTTAGTGAATGCAAGGTTTTTGAGGAACACATTAGTCTCGTTGTAGCAGGAATGACTGTATTCTAAACACAAACATGCACCTCCACAGCTAAGATCTGACTGTTTTATGGACATGAGGCTACCCCTCCCACCCCAGACCTCCAGTTCACTGTTGTCCTAACTATGCCTACCTACGCAATGAGTTCCCTTTTGGCTTCTTTCCGATGGGAGGGGGCACTCATCGAGTACGATAAAGATGTCTGTTTCGCATGAGCACAGTGTTGATTACGAAGCACACAAGGTTAAAATGGTAAATCAGACAGCCAGGTTTAATTAATGGAAGGTCTTGTGCATTAACACACCATTTTTCATCCTCATTGTTGGTGGATGACAACACCGGACTGTGACTAAACGCCTTTTCTCTTTATTAAAAAAAAACGCTATCATCACCACTGACCTATATCTGTACTAATTTTTTTAGGGTGTCTCCTCTACATGAGATACCCCACCGCCCCCCCCCCCCTCCCCCTCCTCCCAGAGCCTGCAAATTGTCTGTTCCTGCGTTACAGTGCACTGACAGCATTTTCTAACCCAGTGTTGCTCAGCCCAGTCCTTGAAGAGAACCAGATAGTCCACGTTTTTGCTCCCCTGCTGCCTGCCAGACAGTCCACGTTTTTGCTCCGCCCCTGCTCCCTGTCAGACAGTCCACATTTTTGCTCCCTTTCAGCTCCCGGCAGAGCAAGAACATGGACCATCTGGGGGTCCCCAAGGTCCAGGTTCAGAAACACTGTTCTAACCTACAAAAAATGCAAATTGTTGATGACCTCATTACACTCAACATTTGGAGAGGAACAAAGAGTATAAACAAGCCCAAACTTTTTTCCCTCTTTGCTGAAGAACGGTTTAATGTACGGTGCCATAGTTCTGGGTAATTGATAGCTCATGGAAGCAAAAAAATCTAATGAAAATTTGAATAATTGATGCAGAGAGATTATTGTGGAGTGCAATATGTTTCACTCTGACTTTGAGGATCTATTTACACAAACTCAGCACTAAAACTGTAAATTAGTGCGACTCATTTGGTTTAACAGGTGACATAAAATTTCCAATGAATGTGTGCTAGCAATCAAAACTGTACCTTATTGTGCACCTTATTCACAGCAACTCTGTCTGTATGAACCTGGTTAACATTCTTGCCATTATTCAGCCGAACATGTGTCTAAGCTCTGCTGACCATTCAGTGGCCCATAAGTCATTTAATCCTCCATTCCTATAGTCTGTTGTACACTAAGGTCACTGAATTATATATAAAAGAAAACTACTGGAGTATCCACAATAGCAATAGTAATAATGCCATGAGCAATTCACAGATAAAGATTGAGGTGAGATAATTGCCAGAAAGAAAATGCTAGATGCATCTCCCAGGCAAAGAGATTAGATTTAATTTTAAAACAATTTACCTGGCTTTACTTCCTGAAATACTGTAACAAGGTATCTACGCTATGAACATATTATTTTACCTTACATTTTAATTTATATTATAGCTGTCTCACTGAACATATATATTCACCTAGGCATTTATTTAATATTCATAAATTGCATTTGATGAAATTAAACTTGGATTCCTGAAGTAAGATACTATGTATTTCACAGTAATGTGAAACAGTCAATAGCGAAATATAAAATGTAATTTGGACTTTGCCAAGTCTCCCTATAGCTCTTTAATGGGGATGGGAAAGTACTGCAAACTAATTAAACTGACCCTATCACATAAAGATTTCTCTTCTCATCAGAGGGCAATATTTCAATGATATATATTTTTAAATCCCATTTTGAAGTTGGAGAATAGGTGCCCTCTTAAAATCCCTGACTCATATATGGCCTTTTGCATGCCACTGAAGCTGAGAGAAAAAAAAGCAAATTTAGTGGTGTGAGTGACGACGAACTTTCCCACTATGCAGTATATGAATAAGATAATGGATGTTAATATAATAAATGGATTTTATATATATATATATATATATATATATATATATATATATATATATATATATATATATATATATATATATATATATATATATATATATATCATAGGCCTACAGTATCCTATCTATAGAACCTCAGCAACCTTCAGCACAGATGTGTTTTAATTGCTGAGTGATGACAGGGTCACAGTGAGCACTGACCACGGGACATGGGGCAGGGGACAAGCATGCTAATTCATCCGGTGCCACTTGTTAGTCCTCAACCAGTGTCTGCCAGGTCACATGGCTACGGGACAGCCAGCTCGGCCCAAGGAGAGAGCCCTGTCACATAACCCCTTTGGGTGATGGATGCTTGACTTTCAGTGATCCCCTCTTTGTAGTGAAAAGAAGTCAGGAAAGGAGCAGAAGGATGAGCTGCTCGGAAGAAAAGCGGCAACAGTGAAATCGCCATTGAAAGGCCAATGAAAAGTTCTTGTTACTTTGAGGATTGAATGGAAGTTTTTGAACTGGCAGAAATGGTTCATGGATCTGGATTTGCATAAATAAAAGGAACACACATATTTATGTCCAGGGGAAATAAGGATCAGGTGGGAGGAACGTGACATGAGGCCTAACCCGCTCCCCAACACCCTCAGCCCCCATACCCCCCCTCCCCCCCAAGTCTGGACAATGAGCAGAACAGCACCGGGCTGGCAAATCAGTAGACGTTACATAACATTTCTGGTAATGAAATATATGCTTCAGGATTATTTTGGTACGTGAAACACAGGAGCAGATGCTGGAAAAGAAAACACTGTTAAATATTTGTGTGTAATTATCTTTCTGTAATAATAAACTGTTCCTTTTTGAATACCGTATACAGTACAATATATTTTCCATCCATCCATCCATTCATCCATCCATCCGTCATCTGCCACTTATCCAGGGTCGGATCGGGGGGGGGCACAGTCTACCAGGGATGCCCAAACCTCCCTCTCCCCAGCCACCTTCTCCAGCTCCTCCAGGGGAATACCAAAGTGTTCCCAAGACAGCTGAGACATATAATCTCTCCAGCGTGTCCTGGGTCTGCCCCGGGGCCTCCTCCCTGTTGCACATTGTCCAGGAGGCATCCTAGATAGATGCCCAGACCACCTCAATGGGGTCTTTTCAAGGCAGAGGGGCAGCTGCTTTACTTTGAGCCATTCTAGGAGCTCCTCACCTTATATGTACAGCTGAGCAGATACCCTATGTAAGAAACTCATCCACAATCTGATTCTTTCGGTCGCTACCCAAGGCTCATGACCATAGGTGTGGGTAAGAACATAGATCGACTAGTAAATTGAAAGCTTTGCCTTCTGGCTCAGCTCCCTCTTTAGCACAACAGAACGGTACAGTCTCCGCATTACTGCCAATGTTGCACCAATATGTCTGCCGATCTCCCGCTCCCTTCCTCCCTCACTCGTGAATAAGACCCTGAGGTACTTAAACTCCTCTGCTTGAGACAGTAACTCATCTCCCACCGAGAGGGCAATCCACCGTTTTCGGGTCGAGAAACATGTTCTCAGATTTGGATGTACTGATCCTCATCCCATCCACCTCACACTAAGCTGCACACCACCCCAGTGGATGCTGCAGGTCACAGCCTGACAGTGACAACAGGACCACATTATCTGCAAAAAGCAAAGACGTGATCCTAAGGGCTCCGATCCAGACCCCTCCACCCCTTGGTTATGCCTAGAAACTCTGTCTATAAAAATTATGAACAGAATAATTCACAAAGGGCAGCCCAACCTGGAACGAGTCTGACTTACTGCTTACAATGAGAACCAAGCTCTCGCTCTGTTTTTACAGGGACATGATGGCCTGCAACAGCGAACCCCGTACCCCATGCTCCTGAAGCACCCCATGCCCCCCCCCATAGGATTTCACAAGGGGCACAATTGTATGCCTTTTCCAAACTCCCATGAACCTTCCAGTATCCTTGTGAGGGTGAAAAGCTGGCCAGTGTTCTGCAGTCAGGACGGAATCCGCATTGTTCCTCCTGGATCCGAGGCTCGACCAATGGGCTGACCCTCCTCTCCAGTACCCCAGCATAGACCTTACCAAGGAGCATGAAGAGTGTGATCCCCCTGAAGTTGGAACACATCCTCTGGTGCCCTTTCTTAAAGATTAGGGCCACCACCCCGGTCTGTCAATCCAAAGGCACTGTCCCCAGCGCCAATATAATGTTGAAGAGGCATGTCAGCCTTGACAGCCCAACAACTCAGGGTGAATCTCATCCAACCCTGGAGCCTTACCACCAAAGACTTTTTTTGACTACTTCAGTGACCTCAGCCCTATAGCTGGACAAGTTCCCCTCTGAGTCTTCCAGCTCTATTTCCTCCAGGGAAGGCATATCAGTGGGATTCAGGAGGTCCTTGAAATATTCTCTCCACTGCTTGACTATATCCTACGGAGCCCCTGAAGGGACCTATGCAAAAAAAAAAAGGTCTTACTTTCACGTGCACATGTGAAAGCAAGTCATGCTTCTGCGAAAGTAAGAACAGGTCCCTACAGGGGTTCCATAATATCCCCATTTGAGGTCAGCAGTTCTCCTTCCCTGCTATAAACAGCATGGATAAAGACTTGCTCCCCGCCCCCGACCCAGAGTCATCTGACAGTTTGCAAGAACCTTTCTGAGGCCGACTGAGAGTCCTTCTCCATGGCCTCACCAAACTCCTCCCACACCTGAGTTTTTGTTTCAGTAACTGCCAAAGCCGCATCCCGCTTGGCCTGCCAGCTGCTTCAGGAGTCCCACAAGCTAACCAAGCTCGGGTGGCCTCCTTCTACAGCCTGACAGCTCCCTTCATCCCTGGTGTCCACCACTGGGTTTGGGGATTGCCACTGCGACTGGCACCAAAAACCTTATGGCCACAGCTTTGCACAGCCTGCTCAGGAACATGGCCCATTCAAGCTCAATGCCCCCTGACTCCCTCAGGATGCAAGAGAAGGTCTGCTGGATGTGTGAGTTGAAGATCTCCCAGACAAGGCCCTCTGCCAGACGCTCCCAGCAAACCCTCACTATGCATCTGGGTTGACTCGGCCTATCTAGCATCTTCCTCTGCCATCAGAATCAACTCAACACCAGTTGGTGATCAGTTGACAGCTGAACTCCTTTCTTAATCGAGTGTTCAAAACATCGGACATAGATCTGACAATACAATTACAAAATTGATCATGAAGCTGTATCCTAGGGTGCTCTGGTGCCAGGTGCACTTACGAACACCTTTATGTTCTAACATAGTGTTTGTTATGGACAAACTGTGGTTAGTACAGTCCATTGATCGGTCACCACTCAGATTTTGATCGGGCAAGCCATTCCTTCCAATCACAGCCTTCCAGGTTTCACTATCATTACCCACATGAATGTTAAAGTTCTCCAGCAGAATAATGGGGTCCCCAGAAGGAGCACCGACCAGCACCCCCTGCAAGGTCTCCAAGTAGGCCAGCTACTCTAAACTGCCGTTCAGTGCATACACATAGACAACAGTCAGAGCCCTTCCCCGACTCAAAGTTGAAAGGAGGTGACCCTCTCATACACCAGGGTGAACTACAATGCCCTGGCACCAAACCGTGCAGCTATTAGTAGACCCATCCCTGCCTGTCGCCTCTCCAGAATAGAATAGAGTCCAGCCCCTCTCCAGGAATTTGGTTCCAGAGCTCAAGCCATGAGTTGTGGTGAGCCTGACTATATCTCGTCGGTAACTATCTACCTCCTGCACCAGCTCAGGCTTCTTTCCCACCAGAGAGGTTACATTCCATGTACCTAGAGCCAGTTTTGGTAGCTGACAATCGGTCCACCACCCCCCAATCCCCAGTCTCCCCAGTCGAGGCGGAATAACAGGGTCCACTATATTGCTCATCATGGGGGGTTTTCTGAATCACACTTAGTCTGGCCACTCACCTAGGCCCAGTTCTGATAACATAGCTACTAGGACCATAGAGGCACACAAACCACTCCACCACAATAAGGTGGTCACAGTTGAAGGGTACAACATAAACTCTTCTTTTGGGCATGCTGTACAGTTGCACCTTTGATGTTGATATTTAACCCTTTTAGTCTCTTTGTTTAGTATCTGCTGGATGGCTACTGTCCTGTGTATAATACTATATATAGTATTATACACAATGTAATGAAATACAATCTGTAATGAATCATAAGGTGTGCGCCCACTTGCATGGAAAATGCGGTATCCAGGCACGCTGGGGATGAGAGGCCTTTCCAGCAAATCATATTACCGCCAGCTCTGTTGACCTTGAGCGTGTCATGAGATAAGATTGAAAGATTTCATTTAAGTCAATGACAACCCAATGGGGTCTTCAGGCAGGTTATTTTTCTATTCACCAGCTCTGGACAGTAACCCAATGCTATTAGGCTCAAATCAGCTACATACTGTACTTATTGAAGTTGGCTCCTAGTGCTGATTAGATTAAACTGTGTCACCGAGCAAATTAAATACAGAAACCAATTATTTTACCTCTCCATATCTGTATGTAGGTAATACACAGGAGAGATCAGCTGGTCCTCATCTTCACATATGCTTGATTTCTGTTTCTTCTGGTGAGGATGGCATAGCCTATATAAAACAGGGGTGATCTTGGCAATACAACATAACCAGCAAAATCAACTTAGTACCGGTGTCAAAACCAGCACGCTTCCACCAAATGTACGTTTAGGCTTTCTTTTTCCAGCTGGCTTTTTTATCGTGAGTCTTTCCCAGTTACAGAAAAGCCAGCCAGCTCATCTGAATTCCAAGGCGCATGGAGTCCGATCGGCTGTGAAGTTCACACGAGGAGTCCCACATCTCCTCGATTCTAAATCGAGTTCGGATCCCAGAGCTACTGTTCTTGTAAGGCTTTGCTCAGAATGAAACGATCCTTTGCCACGAACACATTCGGCACCGGATCCTTCCCGCCTTCCCCGTATTTGTATATACATTCCTCGGGCGTCTCATTTCACCCCGTGTTTTGCCCGAGGCGGAACATGCACATCAACAACCAATCAGAGCGCAGAGAATTCGGGCGGCATAAAAGGCAGACGAGGAGTGTTTGTATTGTGCTTTCATCCCCCGGCCGTGTGTGTGCCACACATACATGCACGATCAAGCCTTCCCAATTAATTGATCCCCCTGCTTTTTCACTTAATCTTTAGGTTTAGGCTTGACTGAATTTAAAGGAATACACCAAAAACTATGACAGATGAAGGAAAAAGGAGAATCAAAGAAAAGGAAAGAAACACAATCAGCGCTCAGTGCAGGAGCAGACGCCTGCGTGCAACGTGGCAGAATGCCAGCATATACACTCAGGATGGAAAGTGGCCAGCAGATACACTCAGGATGGAAAGTGGCCAGCAGATACACTCAGGATGGAAAGTGGCCAGCATATACACTCAGGATGGAAAGTGGCCAGCATATACACTCAGGATGGAAAGTGGCCAGCAGATACACTCAGGATGGAAAGTGGCCAGCATATACACTCAGGATGAAAAGTGGCCAGCAGATACACTCAGGATGGAAAGTGGCCAGTAGATACACTCGGGATGGAAAGTGGCCAGCAGATACACTCAGGATGGAAAGTGGCCAGCAGATACACTCAGGATGGAAAGTGGCCAGCAGATACACTCAGGATGGAAAGTGGCCAGCATATACACTCAGGATGGAAAGTGGCCAGCATATACACTCAGGATGGAAAGTGGCCAGCACTCCTTACCCCCATCCTTCTTCTACAAGGATTAATATGGTCGCTATCAGTAAACTGTACCCAAACAAAAACTGGTCAATTTAGCCCATGGGATAACCCGCAGACATACCTCCCGGCAGGGCTGTCCGTGGTCTTCAAATGCTCATCCTGGCAGTTTTATTTCCCTCTCCCTTTAATGCGATGACAACTGCCTGCTGAAGTGATAAGGAAACCCCATTTAAATGCATATCTGTGAGAAATTCCCATGGCCAATTGACGGCCATTGGGTGACAAGTGAGAATAAAGTCTGTCCGTTGGATGACCAGGGCCCTAAAGGCTAATTTATACACTGTAAACTCACTCGAGTATGTCCTTCAAATGCCTTATATTTCATAGACAAGCTCCGTTGAGAGCTCTGTCTGTCATAAGCTTTGCATAGTTGAAATGGGGTCATGTTTTAAGTCAGAGACACGCAGTATTGCAATATTTTGTAGGGTTCTTAATGCCCATTGATAATCAGAGGATTATTTGCAGGTCTTTTTCCTAGATTCCTGCGTTTGTAGTTGCGTAATGTGCTGGTCGCTCTCATAGAAGCCAGGAAAGTGGCTTTGGATATACAGCAGACAGCTGTCCGGCTGACGGACCGTGTGATTGGTCGGAATACTTCACCACTCTCAGTGAGCCTGCTTTATATTAAACGGGAAGCTATTTTACTCTGCAGTAAATAATTGCTGCTCACGGTCAAGGCGTCGCTCACTCCCCAGCCCTCCCCTGCCTACGTTTCTGACCTTCAGGTCTCTGCAGGCGTGCGTTCGGAATCTGCAGTGGCTCCCGGCATGCGGATCTGTACGCAGCACTCCGCTTTCCGCTCGGAAATCTAATTACAGTGACACGACCGAGATCCTCAATCCAAACCGAAAATAAATTGAAAACAAACAAATACACGAGAAACATTAAGCAAGAGTAAATAGCAGGTGAAGGTGGCACGCGGAATTATGAATACAAATGGATTTATGCAGAATGAATTAATGTAGTCCAAAAAAAAAGTTTTTACGGATAAAAGCACAGTAACTGTATAGTCGAACTTTGACCTCCGTTAAACTAGAAGGCGCCGTTTCCCAGCAGATAATCACCCCACCCCTCTCCCCACACACACACACACACACACACACACACACAGTCCGAGAGTGCATGTTCGCATGCTCGTCGTGTCATTGCCGTGACCCTAGGCGAGGTTGCAAATTACCATACCCCTGATTGGATAAGTGGCCGTGGATGGATTGATACTGATACTGAATGGCTCTCGCCTTGCACTTATCAGTGAAGAGCATGTTTGAAATGGATAAATCCTCATTCCGTTGATATGCAGAGTTTCACAAATATTGCATGGAGGACTTTGTGAAAGTGCATTTTGATGGGCAAGGATGAGGAGGGAGATCTGCAGATAGAAGCGTGCATAATTCAAAACTCGGTGCTCTCGTCAACCTGATACTGAAAATACTCAGTTCAAGCTGCCACTAACTTAAAGTGACCCGACCTCACAAAAGGATTTTCTGGAACCTTCTATCATAAGCCTCCTAGCTGGCTGCATGAAGAAAAAAAAAACATGCCCAGAGTTGTCATAGAAGGAAATGTATGGAGGCAGTCTGTGCAGCCACTGATCCACTACTGGAGATTTGTGGGGGTGATGGGTAGTTAGGGTTTGGGCTCTGTGCCCACATCCAGTAGGTCATGAGTTCAAATCCCATAGCCTGTAGAATTATCCACTTCTTCTCCACACTTTTCTCACTGTATAAGTCCAAGTGAAAAGTGTGGGAGAAACAAAGTCTTAGAGTTTATGTGTCATACTAAAACATAACCTTGACTATTTTAGGGCTGATTTATGTAATATAGCGCATATTAATAAAACTGGTTTCTCTAGATGAAATATGTCAAAACTATTTACAAAGGTGTCAGAGCTTATGAAAGATTTTATTAAGGCAATATTTTGTATTTATACAGTCCTATAAAGCCATGTCTGAATAAACAGAATGAATTTAGTGTCTTTCTTGTAAATATGTATGCTTCTATAACTATGGATATATTTTGCTTTTTGTGTATTTCTGTAGCTGCTGTGTAAATGAATATTTGTATTCATGGAGTGGGCGCAGAGGCTTAGGAGTCTGTGGGGTTTGTTAAATCTACCCACTTTCTCAATGGGAATGAATGGGAGTGAAGTGTAACATTTCTGTGTATTTACATACCATATATGTGCTAATGATGTTAGCTTGTCTGAGTACTGAGTACTGTTGAGATCAGAAAGCTTTGTATTTCAATTGGCAGTATAATGCCCTAGCAAGCAGCCCACTATCTACTTCAGCCTTATTTCTTATTCGGTTTCTGTGAAAGACTGCATAAGCAGGGCCAGCTGCTGTTACACACCCAGTAGGTGAATTGCTGCTGCTTTTAAAAGTGAACCTCAGATTCTCTTTAATTACCAGTAAAAGTATTAGTTCAATAAATGATGGGTTGACATGATATAAACCCTGTCCAGTGGACATCCTATGAGGTGAATGGGACCCAGGCTCAGCCTGGCCTATAGGTGACTTAGGTGATCGCCTTGGGCGGCATTTGATTAGGTGGTGCCAAAAAGGAGGTGAAAAAAATTTGAAGAAATAATTCAGGGTTGCATTCCATGACATTACGGCTATTCACAATGATTTTAAGGCCTAAGCAGAATGTCATTGCGGGTGCCAGAACACCAAGGGCCAGTCCTGATGGGACCATTAGCCACCCAGAGCAAATGTCGTGGTCAGTAAATATAAAACAATGAAAACATAAAATAAATAACCCCCATTGTATAGTAACAACACAGAGCATCATAATCCCTGACCTTAAATTTCATTAAATTACAAATTAAGTTATACTGAAATACTACCAACAGAAAAACAAAGTCCAGACACACAGGAAATAGAACAGCAGGAAGTAAAAATTGACTTGGGATGGTTACGGTTGAATCCATTCATCCGTTTCCGATAATTGTTTATCCAGTCAGGGCTACGGTGATCTGGGAATCTCTCCCAGGAGATAGACGGTGAGCTAACAGCAAGCATAGTTTGTTGGTCCATGAGGGCTCACGCATTAACAGGCTGATAGGGAGCAGACCCCAACACTGAACAACACTCCCTTAAATGGTCATAAGACGGCTCTGCATAGACAAAGCAGAGCCTAATTCGGTCTATGAAGCTGGGGGATGATCCTACACCGACACCTGAACAAATCAGACTCCAAAATATGCTTATTCTTATTCAGATAGCTGCCATTACGTTTCAATTTCTTCATTTTTAATCAACAATTTGTTACATAGAGTACATAAATTAAAATATGAACCTCTGTCTAGTGTCTGTGAAATCAGAGCCAAAGTTAATTTATGTGTGTGCTTCCCTCGAGGTACATTTTCACATTAATTGGCTATGTCAGAGAGACGTTTATCTGTTCACTTATTGTCATCTATGCTTGTGAGAAGTAAATTTACGTTCATTATGGTAGTCTTAAATAGCTAGGGAACTTGAGCTGCATGTGTATCTGAATTTGCCTTGCGAGACTAGCTTAGTGAAATATAGAAACCAGAAATGCTTTTAAAACATCTTTTATTTATCAGTAACACGTTTTAGTGGTATAAGACAAATTGTAGGAAACCTCAGTTAGTGTATAAACAAGAAGTTAGTGTATAAAGAGTGTTGGAGCTAAATTAGCAACAGAAAGTGCATTGTGTGTTGCCGTAATCTCACAAGAGCTACGGGGAGGCAATCATGATGGACATTGATTAGTTTATTGTTTACTTTTGCATCCCAAGAGTCCACCAATTTTGCCTGGCCAAAAAAATTTCTGGCAATCTTAGACAACAGCCCAAGGTAGCTTTGGGCTGCTGAATTTTCTTCTCAAACACACACTGGCCGAGACATATTTAACCTCTCACTGTCTTACTCTCTCTACAGCTCTCTCTCAGGAATTAAAAAATATTGGTAACATGTTACATAAAGAACTCATGTATAATGCATTAATGCATTATTCTAATAATAATGCATTATACCCTCATAATGAATTATAATGCATCCATAAAGTATTATAAACATGGCTATAACTATTTATGAAAAGGCACAAGACATTATAGTCATGTCTATTATGCATCATGAATGCTCTGTGAAGCTGTCATCTATTATGCACTATAAATACCTTCATAATGCATTATAATGGCTTATACTGACCATTATAATGCATTATGAATGTATCTATGTCTGCTTTAAGTAAAGTGTTACCAAAATATCTTCTTAACACAGCCATTATTGGCTAAAAAGGCATTAATGCAAATGAAAGAGCTTCCCCCTCTATTAAATCTCAAGAAACCCCTTTAGAAATGTTATGAAAATGTCAGTTTGTTCGGAGCTGCAATCTCCCCGTGGGGTCTTACAGACATGGTGTTTGTCTGGCTATATACACCTCCATAATTCTCAGCATGATTGACCTGCATTAGCTAAAGCTTGTGTTTCAGGTGACACTTCATCACAGAGCATGAAAGGTACGGAAGATTAAGAGCTATATTTTCTTACAAATGTAAAAATGAGAAAATGTGGGTGATACTCGGAGCAGCTGTGGTTTGACCTGACCCCAATAACCACTCCAGCCTTCGGGGTCAGTGCTGGTTGCTTCTGAGAAAATATAGTCTGCAAAAGTTGTGACATTAAAGATATTTTAAAGATATTTTTAAAGGTTTTTCTACTCACGACGAACTCAAAGTCCACTCACAACACAGAAACCCGGATCTAGGAACTAGGGTCTCATGTGGAAAAGGTAAAATGTTGATTATGTAGCTATTCCTGCTTCGGAAGCCTTTCTCCCAAATCCTGTTTCTCCACACGGCCATGTGAAAGCGTTAATATGCACGCTGGTCATTGACTCTTGAGCAGTACCAACTAGCTAAGTGCTACCCCTACGTCACAGTTAAATATCAGTCCCTCCATACTCCATACCACTTAACCAGTAGAGGGCTGCAGTGAGCTTGGAGCCTAGCGTCAGAAACGCAGGGCATGAGGCAGGAGACTCTCGGGAGGAGAAACCGGCCCATCGCAGAGCTCAAGCTCACATGCAACCACACACTATAGACAACTGAAAGACATCAGTTCATCAAAACCACATACTACACAAAACGTAGGGAGAACACAAAAACTCCATATAAAGAACTGGAGAAATAACCAAACACTTAACGCTAAAGGTTTAGCCACTATTTTACAATACAGCTAAACAGGCAAACACGTAATTCGCAAATCATCTACAAACATCCTATTGTAGCAAAAAGCAATATAAGCTTCGTTATCCTGTTTGGTGGCCCTACAGAACAAAACACCGCACTGGAAAAGCGATTAAGAGAGAAACGTAATAAAGGCAGGACTTGATCTAGCTACAAATCTCCGAAGTGCTTACGACCTTTCTTTGGCCAAAGGGAATTAAATAAAATCTAAATCCATAAGCTGGAGGCGCTGTGGAGTTGCATGCCGCACCCCCGCACTCTACGACGGCTTCCAGTTATACGCAGCGCATAATGCAATCGCCCATTAAGCAGCACAGGAAGCTTCCAAGAGGAGTCGCACCTGAGGCAGAGGTGGTGACGGATGTGGCGCCGTTTCCCGGGAAATCGGACGAGCAAGAGCGGACAACGCCGAGACAGGCCCCCGTTAAAAGGGGGGCTCTTCTGAAGAGCCCCTCCCCCATACCCCCACACACAATGGGCTCCTCTTTACCGGATTATTCACACGCGGCAGCACAAAAGTGGAAACGCTGGGGCCTCCCTTCAGCAGCTTAGAGCCGTTTTGCTGGGATAAGCTTTCCCTCAGTGGGGGGGGGGGGGGGGCGGGGGTGGCTGGACAGGGGGGGGGGCGCATTTTATTTCCACTATGAAGCCCTGTCTTCAACAAGACCATCTCAGTCTACTGCCTGGGGGGCCCTAGTACCCCACACTGCTGCCAAGAATGCAAGCTCAGTCCTCACTGAAACACACCACAAGCGTCGAAGGGGAGGGTATTTTAAGCCTGCCTTTCAGTCCACTGACGCAGAGACACACAGAACCCCTACGACTGCCATCTCTCCTCCGAAACGGTTTATTAAAAAGGATTTTGGGGTGGGATGGATGGGTGGGAGGGGGTGGCTACTAGAACAATACCAATGTAGAGCACGGAGACCAATGTGTCTCACAGCTGTTTAAAAAAGTGGTCCGATGGGCCGCTGTGACCTACTGCAGCAGCAAACACAGACTCCCATCCCCGTGGGAAGCAAAAACTTGTTTTTTTTTCTTCCTCCCTGAATGTGTTCAGGAGCCACTTAAGGTGTCCGAGCGCCAGAATGGGCAGTATGGACGGAGTCGGCCATCCGGCCTGGCAAACCAGCACATCCACCAGTCACGCCCTCAAGTTGGTCCTGCTTCCAACACCAGTCGGGCCCCTCCTATTTCCATAAAACGATCCCTCTGCTTCCCAGCTGACAGCTCTCCCAGCTTGAACTTTGTGGCAGAATGCAGCGGAACATGCAAGAAACGAAAGCCAAGAACCCCGGAAAACAATGAGGAATATGAGGAAACTTCTGTGATTAAGTTCGTAATCGGTATGAATCCATATTACATTTCTCATCCCAGCCCAATATGTGGAGGGTCTGCATGTTCTACTTATAGTTTGTGGGTCCAAAATGAAACTATCTATAAAATTCCCATAATCCATGATTATGTGTGTGATTGTGTCCGTAGAGAGGGACTGGCATCCCATCCAGGGTGTCCCTCTTATGTTTTGTGTTTCCTGGCATATGTAAGATGAATGGATCGGTATCACGTGTCCTTTTTGCACAAAAATCCTCACAAAGCCCAATAAGATGAAGTCAAGAAGGACAGTGGACCATCCACACACTATAGAGCCTACTGTCCTTATACAGTATAGACTGTTTATCCAAAAAGGAGCAGAGATGAAGAGATCTATTCACTGCGAGCACTAAAGGATGAAGATGGAAAAAGGGATGTAGCCAGATGAAAGGAGAAAGTTATCCTCAAAGCCTGGCGGACAAGTGGTTATTCCTC
Organism: Brienomyrus brachyistius; assembly: GCF_023856365.1. Lineage (NCBI taxonomy): Eukaryota > Metazoa > Chordata > Actinopteri > Osteoglossiformes > Mormyridae > Brienomyrus > Brienomyrus brachyistius. The sequence goes on from NC_064549.1 coordinate 14,336,433, forward strand.
ATATATCAAAAACACTATATTTAGCTTCTTAGGTAACATTTTTATCCGAAGGAAATTGTTTTGCCCATTTTACATCTCGCTGAAGTAATTTAGGTTAAGCCTATTTTTCAAGAGTGGCGGAAATGCCTCCCGAGACGTAAATTAGAAAATGTCTGAATTATTAGGGTCTTTAAGCACTGCGCCACCTGCTGAATGCTGAGCTTTGGGCTTAGCTACAGGATGTCTTGTGACGGGAATCCAAAAGCTGGCCAGAGCAAAATGGAGGAAAGCGAGGAGAGCGCGTGATTGGACCTCCTGAAACATAAATGTAAATGTAGGTGTGCCAGTAGGGCCATAGTCCAGTTTTCACTGATGTAGTCTGGGACTCCGCCAGCCACACAGTCCTGCAAGACGTTTATGGAACTTCCACCAGCTAACGGCTTCATCTACTGCCAGGGGGAACAATCAATATGTTACTTTGGGCCTGGCATCCTTGCCTGAACCATTATGTGAAGCGAAGTCTGACGCAGTTAATTAACCTTGACTGTCACCAGTGTGCTTCTAGGACACGGCTGATCGCCAGGGGAGTAAAAAAAATGTTTCGTTTGTCAAAAGCAATTGCTTTTGTATATCATACGAACAGCAGGTGCTGTATATATGTAGAGTTTTTTTTTTTTAACTCACCTGTCTGAATGACACAAACTCTCCAGCCGTTACTCCCAAAACGCCGAAATAATTGCATTGATTGTTTATTTTTCAGGGAAAACCTTCTCATGCGTGGTGCCCGGACAGAAATGCAGCTTACTGTAAGCTTTCTCTATACGACGGTGTGAAGCAGAGATTTGTGAGATTGCACCCTTAAAAGCTGCACACTTCACAGCCCGTGAAGGAAAAACACATCAAGCGGCAAGTTGACTGCAGCATGGCGCTAGACAGCAGCCGGCGTCATAGCCGAAGCGAAAATCTAACAGCAATACCCACAAATATTACATCATTTTCCATGAACCTTCATCTGCACGTGCACAGTGCGAAGCGCTTACAAAAAAAGAATATTGGTGAAATACAAGAAAGTAGAGCGCAGAAATCGGCATGTACGTGTTTAAACTAATAGGTCTGAAAGGGGTGTTAGCGTTTTCTCTCTAATTATGTTTGCATCTATTATAAAAAAACTAAACTTTTCACCTTTCGCTGAGACAGCCTTTATAATTTTGGGTATCTGTGCATAAAGGCTATGTGGGAGACTCACATCGGTACTTGCACTGTCTAGACTTTAAATTACTATTTTTAAACCATTCAGCGGAATAAATGAAAATCACCAGCTGTCTATAAAATAGACTTAGATGTATATAAAAATGTCTTTCCATACGACATATCTTACTCCCCTTTCACGCAGGTCCCCTAAGCATAAAGACGCCGGGCGGTGGCCGTGCCAGAACGGACAGCGAAGTCCTCCGAGACGGCGGTAGGGGTGGGGGAGGCTTAGGACCGCCGGATAACCGGATCGCTCAGCCCCTTGGACTCCAATAATAGGAAGGCGGTGGGGAAAATTATATTTATTGCAACTGCGAGTGTTATTTGGTCTGGGAGAGTAGTTGTTCACACGTTGCGTTAACACCGCCTCATCAAATGTAACGTGATAAAGCGTTTTCACTTGTTATGCAAGTGCGGCGCTTTATCTGTTTTATTTAACGGCCAGTGGCTTGAATGTGTCAATTATTTAGATTTATTCCCCTAAAGCCCTTTCATACAATAGCGATGGACGTGGTTTTATATTGCGTGCATGGGCTTTGAACAACTTGCGCGCTTCAAATGACTCATTTATTGCCGGAAAATGAATCGGTAAAATATTACCGAATTAAAAGCGTATAGGTGCGAGCCAAAATACAAGGATGTAAGTATACAGAAGTGCCACAGGTCATCCTCGGTAGCGAGCAATGTCTGAGGAAAGCTTATACTACTACGACCCCAAGATGCAGGCTGCTGCAAATACCACATTCGGGACAGAGCACCAGATATAACGCGTTCACAAAGAAATGTATATTCTCAGAAGAGCAAAGTAAAGAAGTCCGTCGGTATTCACTAACTTCACATGATCACTTTGCATTTCCGGATGCGTTCAGTCAACTATACAGATTTAAATCTTATTTGTATAGATACATTGTATCGGCTTATAAATCGTAACGGATACATTCATCTTGTAATCGCCGGCGTGTTTTACATTCAGCAAATCAATGATTACGCAGCAATTTAAAGTTCTTTCACGTCGAAAGACGTAATTTCGTGTTTAAATTCCGGGTATATCATATTATTTTGTCAGCAGAGAACGCCAACGGTACTGAATACTGACAATCAATGGGCAAATATATCTGTGAATGCGATGGACACGATGCGATCACGCCTCTAGGAAGGACCATAGTCCGTGTCCTCTGGTCGCCTTTAAGCGTCAATTTACCACTTATGCGCCTTCAAGAAGAATCAGAAACGCGTATTTAATAATTGTCTGGAAAGCGTCGTGTAAGGACCGCTCATTCCATTTACATACAAAATGACAAGGTCAATGTCGTTTTCAAGCGTTTCGTCGAACTACTCAAAAGAAACTAAAACTTTGCAATAATAATATACATGCTGACGACGTAAACGTGCGCTTTTATCTGTAGCTTGGAATGGGCGTGAAAATAAAACAGATAAATACGCGCCTCGAAGGCACAAACTTACATACCTGGGGTGGAAAACTTAATAATGTATGATGGCATAAGAAGTGTCCTGTCAGAACATTGTGATCCCTCTGAGATATGACATAAAACTGACAACAGGCGCATGCAACGTGCCACGATCACTGGCGAAATACCAAGTTTCTCCGCGATATCGGATGCCAAAATAGTACCATAAACTTAAATACCATAACCATGCTTACCTTTCAGCACGATCCCACAGACAACATAGAAAATAAAGGGAAAATGCTGTTTAAGGATCATATTCTTCTCGCTTCCTCTAGCCAAATGTGCCGGGTGCTTGGCTCACTTCTTCCCCTTCCCGTATGAAGAACCGCTTTATCCAGGTGAGCCGACAATTTCTAGGTGGGGGGGGAGGGTTATAATTATATAGGCTCCTCGGGCTGAGGCGTCTTTCGGATGCTCCAGTCTCACCGTGTTGGCTCCCACAGTGCTACCCGCATCCGGATGCAAATCGCAGACACTGGCAACTGGGAGAGATGCTCTCGGACAGAAAGCGAGCGGCGCTGCTGCTGGAGCTTCTATCGCCTCTCAGGAGCTGCAGAAACCAGAGTCCCGCCTACGCCGCTAGACAGATGAAGACGCTTCACCTATAGCCGGAACCTACACATTTCCCCACAAAAAGAAATAGAGAAAGAACAGAAAGAAAAAATCCCCGATGACGGAAGGCGTCAGAGCAATGCGTCAGTGCCAAAAAGTCCAGAATATCTTTTGATCTACTGTAATTATAAATTATGCTAACAAAAATGCGAATCTCTGTGGAACTGTCCTCACGAGACTTTTTATGAGGTCCCCGCCTCGATATAGTCACATGATTTAGTTTGCAGGGAGGGACAGGCGTGGTTCTGGAAGGACAGCGAAGAAAGTTTAAGAACATTTAACCAACTGCGCGTTTCACATGCTGGTTACATTCGCCCTGCATGCGACAATAATTCGCGGATAGGGGCTAATTATAAACAATCTTAATAAAAAATAGGTACCGCTATAGGGGCGCTGTGCAGTAATATTCCTGCGATCGATGCGATTGCTTAACCATCTGTAGTCTTAAGGAACCCGGTGGCCTTTTACTTAAAATTCGAGAGATGAAGATTCGCGTTATTAAAGGAAAACAAATTCCTGTGGCATGTATCCTTTTGTGATTATACCATTAGATTTGATTAATTATTTTGTTTCTGCGGGCTCCACAGCATGTATATTACCTCCAGATAGTGATGATTATGATGATAATGATGTCGATTATGATATTTATATTATTATTATTCATATTATTAATAATAACAACAATAATATTAACAATAATAATAGTAGTCATTATTATTATTATCATTATTATTAGTTCTAGGAATAGAATGGTCCTGATTTTACCTAGTTAAAAAAACATTTTTAAATGATCCAGAATCTGTTTTTTTTCGTGATTTAGTGAGGGCTTGGTTCCTTTCATCAGCTGATGTATTAAAGGGGAAACCCGCCGATTTTAAAGAGAAAATGACGAGGTGCCTGCACCTTAGACAGATATTGGTACAGAACTGTCTTCAAGTGACGTTAGAGCGTGACATTTTTTCAGAGAACAGAAACGTTCCAAGTTAAAAGTGTCCTCAGCGCTATGTCTTTTGGTAGGTAAGACATATAGTCTGTTGATGACTAAAATGAGTGTTTGCTTTAAATCTTTAAATTTAAAGCCACTAACTCATCTACACATTAAAATCTGTCAAGAAGAGTTTTCCTATAAATATGCCCTTTTTTCATTTTGTTTTGAAACACCTGCATACGATTTGCATTATAAGACTATATTAATCAAACTAGCCGTCAGACTAAATGGAAAACAGCTGGTAACGAATGCTTGAATAGCAGACTGCGCCAACCATGAAATATTAGTGTTTGATCTCAAAGTAGCCATGCGGGCCTTATATATTGAATGTGTATTAATTCAATGGTATAAACCTGTTTATCTCAAGCAACGATGACTTTCAATTTATGTTAAATACTCTTAGTGAAGTTCTATTCTAGCATTATAATTATTGATTTAATTACCCTTGATTGCATTCCAAATTATGTTTAAGTGGTGTTGTACTCATATAACTTCTAGAATATTCATTAACATTAATATTAATTTTTATTTTTGAATACTCTGAAGTACTGTGTGCGTGCGTGTGTGTGTGCGTGTGCGTGTGTGTGTGTGTGTGTGTGTGGTTATTTGAGTTTCTTTTTGCCATTAACTTAGCAAAAAGAACATCTAAAACTTGCATGAATATTTAAACCTTTTTTTGTGAGGGGACTTTAAATCAGCCCTTTAAATCTTCCTTCTAACTGATCACGGATTCTTTGTTCAAAAATTAGTTTTTTCTTATACTACCCTTTCCTGGACTGTGCAGATGCATGAGCTTGTTATATTTCACATGGAATTTCTCTCTGTGTTTCTCCATGTATCATTGACAAAGGACAGGAAGCCGTTTTTAGCCGTCTTTGCTCATCACCAGCAATTAGATAGTTCTGAAAAGCCAGCATTTTGCAGAGATTAACCTCATTGTAGAGATCTTCATTTATTAGTCATGTGTCAAGCTTAAAATATATACAATGCCACTGGGATTTTCTTTAATGCTTAGTTATCTCAAGGCCATTTTTCCCCTAATGCCCTCACATTGAACTTTGACCACAATGGCACAATCAAAAGTGTCATCGTCCTGTACTAGTGACTGCTGTTTTTAGCAGGTATCCCCTGTGGTTTTCTCTGCACCTCCTGGGTTAAGCCCCAGGATCATTGAGACGCTGCATTGGGTATTTGTATATGGAAAATGGAAGGAAGGGCTGGTCAGTGGAGCAGAAACATTCCACTATTTCAACTACTGCTCCAGCAAATATTAAAATTCATACTAAAAGCATGTGTGCTGGGAATTCTGTCTTTTTAGAACTGCTATTGATAGATTTTCTATATAATGAAAATCGACACAAAAGAGTTCCCTTTATAGTTTTAAACAAGAATAAGTATAAAATATAATCATATTTTTGTTAGCAGAATAAAATGGGAACGTTGCAGTGGCCAACTCAGGGTTCATCTTTGGGATTCACTGGAGCACAGAATTAGGGCAAGACCAGGCTGGCCTCTTTAGTTAGTTGGGTCTATTAATGCCTATTAATGCCTGAAAACTGTAATGAAGCGCAATACTGCTGACATTATACTGGAAAGTAAGAGAAGGTCTTAGATAAGTCCTTCATGCCGAAGGGGAGCCCACAAGTCCTACTCGTAGCTTCTTCACCTATCCCACAGTTTTGTTTAGGATAGCTTAGCTAATAGCAGGATATCTTAGCTAACAGTTGGATAGCTTAGCTAACTGTAGGAGAGTTTAGCTAACAGTAGGATAGCTTAGCTAACAACAGGATAGCTTAGCTAACAGCAGGATAGTTTAGCTAACTAGGAGAGTTTAGCTAACAGGAGAGCTTAGCTAATAGTAAGAAGGCTTTGCTAATTGTAAGATAGCTTAGCTAGCAGCAGGATAGCTTAGCTAACAGTAGGATGACTTAGTTAACAGTAGGATGACTTAGCTAATAGTAAGATAGCTTAGCTAACAGCAGGATAGCTTAGCTAACTGTAGGAGAGTTTAGCTAACAGTAGGATAGTTTAGCTAATAGTAAGATGGCTTTGCTAATAGTAAGATAGCTTTGCTAATAGCAAGATAGCTTAGCTAACAGCAGGATAGCTTAGCTAACTGTAAGAGAGTTTAGCTAACAGTAGCATAGTTAGCTAATACTTGGGTAGTTTAACTGATAATGTATAAAGACCAGGGGCGGCATGGGGGTGCAGTGGTTAGCACTGTTGTCTCACACCTCTAGGACCCGGGTTCGAGTCTCCACCTGGGTCACATGTGTGTGGAGTTTGCATGTCCTCCCCATGTCGTTGTGGGGTTTCCTCCGGGTACTCAGGTTTCCCCCCACAGTCCAAAAACATGCTGAGGCTAATTGGACTTGCTAAATTGCCCGTAGGTGTGCATGTGTGCGTGAATGGTGTGTGAGTGTGCCCTGCGATGGGCTGGCCCCCCATCCTGGGTTGTTCCCTGCCTTGTGCCCATTGCTTCCAGGATAGGCTCCAGACCCCCCACGACCCAGTAGGATAAGCGGTTTGGAAAATGGATGGATGGATGGATGTATAAAGACCATCCCCTAAGGAAATAATAAAAGAATCTTGTGTTCCTGAGACGTGACACATTCTGTTATTACACAAGTTACATTTTATGGTTGATACAGAACATAAAATATTGCACGTAGACCACCAAAATAATAATAAATGGCTAAATATAGAATGTGGTTACAATAGGGTTAATGACCAATGGAGACATCTGTACTTTCAGCAAGCTTACGGGTAGAAGAGAGGTCAGCACCATGGACAGGAGAAAACCTGGTCACTGAAGTGAATCGGGGGGAGGGAAGGAAAATGACTCTTTATTTGCTGTTTGTGTGAGTACAGGAGCAGATACCCTGGAATTAGTGTTTTTTTCACATATCCTATCTTGTTCCAATCACTTCCACAGCTACAGATATATGAAATCAAGCACCTAGGTATGCTGAATGTAAAGCATGCCGCTATTGGACCCTAGAGCAGTGGAGACGTGTTCTCTGGAGTGATGAATCACGCTTCTCTGTCCTGCAGTCTTATGTACAAGTCTGGGTTTGGTGTTTGCCAGGAGAACGGTACTTGCTTGACTGCCTTGTGCCAAGTGTAAAATTTTTATTGGAGGGGGGATTATGGTGTGGGGATGTTTTTCAGGGGTTGGGCTTGGCCCCTTAGTTCCAATGAAAGGAACACTTAATGCTGCAGCATTCTAAGCCATTTTGGACAAGTTCATCCTCCCAGCTTTGTGGGAACAGCTTGGGGATGGTCCCTTCCTGTTCCAACATGACTGCACACCAGTGCACAAAGCAAGGTCCATAAGGACATGGATGAGCAAGTCTGGTGTGGAAGAACTTGACTGGCCTGCACAGAGCCCTGTCCTCAACCTGATAGAACATCTTTGGGATGAATGAAAGCGGAGACTGCGAGCCAGGCCTTCTCGTCCAACATCGGTGCCTGACCTCACAAATGCTCTCCGAGAAGAATGGTCAAAAATTCCCATAAACACACTCCTAAACCTTGTAGACAGTCTTCCCAGAAGCGTTGAAGCTGTTATATCTGCAAAGGATGGGCCAACTCCATATGAAAGCCTATGTATTAAGAATGGGATGTCATTAAAGTTCATGCGTGTGGACAGTAAAGGCAGGTGTCCCAATACTTTTGGCAATATAGTGTATTTAATGTTTGGTGCTCTTTTTAATACTCATTTATTTTCTGATAAATATGCATAGTCTACTTCCTACATGAAATGGATTTTATGAGCCTGATTAATGAGTTTTCTGTCAGAAAAGCACAGAGGAAAACATTCTTATATTAAGAACGTTTTTACAGTTTTTCCCCTGGTTACGATGGGGTTACATTCCAATAAACTTATCGTAAGGCAAAAATATCACAAGACGAACATGAATTTTAATACAGTATGTCTAACCCTAACAAACGTCATAGCCTAGTCTAGCCTACCTTAAACATTCTTAGAACATTAACATTAACAAAGAATTGGGCAAATTCATTAACACAAAGTATATTTTATAAAAAAATGTGTTGAGTATCTCATGCAATTTATAGAAAAATGTACTGAAAGTGAAATTACCCATTGTAATGTCAAAGTACCACAACACAGACTATCGTGACCTGGGGGGGGGGGGGGGCATCTGTATTCTCTTGGAATTTGCCCCTCCCTGTAAAGTTATCTATGTTATATGCTATCTATGATTAATGTGTCTTTATCGCACATTGTGGATGCAGTTGACACGCACTGGATCGGAGTGTAACGTTAAGGTTACCGCTACTGAGACACGTTTATTTGATGAGTCTCTACTGAGCTCTTTCTGGTCGCTGCGTATCAGTGACATGAGAGTGTAAGCTTGCCGGTATCTTGATCTTCTGATGTGATTACTCTCCTTTCATACAGCGTCACGTTCTCTTTGACTTTGTAGAAATAATTTTATAGTTACTAATATTTGAAAGTCTTATAGTTAATTGTTGTATCGTCTTGGGGAGTGGGGGCAGATGAGGGGCCTCCAGAAAGTGTAGCCTAGGGGGCCCCTGCGCTCCAGTTACCGCAGTGTAGCCTTATCATGTAAGCAGGGCTGAATACAGGATTTTTAAACTACCAAGCTCAGAAGTGTTAGTCTGTCCTAGGTTTGCCCTGTGATGGATCGCGGTCATTGGAGATGCTAAGGACTTGACCTCAGTGTCCTCAATGGAAGGTATGGGCATGCATGCAATCATTAATGATACCTGCCTCTTCCAAAGAGTCTTCTAATGCTCTTTCAGGAAATGAAATAAAAGACCAACTGACCACTCAGCTCTCCTGAGACTCTCATCTTTTCTTGAGTTCCTTTGGTCCAAGTCCACTCCTCTGACCACGTGTAATAGAAAGCAGCAGTTTCGTAACCTCAAGAAGGACTCTGGGAAAGCTGTGGTGGTGTATGATGAGAAATATGTCGCAAGGGAAGCGACACAGGGGAAAGAAAGCAGCATTTTGTCAGGGGATTTTCCTTTTCAGGCTGTCTGGGAATAGGGAGGAAACTCTCCAAGAATAGGTCTTCTAAAGTATCATTTCTGGCACCTTGCAGCATGAAATTTCTGGACAAACACAAATGGGAAGTGTGGTCAGGGGTTACTTTTGAACCAAATCAAAATGTATTATTTCGGTGGCATTGTGACAAATTAACTGAAACAATGAAGGTTACCTGCTGCCTACATCATGCTGTATTTTCACACCCTTTACTGTCTATTTTTAAGGACACTAGTAATCCAGTATTCCAAGAGCGTTTTTTTCTCCTTAATTTATTTTTTCTTTATAAAATAACAGTTTATGCTCATCTGGCATCTGTCTGTCCATTGAATAAGTCTTTCTCTGACCATTTTCTAATCACCTTCATGATTGAGCGACCTTCTTTGACTATGGCGGAGAAGATTGTTTGGATACGTCACCTAAATGATAGAAATTCCCCTTGATTCATCAATGCAGTAAGTGATGTGAACTTCATGTCCAGTACAGATGCCAGTGAAGTCACCCATGACTTCAACACAGTGGTTAGTTAAATTTTAGATGAAACAGCGTCTTTGAAAAATAAAGTGGTTAAAACCAACAGACACTCCCCCATGGTTTAATGATCACAGACGCTCTTACAAACAGGAGAGCCGCAGATTGGAGCACAAATGGAAATCCACAGGCTTAGAAGTGTTCAAGTTGGCATGGTCTGACAGCCTGCAACAATACAAGCAAGCCCTTTATAGGGCACATTCAGCCTATTATTCTAACCTAACTGATCGCAATACAAATGACCCTCGCTACCTTTTTAAAACAACTGCTCAACAAATAAGGCTAAACCTCTGCTATCGAGTACTTTCAGTAGTGAACATTTTATAAACTTCTTTAACGATAAAATTACAAACATTAGGCTTCAAATATGTTTAAATGGCCCAAAATTAACTCCAATACAAGCAGAACGTGAACACACCCTTAATGTTCTTTAATTAATTAGTGAAGAACAGCTAATAGCTATTATAACTAAGATCAAACCAACTACTTCTCCACTGGACCCAGTCCCCACTAAGCTTTTTAAAGAGTTAGTGGTGAGTGGCAAGACCTATAACTGCCATACTGAATGCGTCCCTGTCATCAGGTGATGTTCCTCACCAATTTAAAGTAGCAGTAATCGGCCACTACTGAAGAAGCCAAGTTTGGATCCACAGGAGCTCAGCAATTACAGAGCTATCTCCAACGTACCATCTTTGTCAAAATTCTGGAGAAGATAGCTGCAGCTCAGCTTCACTCATACTTGGAGAGACACAACATGCTGGATTGTTTCCAGTCGGGCTTCCACCCAGGACACAGCGCTGACACTGCTAACTAAAGTCATAAATGACATAACAATGGCAACTGATGCTGATAGTGCTACTGAGCTAATGCTTCTGGACCTTAGGGCAGCTTTGACATGGCTGACCATTCTATCCTATTACAAAGACTTAAAATTGAGGACAGGTTGTGTGGAATGGTGTTGAAGTGCTTTAAATCATATTTGACTAATTATTATCAATATGTTAAAGTGTCAGATGATTGTACTACGTCGTCAGTGTCACTGGTCAAACATGGAGTACCACAGGGATCAGTGCTTGGTCCTATATTGTTTCCTCTCTAGATGCTGCCATTAGGAAACATAATGAGAAAACATAATGTTAACTATCACTCCTATGTTGACGACATCCAAATATACATTTTGGTTACGCAGCATCTTTTGTCAATTTAGCTAATTGCTTTAATGAAGTCAAGACCTAGATGACTGAAAGCTTTTTATCACTGGACCCTCAGAAATCTGAAATTCTGTTGGTTGGAGGCAAGTCTGCAGATAGTCATTTTATAATCTCCGCATTCCACTCCAAGGGGCTGAACTTTTCCCTCAGCAGCTCAGCCCATAGCCTAGGCATCACCTTAGATACAAACCTCTCATTTAAATCACATGTGGATGCAGTATGGAAGGCGTGCTTCCTACAGTTACGCCACATCGCCAAACTACGATGATTTCTTACTACTCAAGGCACAGAGAAATTGATACATGCCTTTGTATACAGTAGGTTACACTACAGTAATGCTCTGTTATCTGGGAGCACACACTGCACATTAAATACCTCGCGGCGTATTCAAAATGCTCGAAGTGTCATAGGAACAGAAAGTTTCTTAGTTGCCTGCATTGGCTTCTTATTAGTTTTAGAGCTGACTTCAAAGTTACTGACTTATATATAAGGCACTTAAAGGTCTAGCTCCTACCTACCTGACAGATTTACTTCAAGTTTACAAGCTGCATCGTCCACTCAAATCACAGAATGCAGGTTTCCTTGTCGTTCCACATATAAATAAAGCAAGGGTTGGCAGTAAAGCATTCTGCTACAGGGCCCCTATATTGTGGAATGGTTTACCAGCCTGTGTCCAGCATGCGGATTCGGTCTCACTCTTTAAATATGGACTGAATACCTATTACTTCAGTTTAGCTTACCCGCAACCTAACACATAACACACTGCAACTATGGCTGCTGGTGGTGCTGTTCATGCCATTTTTTTATCTATTATGATTGTCCATTAATGTGTCGTCGCATGTTCTGACCATTCATGCTCTCTGTCTTCCCACATGTCCAGGCGGTGCCTAGGGTGGTTGTTTTCCTTGGGGGGGGGGGGTGTTAAGGGGGGTACTCACAGAAACAGCAGTACTTTCACAAATAATTCACACACCTGAATGCATTCTCTGGAGATCCGCCTTAAACAAATATCTGACTGACTGATAAGGTATGTCTATTTAAAAATGTCTGCAGACTTTGAATAATTTTTAGAGACAGCATATCCACTCTTAACGCTGTAACAGCAATATTCATCTTTGATTCGTAATTTCTTTTGCTGCTATTATTTTTTTCAGCAAACAGATACTAACCCTGAGTGATTTCGGGAGTCGTAATGTGCTCTAATCACACATGATAGCTAATATTAGAGCAGTAGCACATACCGTCAGAATGGCATTTCTCAGCACGGGCGTCCTCTGTTTACGGTGTAATAATAACACTTATTACTGAAAGCAATTCTCCAATCACATGTTATTCAAGGCTCAGAAATTGCAAAATTGCAAAAGCCTTTCGGCAATTTGAAATATTTTGACTAGGTCAAAATACGGATGACAAATATTGTTTTTAGGAATGATACTAATTTTGTTCAGTTTTGCAAGGAGATTTTAAAATATGGATTAGATCGTTAAGTATTATATTTAATTTATCCATATGTGTGTGTGTGTGTGTGTGTGTGTGTGTGTGTGTGTGTGTGTGAGCGTGAGCGGATATACCTATCCTTATGGGGACACAATGTCCCCATAACGTGATAAATATCCGTTTTTTTCCCTTATTTATTTTGCTTGGTTACTTATGGTTATGGTTAGGGCTGCGTAGGGGTTAAGGTTGTCATAATTAGCGTTAGCATTTTTCCCATAGAAGTGAATGAGCGCCCCCCCATAAGGATAGGTATACCCTACATGTGCACCCGCGCGCGCGTGTGTGTGTGTGTGTGTGTGTGAGAGAGAGAGAGAGAGAGAGAGAGAGAGAGAGAGAGAGAGAGTTTGTATTACATATATATGTGTGTGAAAGGGAAACTCAATCTGATAAAAATCTGTGACTGAAACCAAAAAACTAAAAATGCCAAAGTCTTGTAATTTGTTTGCTTACTTATGGTTAAGGTTAGGGCTGGCTAGGGGTTCGGGTTGTCTTAGCTGAGATTATGGTTAGGCCCACAGAAATTCAATTCAATTTTTTATAAAGCACCTTACAAAATATAGACTGTCTGGCAGGGAGAGAGCAAAAACGTGGAGCATCTGGGGGTCCCAGAAGACCAGGTTTGGAAACCCTGTTTTAGGGTATGAGAGCATCTTCTGTCTGGTAAGGCTCTCATTGTGGTCTCTTCTGGTTGGTCCTCAGTGTGGCCTCTTCTGGTTGGTCCTCAGTGTGGCCTCTTCTGGTTGGTTCTCAGTGTGGTCTTTTCTGGTTGGTTCTCAATGTGGCCTCTTCTGGTTGGTTCTCAATGTGGCCTCTTCTGGTTGATTCTCAGTGTGGCCTCTTCTGGTTAGTTCTTAGTGTGGCCTCTTTTGGTTGGCGCTGCATTAAACTATGGTGTCAGACGTAAGAAGGAAAATATTTTTACCCACTGTTATGTGAGTCATATTGCATTATATGGCTCATATAAGAGAAGAAGGATTCGCTTGGACAGATAAAGGTGGAAAGCTTGACTGGGAGAACAGCCTGGTTTTCAAGACAGTTGAAGTCACAAATAAGAGGTATATTCCTGGGCTGATAAAAAATAAACACTAATAAAGGGAATTTAGAGAAGAAGGGCAGGCTAAGCCCAAAGCAGCCCTGTCAGCCTTTTCCTGTGATTCTCCTGCCTTCTGGCTTCCATTATGTGAAAATTTATTGACCAATTTAGCACCATAAAGTTTTGCCACCAAATTCCAGGCTGGCTTCACACAGACTGTCATTATACTGCCTTTTCGTGTCTGACAATAGCTTTGTGTGAATGAGCCTGGAGTCAGACCCAGGAAGCTCAGGGAAAGACACAGAGCCAGATGTTCCACACAAGGCATTAATGGAAACACCCCTTCAGATGGATGGATGGATGGATGGATGGATGTTTTTAAAGATACTGCTTTATTACCCAGTAGTGTTCATAAGATACAAGGTAAAGGGGAAAAACTACACAATAATAAACACATTAGCTCCTGTAAAACCAAAAGCGCAATTCTAAAAGGCGTAGCCTAATGGATTTGTGAACGGACTGATGATACATATCTCGAACATATCAGTGCGGAACAGTTGGTAATTAAATAAGTACATGCAGGCAGTTTACAAATAAAACTAAACAAATAACAAGCAAAATCCAGCACTTAGCAAACAAAGAAGCGGAAAATCCACCAAATTGCATAACAATGTAATAGACGATACAGAGCTGTAATTCTTCCCTATTTCATTACGAAGTTTCTGGCTGTCAAGCATAAAGTAACAAATTAAAGTAATCAAGGCAAGAATAAAAAAAGATTCATATTAACTATGCTTTTTTTTGCAAATGTAACAACAAATGTAAATAGAAAATCTGTAATGTGAAATGGTGAAAAAAACAGGCAGTTTTTTGTTTTCCTGTTTTCATGTAGTTTTTGTTTTACCAGTATCTCTTTTAACGAAATGAATCATGTTTACATTATCACCAGCCTGTCCACCATCTCACTCTGAATCAAAGGGCATTAATATGAAGTTGGCTGACCCTTAGCTGCTATAATAGCCCGTACTCTTCTGCAAAGGCTACTGGGGTTGCCACCTCACAGCTGAACTTGCTCCCAGATGTTTGCATGTCACTATCACTACACTTGCCATTGACCAGGGCTGCTCTAGCAGGGCAGAAATGTAGAGAACCGACTTCTAGGAAACGTGTCCAGTGGTGTCCAGTGATGGTGCCAGGCTGACTAACCTCTTCTGTATGACTCCCCCCGCCCCCTCCCCATTCTGCTGCTATGCTGGAGATTCCATGGCTGTGTGCTTAATTATACAGCTGTATGTCGGCTATGGGTGTGGCTTATGTGGGCAATTCCTGTAATTACTTAGGGTGCCCCAATACTTTTGTCCATATAATGTATGTACACCTTCCATCCATCCATCTATCCATCCATCCATCAATCCTTACTTCCACCTTCCAGCTGTTTCTCCTTGTCAGGTACACCATGGATGGATGGATGGATCTTACTTAGACCTCAAATTGTTACATTTACTTAATGATTCACTAATCTGCGGTATTTCTTTATTTACTTTTAAGGAGCTGATTTGTTCAAAATGAAATGTATACAAACATGTGAGCCAGTTCGTTTTACTCACAAGCCTGCAGGGGTGGATCCCACAGCATTTTAAAGTTCTCTATGTGATTAACAGCTTAGAAGGAGTTAAACGGATTTGGTTCATTGAATGATACTGCTTCACTGTCCAGTTAGAAAGTTCTGGTCTTGGCCCTCTAAGACTGTAATTCGATACCAAAGTTCAATGTGCTCCTGTCGTCACAGATAACCTTCCTCTGTCAAACCATCTTCTTATTATTACATTGAAATTGTTGATGTTACTGCTAAAATATTGACTATCTTTGAATCATTTTCTCTTGCTGCAGTGCTTGAATAGACTATATTAAATTGACTATTGACTGCATTCTAAATTATCCACTTGTTTATTTGATTCGATACCCATGACGCTAATAAAAGACGTGATCTCTAAAACTGGAAAGCCCATGCTAAACAGTGTACATTATACATTCATCTCTATCTTCTGGAAATGTTCCCAGGTCCCTTAAAATAGCTGTAATGAAGTCCCTTGTCTAGAAGCCTAAGCTAGATCTTTGTGATCTATCTAGCTAGAAAAATGTAAGAATAATTTCTTGCCTAGCTATCCACCTTTCTGTATTCCAATAATGTCTAGCTTAGCAGAAATCTATCTCCAAGCCACACTGTAGTACTAGAATGGCCTCATTCCCATGATGCAGGTACACGTATCTCCAGTTCTGAGCATTAGAATTTAAATACCACCCTTGCTGCTATATATACTGTGGTTCTTCTTCAAAATCAGTGTTCCCCTGCTTCGGGTGTTGGTTGTGTGAGTGTTTTCAGTGTGTTACTGAGTAAACATTCAGTCATCAGTCAGTATGGGGTGCATCAGGGCTCTGTGCTGAGTCCATTGCATTTTATTGTATGAGTTTCATATGACCTTATGAAGTATTATAATCAACAATATAATGACTTATGACTGTTAATAGAAGATGCTGTAATGCTTTATTAATTCTTATGCTGACCATTATAATGCATTATGAAGGTATCTATAGTGCATTATAGATGGGAGCTTCACAGGAGTTTATGAAGTATTATAATCAGCACTATAATAATGACATATGACTGTTAATAGAAGATGCTATAAAGCTTTATTAATTCTTATACCAACCAATTTAATGCATAATAGATGCTCCGTAATGCATTATGAAGATGCCTATGATGCATTCTGGATGAGAGCTTCAGCAAAAGTGTTACCTTTATTTGTTCATATGTTTTGTCATTCATGTTATAAAAAGTAGCCGCACATTGACGTTTGCAAATGTGTTCTTTAGTATGCTGTGTCCCACAGCACTTGTGTACGTCTTTGCTCTTACATAACTGACTAAATATGTAATTTGGCCAGAGGTACCCAACCTTTTGCATAAAACTGTGTTTGTGCGTGAATGTGAGTCTGTGTGTGTGGTCAATATGTATCCTTATAATTAAAAGAAAAAAATTAAGTAAAAAACTTTCTTTACTTTTATATTAGTGTCTGCAGATTTTCTGCGCTGAAACGTGTTTTGCCATTTTAGTCATATTCCAAGAGATGCTGTGTTTATCCAGCGTTGTACATTCTACCAGAAACAAGAGCATGATGCGAGCGATGAGTAGCCTTGGATACACAGAACTTAACTTTACACTTTTTAACACATTTGCATTCTCAGGACCTTATCTGTATCTCTGTGTACCCAAAAACTGCTGAGAGCACAAAATATAATCTCTTACTATCACAATTTTTTAAAGTAATACTTCTATTTGGGATTCAAATATATATATATAGTTATTCCAGTTTGTAGCTGGAGGTGGCAGTCAGTTCTGTTATGCTAACATTGGCTATGATTAGACCTATTAGCTACAGCATCCTATGATTTGTTATTGACTGTAATGAGTTTCCCTGTGGCATATACTCTTTGCCCAACTTTAATCTGATATGCTGACACAGCTTAATTCCAGTGGAATTCTCTTCCATATTACACTCTTCAAATTTGTCATGTGTGCTAGCTACAAATAAAAGACCAAATCACTGTTGCTGTTTCCTCTTCTTCCATCTGCCTGGAGCCATCTGGTCTTCGGCTCACTGACCATCGATAGCACCCAGACAATATCCAGAAGTTGACACCTCAGGATGATCATGTCTACTGCTAGTGCCGTCTCCATCGAGCGTTCCCCTCAGTGCTGTCAGCCTCCAGGCCTCCTGACCGTGTTCGACACGTGACGCTTGAGCCCAGCTGCGGTCAAAAGATGTGCACATCACAATTCGATTTCTGACATTTCTCTTTTTAAGGACGTAAAAAGAACTGCATTGTGGAATAGTGAATAAGTCCAGGAATAATTATCAGGTTTTCTTTCATTTTCAAATATGAATGAAAATGTTTTTTAATTTCTTCTGAATAATCTGCGAGGCGGTTTATGCTTTATGGGAAAATTTAAGTAAAATTTGACTAATCGATGCACTACATACTTCGATCTTATTCACGTCATCGAAATCAAGGGATTTTGTGTGCCTTTGACTGGGGTAAGGCACTCTAGTACAGGGTTTTGAATCTTAAAGCCATCGAGATTAGGATAGGATCACCTCCTGCCTTTGCATGCAACTCTGAAGTGTTCAGGACTTCAGATATCAGCGAATAACAGCCCAGTGAGTCACCGCACTCAACCCACACTGAGCTCTGGTGGCGGGGTTCGTGGTCTTAAGCCACCAATGTGCTTTTCAAGTGGTCTCATCATGTTCCTCACCGGTTAGCACTCTCCTAAACCAATGGAACAAGACTGGCCCTGCAGAGCTTCACTGTCATCCATTGCATTATCAGATGTCTTGCTAAAGGCTGTAATGATCCAGATGGTATCCTAAGAAGCAGATGCTTGAGAAAAGGAACACTGAGGTCCAGACACTAGTCCATCACCAGGCTCACTCACACACACCCACACACACATCCGAAAACCAGAGACAGGGGTTCCTTTTGTACTGATGCAGAAAGATCTGTTTTATTAATGTTCCTCCTGCCTTCGTTAAACTCATCTGCATCCATCTTATTCAATTAATCTACTCTACCTACCTCCCAGTCCTATGTTATTCTGTTCAGTGTCATTCCCAATGTAAGTCTTGCAGGGCAATGCAGAGTCCAGAAGTTCACCCAAGTGAAATGTAATTGGATCAAGAGCAGAAAGTGGAACCGCTGGAGTAAACCAACACAAACATGGAAAGAAAGAGGCAATCTCCACAAAGCCACGCTGACTCTGCTCAGAGCAGGCAATCCACAAGAAACTAAGTAGATTTGGACCTGGCCAGTAATTGGATGGGAGACCAACTAGGAAAGCTGGGTTACTGCTGGAAAAGGTGCTGGTGTGGTGAACAGGTTAGCCTGTCCTGTGGTCTGTGTGGATCCCAATGACCCCAGTAACGGGGAGGCTGTGTTGTAAAAATGGCAGGTACTTCAGATGAGACGTAAAACTGAGGTCCTGATTTTCTGAGGTCATAAAAGATCTCTGGGCATCTTTCAGGAGAATCGGAGTGGGACCCCGACGTCCCGTCTGAAATCGTCCACGGTGGCCCTATTAAAATTTGCCATCCAAATCATCCCCTATATCTAATTGTTGACCCTTCACCCCTTTAGCTACTGTGTGGTGAGTGTACTGGTGCGGAATGGCTGTTGTCACGTCATCCAGGTAGGTGTTGCACTGTGCTGGTGGTTGAAGCGGCTCCCCATTGCTTCTGTAAAGCGTCGGGTGCCCCGGAAATCACTATATAAATGTAACATTCGCTCATTTAAATCTGCCTCCCACAGCAGCGCACTGATCACGATCTTCTAAGTCCTATATGATGTTACAACAGAATTGTAATAAGTGTAAATGAAAAAAGCTATTTTTTATTAGTCTATTTCAAGCTGGACAAAGTTCACCTTGCATATTTTCACTCTGCATATTTCCAAGACTCTTCTTCTCTATCTCCATCCACTGTTATTGTGTTTATATGCAAGTAAAATGGTTTAATTTTACTGGGCATATTATATAATCCAGGGAAGAAATATTTATGTATGAAAAAGCTCTTACACTAATATCATGGCTGTCATCCATCAGGCCAGGCTTCTCCACTAAACTCGGTGGTTTCTGAGTGTTCCTCCCCGCAAACCCACCAACGAAGGGCTGGGCTAATGGGTATTCATTCCCTTTTTAAAAAATAAATAAATACTTCACTGACATTCACAATCTGATGTGATAAAGTTGTGCCACAAATTCAGATATTTATTAATATTTGCAAAGCTGTGAAGTCATGTTTGTACATCAACATAAGTGATTAAGTGAGTTTCTATTCCCTGGAACTGGGTGACCTTCAGCAAGGAGTTAACAGGAGGAGTCCCAGGGGTGGTACAAGCCTTTGATACTCTGTCCCTGTTCCCTGGCCATTTATGGAGCCAGGACAGGCCCTTTGTGTCACTGTTCCAGGCTCGGTCCAGCTGGATGTGCTGGGTCTGGTCTGTTCCTCCAAACTCTGCAATCCCTGTAACGAAAAGAAAAAGACCTTCTGTTTGTGGGCAGGCAGACTTGTACAATCCTGAATGCCTTCAAAACGCTTGCTTGTGCCAGAGATCGTAAAATATTTATGGCTCCTTAAATGGATTAATATTTAATTTTGTTCAGTCATCATATCACCTGACCATTTCCGTTGATTAAGAGCCATTTATGTAAGCAGTCTACACAGCCACAGTTACACAATGCTCACTGACTTCCATCCCTGACTTACTGCGGCCAGAGGGCTGGAACAGACCATTGGCAGTAAATCCCAAAAAGTTTTTCTTTCTTCCCTCCTGGGAGTTCTTGTTGTCTGTCCTTTGCTGTTTTCTGGCGTTTATCACCCTGACATTTTCCCCAATTTAATTGCTTAAAATCTACTAGTTGGAATGAACATGTATACACAAATGTATCATTTTTGTTAGCGTGATATTTCTTAACGGCACTGTGTCAGCTATCTGGGGACAGGAATTTCCACCCTCCTGCGTCACTGACATCAAGGATGTAGATTTGGGTACGGACGATAGGGATATGTATCTGTCAATGATGCGGGAGTACCGTGTGTGTTTCAGGGAGCAGGAGGTCCAGGGCTAATTTGGTTGCTACCACCGTTGAAAACAAACCATGACTCATATTATTCTTTGATATGCTTTTCTAAGGATCCAGCTGTCAATCAGTCACAGCTGGTCCAATGACTGATCACACTCATCACATCGTTTTCCTTATACGAAAATCGGTTTGATGCTCAATAACCAATAAGAACATTCTGCTACCTCATCTGAATGCAATATTTTAAAAAAATGCTTAGCTGAGCAACAGCCACACACGAAGGGCCTTGTTATCAGTTAAATCCAATTAGCTCGAAACAGACTTCAGACACCAGTCATGTTGTCAAGTATGTGTTGATATTACATAAGTGAAAATGTCGCATTAAATCATACCATTTAATAGTCACCTGTTTGTTGTGGCATACAGGATGTCAAATGTAAAGCAGTGAAATGGAAAAAAAATATGATTGAGAGGTTCACTTCACCGCCTGCAGTGGCCGCACAGATTGAATTTGGTAATGGAGCATTTAGCTTAGCACTCTGTTCCCTGTCATCTGTGTCCCGGGAGAGAACTTGGGGACAGAGGTAGCACACGGTGCTCCCACTAAGATAACACATGGGCTCTGCTGTTTGCACAATCCAGAGCATTTCCATCGCCCAGAAACACGCGAGGATGAACCCGGAGCAGGGCTACTTCCGATGCAGGACGAGGGCAGTATGGGATTTTATTCCTCTACTTCATTCCTTAACCCCCAAATGGTTGGATCTACAGTTTGGCATGCGTGTGACTATCCGCAGATATGCAGCACTGCCGAAATCTCTTTACAGTAATATTGTTCCACGTTCATTTGTAATCTATAGCGATCCACAGTCACGTAGCTGAAAGTGAAGAGCCTTTGGCTTTATTTCATGGGGTGTCATTTTCACAAAGTCGCCGCTGTCCCCTTCATCAGCTTCTACTCTCTTCTGTTTCAGATGAACAGTGCTGTTCCGGGAGGGGGGGGGGTGCATTCTGGAAAGAGAGCGAGAAAGAGGGCTAGGGAAATCTTTTTTTGGCCTGAATCGGTTTTGCCAATTTCCCCATTTATTTTATTTTTGTATCCTTCCAAGCTGGAAGTGTACAAATGCGCTGAGCTCATTTTGGCAAGATTGTTCTCCCTGAAATACAAGTAGCAGGTCAAGCTTTGAGAGCTCAGCACCTTTGAAACGCCCAGAGCTTCTGGGGGAGCGGGTGCACCATGATCAAAGAGCATATTTTATGGCACTTCCAGAAAAAAAAACTCCCACCGTTCATGCACACACAACTGGGGAGAAAATGGCATAAATGTCAAATAAATTCAACACATCCTTCCCCATTCCAGTGCAGTACATGCAATTAGTACATCTGATTGGGAATGTGCATGTCGGATTTAAAGAGACAGTCAACGATTTGCCAGCTCAGTATTGCAGCGGTATAAATGAATAAATCTAATAACGTCGTGCATCCTGATGCAGCTTTAACGTCAAATGCAACAGTGTCACGACCAGTGGTTGTGTTTCTCATCAAGCAAACAGCAGATTTGCATGGAGCCCCCTGTTGGCCACAAACAGTCACTACACTTAGGGGCCTATGGCCCCAAAGTGACTGTTTTTAGAATTTTGAATTAGAATTTTGACTGCGGCTTCGGAAACAATAAATTTGCTTCTCCCCGCAACTACTTTTAGGGTAAAGGAGTAATATAACACATTTTCAAGATCTCTCCCGAAGGTACATACTAGATATTTTCTGTGTTGCTGTAACTTATATGACCTTTTGTCTCGAATTTATCGTCTTATATTTATTGGGCACTATGGCGGGCAGGAAATACGCCTGTAAGTCTTCCGTCGCCGTATGGAGGCGACAATTAATAGAAACACTGAACCTTGAAAAAACGACACACGGTTTAATCAGTAAGATAATGGCGATGTGCGAAGTGTGTGCATTCATAGCCCAGGCAGCGCTAATCCACAGAACTGGCGCCAGAATGGGAGACAAAGCTGGGAGCAGAGCAGTAATAGAAAGTAAGATAAAAAAAAAAAAAAAAACAGCAAACGGAAAATTTTATGATACATATACATTTTTTTTTTGTAAAACTGAGTTGGGCAGTGGCATGAAGATAATGCTGTTTTCAGCTTTGAAATGCAAAGTTTTTGGGCTCAACATGAGTCATAAACAAACTTCAAATCCCAAACAAAACTTTACTTACCTTGAAGCAGAAAGACAGAAAATGTAACCTCAGTAGACGACTGGAGGATGGCACCAAAAATGGAGTCACTAACAGGACCATCTCTGATGAATGTGTAATGCTTTGACCTTGGCATTTTTCCCCTTTTATTACAGAATTCATTAGCAAACTATTGGCATGACTGGTATTTTACTTTTTCTTTTAATGAAGTTATTTTTTTACCACAAGCTTAAGGGAGACAATAGTCTGTGAGGCTTTAATGAAGCCAGTGTACCAGCAAATTAAAAGCAGTTTGTTCCGCACAGGCCTGTAAAATTGTCGATGTCAGGACGCTCTGTAAAGTTTATTAAGTTTAAGGCCGGATTTCCCACTTCGTAGTGGCGTAATGCCGTCACAATCTGTTCTTACACGGCCTATGGCAGTTACAGTGATGGTGGAGCCTCCATTTAATGTGTAAGCAAGCCTTCTGTATCCCTCTAAGTACCACTGCTGTTTAAGCTATGCCTGATATGAGTTGCTTCATTTGCCATCTGAGGATAGCCATTCTTGGTGGAGAAAATACTAAATGCAGACAAATTCACATGCAGTTAGCACTATGGTTTACAGCTTGTAAGCACATCTATAAAAGTACAAGTTAGTGTGTCTGGCATGGCTGTTGCTAAACCCCTTTTTAATTGGACACATGCCCCAGGACTGACCTGCTGTGCCCCAGTAAAGTCTCACGTTCAAGTGTTAACAAGGTCCTATATTTGCCAGTATATTAATTTAGATTGATGGAAAAGATTAGATATTTTTCTATTCTGCAATGTGAAAGCAATGGATTTTAACCCAGAATACAACCTTGCAGTCCAGGTGCATACACGACAATGCAGACATTACTGTCTATGTGCATAAATGTGCATGTAATAGCCATTACATGTGACACACTCATTACTCTTCATGCACTGCAATTTGCATGTAATAGCCAGTACATGTGATGCAGACATCACTGTCTGCGCACTGCAGTTTGTATGTAATAGGCAGTGCACGTGACACACACATTACTGTCCATGCACTGCAGTTTGCATGTAATAGCCGGTGCACGTGACACGCACATTACTGTCCGTGCACTGCAGTTTGCATGTAATAGCCGGTGCACGTGACACATACATTACTGTCTGTGCACTGCAGTTTTCATGTAATAGCCGGTGCACGTGACACACTCATTACTGTCTGTGCACTGCAGTTTGCATGTAATAGCTGGTGCACGTCACACACATTACTGTCTGTGCACTGCAGTTTGCATGTAATAGCTGGTGCACGTGACGCACTCATTACTGTCCATGCACTGCAGTTTGCATCTAATAGCTAGCACACGTGATACAGATATCACTGTCCGTGCACTGCAGGTTACATGTAATAACTAGCACATGTGATACACACATTACTGTATGTGCACTGCAATTTGCATATAATGGCCAGTGCACTGCGACACACACACAGCAACCTGCGTGTGAAACAAGAATCAGGACTGAGGAATGGTGACAGAACAGGATGCAATTAAGTTTTTAAATAATACCAATGTTCTTATTTTGATTTGATTTGACTCAGACATTATTAACTCCTGTAGATGGACACCAATATGGCAGTGGCAGGAATACTGGGCTAAGCAAGGGAAGTTCAAATAGCACATTGTAGTTCATAGTGGTGGCAGGCATTCGGGAAAAAAATGGTGTGATTTAAGTAATAGGGGCCTTTGCCCCAGTACAGTTTTATGCCTATAGGCAGAGATGGACATAACTGGTACGCAAGTACGCATTCACCTTTAAAAACAATACGATTGTGGTAACATTGTAAATGCGTACTTATTTTATTTGCATTTTCGCTGGTATGACAAGATAATACCTTGCATTTTAACCTGTATACCGCAAATGAAGTAGAGTTAGCATATAAAGATTGAAATGCATTGTATTTTGTTTTCACATCAGCACAAATGCACATAAAATAAGTACGCATTTACAATGTTACCACAATCGATTGTCACACGTATCATCTTTACAGGTGAATGCGTACTTGCGTACCAGTTATATCCATCCCTGTCTATAGTAACAGCTATGGTATCTGCGCTAATCTAGCTTAGCAATGGACCAGCATCCCGTCCAGGCTGTCCCCTACCTTGTGTCCTGTGGGATAGGCTTGCTCATGCCCAACTTGCCTAGTTGTCCCAGGCCCTTTGAGGGAGTCCAGGAGAGCCTGGGCTAGGGGTTGCCTATCATGCAGGACTGGTTTGAAGTGATTGTGTCCCAGTCTGGGAATTACATGCGTTAGGCCCGTGCTTCATGCTCATTCTGACCCTGCGCCAGATAAACGAATATGAAAGATGGATGGAATGACGGAATAGAGAAAATCAAGATATATGGGTACAGCCCGAAAATGCAATCATTCTTATAAAATTCTACTTGAATTATTGACACATCACCAAGCAAACAGCATGGAACATTTAAGAAGATTTAATTTTTACTAGCTTGCCATGTGTAAAACATATTTAAGGCCTTTTTTATTTAAAGATACATTTTTTTTAGTACCAGTCCGTCTGCAGATCTGATCAGCAGAGCTCCACCATAAGACACCCAGCAGTATAACTCACTAACACCACCCAGACTTACCTGAAGGTGGCGCCGTCGGGAGGCACCCACCTCCCCCCACGAGTGTTCCCCTGCGATTATCGTCCCTTGTTTCTCTCCTCCACGTCTGTCTTACAGCCAAGCGTGACTTTCCACATCTCTGAGCTTGGAAAACAGCTGAACATCTGAATGAATGCCGTAGGGGAATGTGGGAAATGTACAAGCAAACTTTTTTTCACACCCCTATAAAAGCTAAATTTAACTGACTGTATGGCCCCAAGGAGTCAATTTACAAGTTCAGAGGCATAAAACACGATATACAGCATTTGAAAACAAGTGCTGCAACAGAGGTCAGTCGGTGATTGTTTCCAGTTAACGATTAAAATGCATATTTGTGCCTCAACTTTAATATGACTTCAGTTTAATTATAAGCAGCATTAGCACACAATAAATGCTGCAATTAATGCAGAGAAAATGCAGTTTCCAAAACAGTTTTGTGCTGTTTTTATTAAGCTTGCGTTTATCATCCTTTGTGAGGATTTGTCCTTGATTAAAATTCTGTGAAGCATTGTTGAGATAAGCCCCCGCTTCACACTGCGTGAAAAGAATTTAGTCTATTAATCAGAAATGTCAAAATCTAAGAGCAGAACATTCTCAGAAATACTGACTCCTAAACTGCATTCTGCACATCGAAGGTCTACATTAGCTTTGGGGCACCTCTGCTTATTTGGAGCATGTATTCATCCGCTGGAATCCTGCACACCTACACGCCAGATATCGGATCACTCACACACCTCTTCAAACTGTGCGATCGATACTGGCGCCGTACCATCTCACAAGTGTAATAAGATTCGTTCAGTCTGTACAAAGGACCAAAGCATGCGTCAAATAACCTTATCGTCCCTGAAAAACGATCAGAAGATGTTTTAAAGCACAGAGGATTTCAGAAATGAAATTAGGAAGACAATCCTGAAGCAGTTAGTAAGTACAGCCACGCCCCATACCCACTGCCACGCCCCTTCCCCCATTGCTAGCCAATCAGACTGAAGTTAAAGAGAATGGAAAATAAGAACTTTGAGTGTCTTCTGGGAGCAGGGACAGGTTTTCTGTTTGTGTTTACAATATGTAAAGGAATTTTGTCTCAGCCTACACCTCGCATCCCATTACTCTCAGACCTGACACGCACCAGTATTTTATAGGGGCTGTACCACTAGCACTTATCATGCACTGAAATTTCCCAGCAGTCACCAGATGGAAAGTACACAGAGTACTCAGCCTCTCATTCAGGGTCTTTTGATCTGAACCCACAATTATTTTACCTCATGATATAATGCTCTACAAACACGATTAAGCTATAAATGTTTTAATTAACAGTATATTAATATGTCACTTGTCAGCAAGCACATTTCTGCACAAAGATTTCCTTCATTCAAATAGTCCCATTGTAAATTATGTTAACTAAAACACGTAAACCCTGTTATATTAAACACACAATGTCATTGTTTGCCCTTTATGAATGAAACACAGTATTAGCTGAAAATCTTCCTCACTGCAGTGGTACTGTATGATGTCCACTTTGACATCCAGTTGCCTGGTTACCTGTAATGGACACGTCATGGGGGGCAGCATGGTGGCGCAGTGGTTAGCACTCTTGTTTCACACCTTTGGGATCAGGGTTTGAGTCTCTGCCTTGGCTCCATATATGTGAAGTTTGTATATTGTCGTGGGGTTTCCTCTGGGTGCTCTGGTGGTCTCCCCCAACCCCCCCGAAGTCCAAAAATATAGTGAGGCTGATTGGAGTTATCAAATTGCCTGTAGGTGTGAATGTGCTTGGTGATGGGTTCGCGTCCCATCCTAGGTTGTTCCCTGCCTTGTGTTCATAGCCTCCAAACCCCCCATGACCCCAAATAAGACAAGAGCACTCTGACTGCTTAATGTGTCTCACTCAGGCTTGAGGCTCGGTCCTCCCTGCATAGCCGTCATAGTTTGGCTTCCTGATTCGGCCTCTGATCTCCCAGTTCTAAGGTTCTGTTAGCTTTGTTGGACCGATGCCAATTCTGACTCTGAGTTTTTTTATCTGGTTTGGGGTTTAGCTCTGCATATCGGATTCTGGTTGCTAATCACCCAGACTCCTTTATTCCCTCCTCACTGCTGTTTGCGATGGCCACTGCACCTCAGCGCTACCTTGGATACGCATCTCACCAGGTGTGGCAGCTGGAAAGGACTGACAGGCAGAAATCCCTCCACGCGTCATTCTCTCAGGGACCGTCCCTAGCGCTCAGTGCCTCGTTACTAAAGTTTCCCTTCCTGTAACTCTGTCTTCTTGTTCTGATAACTGGGATTCTATAAGCAGTCATAGATACATTTCTGGATTGTAAATGGTAAATTTCTGGATTGCCCCTTCAAGCAAAGTATTACTGTAAATAGTTAATCAATGTGAATTTTAGCAGCAGCATCTATTATGACATAATTGGACTTACCTACTGGTTTAGCTACCAGAAATGAACACAGCACAGTAACGCAAAACATCAACACCAGACTTATGAATTAAACTAGGTTATTGTATGAAATAAGTATGAATAGATGACTCTGTGTCTATGGGCCTTTAATTAAAAAATAATCTTTCTGGCATTAATTCACTTGCTTATCTTCCAGTTCTATCTGCCTTTTTCCTTTACATAGGCACTGTGACCCTGAAGCCCATCCGAGTACAAGAAATGCTAGAAAACACCATGGGTGGGATACCAGGCCATCACAGGGGACACACACACACACACACGTAGGGTATACGTATCCTTATGGGGACCGCTCATTCACTTCTATGGGAAAAATGCTAATGCTAACTATGACAACCTTAAGCCCTACAGCCCTAACCATAAGCATAACTAACTAAGCAAAATACAAGAGTTTTTGCATTTTTAGTTTTTTTATAGCAGTCACCGATTTCTATAAAACAGAGTTTTCCCTTATGGAGACCAGGAAACCGATATTTATCACGTTATGGGAACATTGTGTAGTGGGTTTTCCAGCTCACACACACACATACTAATGACATTTTTGGCACAGCAATTCCCCTAACTGCTGGCTACCCATAGAGCACACAAAGGGCATACTGTACATAGACCGGGGTGGGACTCGAACCCAAACCCTGGTGGCGCCATCCTCTTTTGAGACACCGTAGCACCACCCCATTAGTTTTGTTCCAAATACAGTTTACAGTTAAAAAAAAAGAAACCTTCACAATCATTTTTCCCCCCTTCAATTTATGTTCCCATACTCTGTGTTCCGGCAAGCTTCTCGTCTTCCTGACACAAACGATAAGGCTCTGAAGGAGAATTCAAGGTCTTCTCTCTTTTCTGTTTCAATCATCCGGCGCTGTTCCATCACGTTGGCACGCACAGGCTCCGAACGGCCCTTCTGCGAGCTCCACTTTATTAAGGAGCCGCGATATTGACAAGACGCTTTTTTGTATCCTTCCACGAAATTAAAAATATCTCAGCACATCCCCTCTGTTCCTCCACCTAGGAGTATAATTGGGTAGAAATGAGAAATTATAAGCGGCAGGGCGACAGAAGCAGTCATATCGAGCTGGGAGGAGACAGAGTTGTGGCGGCCAAGGTTAATAGACCTGTGTACCTGTATTGCCCATCTATGAGTCAATGTGAGGTGTGAAGTTTCAACCCCCGAGAGCTTCCTGAATGGCCCTATATGTGATTCACAAGCAATAACACTAGGCATTGTTATATCCCACGTCTATCTTGCGGGTGACAGCTTTACAGCTGCTCCTTATCCACCCACGCACACACACACAGGTTTGTAATTATATATTCGTGGGGACTCTCCATTCATTTCTATGGGGAAAACTCTAATCCAATAGAAAAAAAAACTTTTTTGTTTTTTGATTGCATTCACAGATCTTTGTGGGGACCTGAAAAATAGTCCCCACAACGTCAAAATAACAGGCTTTTATTACATTGTGGGGAACAATTGTTAATTTGGTGATTGCAGATTTATGAAGCACTAAATCTTTACTTTTGGATTATGCGAGGCTGGGGGGTGGGGGAGGGGGGGGTGAGTGTGTAGCTACAGAGGGAGAGTCAGGCGACCCGGAATGTTCTTCTCACCCAGTCAGCCTGTTCCGAGTTTCGCTACCACTGTAAAAACTTCACGCTGTTTGCTTGTCCCTGGTCAGCTGTCCTATAATCGCTGTCCTCCACGCCCACGTGCGGGTTGGTTCTTCCCTCTCACTGAAATGACTTTGCCTCATTTTTGTGTACCCCCGAAAAGCGGAAAATTCATCCCCAATAAATTTCCGCTTCCCATTCCCTTGTCAGATACTTATGCTCATCCTGACTGCAGTGATTCACACAGAAAACAGCAGAAGCTTCCAGAAAGTGGGATTTAAATCTCTGCTGCCGCCCATGATTGTGATGTGAAAAGCAGAGTTATAAATAAGCAACTGAAAGTGCAGGAATAGATTATTTAGGCATATTTTGTTCATATTTTCTTTATTTTTATTTTCAGTTTTTGGCCTCATTAATCTATGCCAATTTGTTGCGCTTTTATTGTATCCAGACAGATATATGAGGAAACCACTCTTTAGGAAGTCCTACAGGATGTGAATAGAGAGTCTTTGGCGTACGAGGGTGAACGACTCGCTGAAGGCAGGTAGGGGAACAGAATGACGAGGGCAGAAGAATGAAGGTCCGCGCTCAGGTACGGGAGCGAGACGGATTTAACGAGAAGGTGGAGAGGAGAGAACAAACGGCAGCTGTTTTGGCTTCAGCATGTAGGGAAATGCACAGAAAACATCACCGGCTTCAGTTTAGGGTGATGGTAGGACACATGTGTCAGGGCCGGAGCGCGTAAGCGCCCCCAAGAGGAAGAGCAGGATCTGGTTTATTTAGTGCAGGGCTTTTCAAATCATGGTCCTCGTGGTCCTCAGGGTCCGAGCTCTGCTGATTTTCCAGCCAACCTGGGAATCAGATGTAAAGCCTCCCGTCAATCTGATTTATGTAATTGTTAAACTAAGTAATGGGAGAACCGAAAACAAGGGATTTGGAATCAAGGTCCAGAATAGCACTGATGTAGAGCATGTGAATGTCACCTGACCCCAAAAGCCCCCACCCAGGTACATCCCCCCCCCACAGTACCAAAGATCCTCAAACCTCTGTCTCTTCAGGCAGCATCTGGCATCTAAATTGAAAATCCACTTAAAAACAGGTCCCACAGCAGAGGATCTACGTGTCTCCTACACCAGCTGCAGTACTTCAATGCAGACCTGCCATCGCTGTCCAGCTTCATAAGTAACCAGAAGACATAAACAGTCTTTTATGTCCATGGGACCAAAATACACCGAATGCTGCATTAGACGACGTAATTCCATTTCCATCTCTGTAATTGCATCTGTTTGATATGCTTCCTTATTAAATACTAACAATACCCTGCCTGAGATAAAAAAAAAAAAAACATTTATGAGTGATATTTATGATCAAATTAAAAGCTTGCTGTAACTTTCTTACTATTTTTTTTAAGCTAGACAATCCAGACAAGAGTATCTGCCACACGACATTAAAAAATGCTCTTGCAGCGGATCCGATACAACCCTGGAAATGTGCACTAGCCACCTCTGCTCTCCGTGCCGCGACACTGGACAGGAGTTCCGAGTTTCGCCTGAGTTGGGGCTGAAGCTGTCCGCTCCCGTGGAGCTGCTGTCTGTGATACCCCCGTGGCAGGTAGCTCTCTCACACTCAGCTGCATGCAAAATCAGGCTGATTTGAGGGCCTAATTATCTACAGTGGACTTTCTCCCGCTCTGCCTCCCTCTCTTTCTCCTACTCGCTCTTTCAGTCACTAGTTTAGAAAGATCAGAAAAAGCTAGATGGGGAAACTGGAGGAAAGTTCCCTCTCAAGCATTCCTATTATTACTTTTAGGTAAAGTAAACCTGTGTGGCGACATATATGGATGTTAAATGAAACAAACTCAGTGATTAACCCAAATGAATATCGCCACACTAATCTTAAACAGTCACATTACTGCAGGATTTTTTGTTTGTTTTTAATTTCCAGCCATTTTTTAGATTTTATTTCACTTCCAATGTTGCATCATTTCTCCAAACATTCATGCTGCAGAAGAAAGTATATAAGTATCTGTATCAATATATCGATCAATTTGTTGAACAATAAATCTCTAGCAAAACTGTTTTGGGGGAAAATGTCAAAACACTCTGCAAAAACAAGGTTTTCCGGTTTGCGGCTGAGCAAAATTATCTCAGGTACTGTTGCTGGCTAACTAGCTTTTAAATGAGAGAGTATTTTACTGTATGGTAGTCTGATAATGGAACAAGACTGAGAAGATGTGTATTAGGAAATGGAATATGGTGTAATATGTTTGTCCCTGAACATTTTTCATCATGGACATCCATTTAGTTATAAATTATTTTGATTGAAATAAGCCTGGTCTACTATAGTTTCCCGGCCTGAGGGAGTCTGAAGATCCTTGCCTTTACAGATAAAATAACCTTCACTCTGATGTGGAACAAGGTTCTCCTCTGCAAAGTGCTTCCCCACATTTTTACCCGCCATGTTCTGTATGCCTCTGATGTCCTTTCCCTGATGGTAGAATAGCTGCTAACTCAATTGCCATTCAGAAGCTGTATCTATGTTATGTAACTGCTTTGCTGCTGATCCCAGCATCTACACCCATCCCAGGAGCTTTACAAGAAAAACTGTTCCGCACGCTTCCGTCTGTATTATTATGCACTGTCCCAGAGTGGCCAGAGAAAATTGGCTTCCCTTTGTAGTTTACGCGACGGAGCACCAGCGCTTCCATCACGATGTGCTGCCCAGCCTTAAAGGAAACACTACGGCTTTGTTGTCGCCCCCCCCCCCCCCACACACACACAGCAGCTATCAGGTTATTCAGATTGATGAGTAATCCGGCCAAGAACAACGCCATCAGTCTAGCAATGAAGGTGACTATTGCTACGAATTGTTTAATGTGTAATAGGAAACAGCGCATCGAAGGATCGCTCTCATCAGGTCTGGGGGAATATCTGGAGTGCGAGACAAGCTAAGAGGCCATTCATTAGCTCTGCACTGTGAGATGGAACTGCCAGGAACCTGCCGGTGCTGGGCCAGCAGAGCGATGGCGCTGCTTAAGAGAGAACAAACACTCTTCCTCGAAGGAGAGGAACACGCGATACCACTGCAAGAGGGCAAACAAATCTCTCAGATGTTAGGGAATAAAGGACTAATCATTTGTCAGTCTGGTACTGAGATTTCCAAAGAGGAAGCTGCCCTCTCTTCTGTCACTGCTGGGTTAAGCCAAAACAACTCAACACGAGCATGCAAATTGTACAATTCACTACTAATTACACCTAACACAGGATGACCAAAGACTGCAGACTGTTTGTTTCCAACACAGCAAATTATGCCAAAACTCATTTTCTAATCTGAAATGCTGTCTCTCTGGAGCAATAGACCCGTTATAATTGAATCATTTTTAATAAATTAAATGTTGGCTTGCAGTAATGTTGATTTTTATGGTATGTTTCATATAATTTGGTCGAAATTTTTTGCCAAAGGAGAGAAGTGAGCAGAATTATTTCGGAAACGGCATTTGGCTGTATGATTAATGCAATTGCACAATTTACCGATAACTGTTTTTACAAGCTACCATCATCAGCAGATAAATTTTTTCCAATCTTAAAGAAAATCCAAGAAACCCCACAGTGCTCATGTTTTATACGTTATTGCAGCATTTCTTCTGAAAATAAAAGCCCTGTACCTACTTTAGTATACGGACCTCTTGGGGTTTAAAAGAACCTTGCATGAAGCAATTCTGAAAGGCTGAAAGTTTTTTTTTTTTTACTTTCTCTTCAGGGACTAACCTTAGACAAAGCAATTCTTAGTAATGTTGGTTTGCTATTTTTTTTTGTTTTATTTTAATTTTATTATTATGGCTCTACATTAGCATAAATGTCAATCGCGATCAACACCACAACAAATTCGATTTTTTTTTTTCCAACAGACCCAACACCTTTTTCTGTATGTGGTTGACGATCCCTGATGCCGATATTTATATTGTCCTCCCTTAATATTATTTCAGAAGTATTAAATAGAAAAAAATGGGATAACATGCATGAAAATGTAGAAAAAAAGTGCAGTTTTTATCTTCTGAAATGAGTTTACTTGTTCATAGTTGCCTTAATTGTCGGTATTTAAATGTGAGAAGCGTCGCAGGTCTTCCTCTTTCCACGCACGCTGCCTCGGGCTCCTCAGAGCTACTTTGCATCCGGGAGGCCGCACTGCTCTCCCATTGAGTCACGCAATATCAGACGGCGCCGCTGTCACCGAAAGCAGGTGATGACAGCCGCGCGGCGCCAACCTCAAGCAGATAGCTTAATTTTCTCGACTGACGAATCGCGAATGTAGATTGTAGCGTTTGGGGGGCGGCTGGGGCCTTTAAGTGGGATGTCGTGGGCCTCCTGGAGCCCGGGTCCTGCATCCCCTACATCCCTGCTGTGTTCCCGCTTCCCCCCACTGCATGGGGGACATTCCTTTGCTCGTTTGGCTGTCCAGTTCTGCTAGCCCGCTAGGCATCCGGCTCTCTGCTGCTCGCAGTTCGGTTGCTCTCTCTCCATGCCTCACAGTGATGTGCTCCTTGCCCGTCCCATCAAAGGCATTTCAGCACACCGGGGCCTCATTCCTTCAGGATGCCTCCCTCCTCCTCTTCCTCAGTGCCACATGACACGGTACAGTTTGATTTGTCATGGCTACCACTGCTCATAGTGCATTTTCTCTTCACTCTCATCTCCACACTTTTCTGTTCTTTTCCTTCCACTGATTATCCAACACTTTTTTGGGAGAAAAAGTCATTTTCATGCTAGTCATTACTTGTGTTTGTGTCTAGGCATGTGGGTGGTTATCAGCTTCTACATCACACCCCCAGCCTCCAGCTGTTCTCATCAAATGTACACAAAGCCCTCACTTAATTAGAACAAATGGCTAATGACCCACTCGGCTGAAACATCGTAATACTACCACCACGCTCCAGTTGAATTACCAGCCATATATTTACTTTAAATGAACGGTTTGCTCTTCCACTCTGTGAGCCTGTTAGTCCAGACTAACTCCCAAAGGACCAAATTGTCTAGAAATGATGGTCTAACACATCCATAGGCCGTTGGCCATAATTGTGCCCTTTGACCAGGTCTGTGCCTGGATATGCTCTGTCGAGGGACAGATGCAACCCTCAGTCACCAAAAGTGATTCTCACTGAATTATTATAACTATACTATGCTATACTATACTGTACTATGCTATGCTATACAGTTATGCACCATATAACGACTTTTCTGTTGATGGAGTACAGTGTAATGAAGCTGAAAAACTCATATCGCCTAATGATGTTGTAGTCATCGTAATGTCATGGTGATGCTGGTGTAAACAAACCTACCGCAGTCATGTAAAAGTATAGCACATACAATTTTGTTTAGTACATAATACATAATAACGATAAACAACTATGGTACTGATTTATGTATTTACTATACTACATTTTTTGTTGTTAATTTACAGTGTTTGCTATGCACCCCACTGTAGGTGTATAATGGAAAATACCATCCTTGTTTGGGAAATTACACTCTACGATACAATATTTCTCAGAATGCATCCCCATCGTGAAGCACCACATAACTGTATATTACAAAGTATGGCTGTTAAGTAGTATTTTAAATGTGTTTTAATTTTAATTCTACCTATAAGAATAATAGTTTACAAAAATTTTTATTTGTTATTATTATTATTATTATTATTGTCATCAATACTAAGCTAATGGTCATCACAGTAACTGTAGTAACTGTAACTGTAGTAATTCCATCAATATTATTATATTATGAGTTGAATCCTGAAAAATGCAAAAATGTATTTTGAAGTAAATATTAACATGTATTTAAATACCATATTATACACAAACATGCATAATTTATAATGGCATAAAAATTTAATCAAGGAAACTGGATGATTGAGGCCCTTATAATTATAAGCTTAGCTCACATCAAAGTGAAATAAACTGATTTTAATAAGCGATGATAAGAGGGAAACAAGCATTTGGGCAAAGAATGCTCCAAGAGACTCAATTATAGATCAGCTACAAACTCCTTACAAGTAAAACCTATTTTATTTCATTAAAAAAATACTGCAAACATGTCATCTCATTACTCAGAAGATGAGCATGAGAGTCTGCAGCCATCACTTTATGTAATCTTGCGTTTTGTTGCGGTGTGGCGCTTAATAGCAGCCAGCAGGATGAATGCTGACCAGCACTGGGGTCACAACAACAGCAAAGTGGCTTGTTCCCCACTCCTTTAAAGAAAACCATTAAGGGACTGCCCCCCAGTCCCTCACCCCCCCCCAACTTCACCACTAGCCCACGTCCGGCGGCCATTACTGCCCGCCATGTATGCTCTCGGTATCACCACCCAGGACTCTGACACCAGGCTCTGCTGTAAATGACATATCACTGAGAGGGAAGCTCAGCGGAGTCCATTCAGTCTCTCATCCAGCCCAGAGTCAGCAATCATTCGCGGACGTTCATTAAAAAGGCTTCCCAGGCAGTTAGCTGTCCCCCGACCATAGACTTATCCCAGTCCATCAAACAGATGAAAAGTTCACGCTGAAGTTTATCAGTAGTAAGCTTCTGCTTCTCATTCATCTGCATTTTTATCTGTCCAGAGGAGTCCGGAGCCAAGCATCTTCGCGTAATGACAGTTAAAAACACTTTTGCTTTATTTTTAATACTATTCAACATTGAGGTGTGGAGACGTTCGTGTGCGTCATGTCTGCGATGGCTCTCAGTGAGTGATACATCAGTGACAGGAAGTGAGCAAGGAGGTAGTGTCTCCCAAGGTCTGTCTGTCTCCTGCAGTCAGATGCGATGTATTACGGCAGGGGGCGTGTCAAGCTGAAAAGCCATGTGTTGGCAATTAGGGATCATCGGCATTTCAGACCGGTCATGTCCTGAGGAGACATCTTCCATAGGTTCTTCATTTCGGTCATTTTGTAGTTTAAGCTGTTTAGCCTTTGTGCCCAATGTATGTATCTACAAATGTGTTTATCCAGAATTCTCTGTCTATAACAACTCTATCTACAAATACTTGATCATTACATCCTAAAATGTTAATGGTTCAATGTTTCAGCTAAGGAATATTAAAGTAAGCAAAAAAAAAATTGAAATTATATGAATATTAAGTTAAAATATATAAATTTTGATGAGCACATTCAGCATAGATTTGTGAATATTATGATTTGGGAAATTACCGCATATTTACTGATATCAAGAAATAATTCAGTGATTAATGCAAATAAATAATTAATATTATTAATTAATATTTCAAAATTAAACAAGGGGGCGGCATGGTGGTGCAGTGGTTAGCACTGTTGCCTCACACCTCTGGGACCCGGGTTCGAGTCTCCGCCTGGGTCACATGTGTGCGGAGTTTGCATGTTCTCTCCATGTCGTCGTGGGGTTTCCTCCGGGTACTCCGGTTTCCCCGCACAGTCCAAAGACATGCTGAGGCTAATTGGAGTTACTAAACTGCCCGTAGGAGTGCATGTGAGCGTGAATGGTGTGTGAGTGTGCCCTGCGATGGGCTGGCCCCCCATCCTGGGTTGTTCCCTGCCTCATGCCCATTGCTTCCAGGATAGGCTCTGGACCCTCCGCGACCCAATAGGATAAGCGGTTTGGAAAATGGATGGATGGATGAAAATTAAACAATATTTTCTTAATATTCAAGTGAAAGTATTTAAAAGTAACTAAAGTATTCAAACTAAAGGCTAATATTTTCTGAAATGGAAAGTTATGTTCAGGATTTAAGTGAGATATCAACAACAAAATAAGCAACAAAAAACACATACACTCATTCTTCCATTGTACATAACTGCTTCAACAAATACAGGGTAGGTTTAAGTTAGCCTGGAGCCTGTTCTAGGAAGCACAGGGCATGAGGCAGGGAACAGCCCAGATGGGACGGCAGACAAGTAAAACACTGCTTCTATAATTCATGTGGAAGACAGACGAGATTCTAACAATAATTGGCCCCAAGGACAAAATCGGATCAGGATTAAAGAAAACGAATCTGAAACAACAGTGGCCGACAGGAACAAAGTAGAGTGAACAGCATGTGTGCATCGCTAGCATTCCCAGAGAAAACATTCAACGGCAAAAATGCTTACAAATCTACAACTTTGAAGCAAAACCGTCGGTCAAACTGTCCAGCCATGTCAGTGGTTAAGCGAATGCTCAAAATATTTGGCTGTTTGTGAACGAGAAACTTCTGGCGGAATAAAACTTCTTATTGGCTATTTACAAATGTCTGCAGCTCCATATTTTTGAAAAAGAAACGGGGAAAAGATGTTGAAGGTGCTCAATGCCCCAATCCTGCTCTTTCTATCAGTCGCCTTCACTCTACCATACTGCCAGCACCTTCCGTGGAAATGGGAATTGCAAAGCATAAAATCCATGTGTGGGATAGATTCCTATCTGGAAATTGTCCAAAATCACGCTGCCAGGGTGACTTTACCCCTTAGCCATTGAAGGGTGTCATTTTTCAGTATGGCCACTATGATATGGGGTAAGATCTTTAATATCAGTGTGGTTCTACAATTCGGCCATCCCCAAAAATAACAATTCTGTCATTAATTGGGTGTTTGTGTTGGTTTATCGCTTAGTTTCAAATGCTCAGTTTTCCGATAGATGATAATTTTCTGCTTTCTGTTGCTGAACGGTAAATAATTATATATTACTGTGTTCACTGAAACAGGCACCCATATAACCATAGTTATTTTTTTTGCAGAGCTCTCTCTCTCTCTTTCTCTCTCTCTCTCTCTCTCTCTCTCTATATATATATATATATATATATATATATATATATATGTGTGTGTGTGTGTGTGTGAGTGAGTAGGTGCAGTTTAAGTTAAATTTGTACAATACAGATAAATAAACATTTGGCATTTCAGTCAATTAACATATTCTCAGAATGCACTTACATAAAACCTTTAGACATAAGACATAGAAATATTAAATAGTATAATCTGCATGGCAGTGCTGCTGTTTGAAGTTGTATGCTGAATTGTGTGTTTGACTGACATAAACTGTTCCCTTGCGCAATTGCAACATCGGTATCTTCACATAAGTTTATCCTAATTTCTGCAACACCTAGCGCCTGATTTGTAAGAACGTCGCATAGAAACCGTCCTATATTATACTTTCTGAAATTAGTGTAAGTGTGATTCAGTGAAAATTAGCATACGCACAAAAAAGTCACTATTCTAGATGTGAAATCTATGGGCGTACTCACACTTAGCCTGGTTGCCTTGTACTGTGCCCAAGCGCAACTGCCCCCCTCCCTACTCCCCCACTGATCAGCCCTCACATTGCATTAACGTTATGAGGACAAGCATGCTTTCGTCATCACCGTACGACTTCTTGTGTTGAAGAAAACATAGGTAGAAAAGCCCTCTCACACAGCACAATAAAGTTTATTTTATTTTGTGGCTTATTTGGGTTCATTTTGGGCGGGATGACACACGGCAGTCAATTTATGGGGTTTTGCAATGCAGTGATTTTCATTTAATCATCCTGCACATATAAGAAAATTTTGCCAACTATCTCAGAGTTTTTGTGCTGCATCCAGTTGTTCCCAGATAGTTATCCGCAGAAAACACTGCCCCTCTGCCTTAGACCAAAGTAGAAAACACTGCACCTCTGCCTTAGACCAAAGTAGAAAACACTGCACCTCTGCCTTAGACCAAAGTAGAAAACACTGCCCCTCTGCCTTAGACCAAACATTTGTTAAATGTTTGTCGTTACCTCTATTCGTCACATCTAAAGTAGATTTAGGCAACTAAATATCCTGTCATTTTTGTCGACTAAAACTAAAACAAAATATGCTGTCAAAACTAATACTTAATGTAGGTCAGAAACTTTGAAAAAACTTCCCAGTGAAAGTATTTTTATCCATATACGTAGCACTTTAAGCACAAATCAGTTTGTAATCTGCTAACATTTCATGACTGTTAGGATTAACCCAGTCCGTGGGCTCTATTTTGACGATCTAACGCAAAACATAAATTGTAAAGCACAGCTACTATTTATGGGTGTGTCCAAATCCATTTCACTGTTTTGACCATGGAAAAACCAGACTTTGCACAATACGTAAAAATGTTGTATTTTTATTATTTTTCTCTTAATTACTCAGAGGCGCATGTCATCTCACCTTTAAAAGGCAGCAATGCTCGATCTACGGTGGACTGCTATTTACACGGCGTGATTGCCTTGCAAGCTGGATTGCGTTTTGCCCGAGGAAATGGACGTGCTCCTGCATGAGGTGAAAAAGCATGAGCACGTCATCTACAGGAGCACTACTGTTCCACCTAACCTTTCGAGTGAAGCAGACATGGGATGAGGTAGCAGCGAGTGTGTCCTCGTATTGCCGAAAGCAACATAATGATGCCAGAAGACGGGGGAATGGGAGCAGCGGCTGGGATCGGGGACTTAATTATACTTAATTAAAATTTTGCAAAATATAAATAAAAGTGCAATCTTTGTTCAAACAAAACACAACCTACATCTTTAAATTATTTTTAAATGTTCAAATAAAAGGCTATTGGGCTGTTATTCTTCTACATCTCACAGTTGAGATTCCTTACCAGGCTACAGACGATTCAGCTCTTCTGCCAGCTGATCCCTCCTTGCCCAAGCTGTTGCCAGCATAGACTCCACTGTTGGCATCGGCACATGCAGTTCAGCATCACACCTTCTAAAGTCCTCAAGTGTTCTCATTTATGTCCAACAGTCATCCATCATGCATGTGAATGCTACGCAACATGACATAATGCAGTCCAAATGTCTTTTCAGTTACAATACGTGCTTAATTCTGATAAGATTTTTTTTTTTAATGATACGGTGAATTTGCTCTTTATAGTACCAGATGCATTCTATAAAGAAACGTATATAAATAATATAAATAGAACAATTGTAGGCCTATATGCTGCATGAGCAGGCATGCAGGCATGAGCCAACGAGACGAGTTGGCAGGCGAGGAGGCAGAAGGCGAAGAGGCAACGGTCACAGGTGAGGAGGCAGGGGAACAGGCAGGCAACGGTTGCAGGTGAGGAGGCAGGGGAACAGGCAGGCAACGGTCGCAGGTGAGTCAGGGGCAGGCGTGACTGTTGCCGAATGCATGGCAGAAGCAGAGACGAAGGTGGAATGGCCCTCCTGGGTGACTGCAAGATGAGATGCTCTGGCTGCCAGCCCAGCACGGTAAGACCCTCTGAAGGCGGGTGCAGCACAGTGAGACCATATGACGATGCTTGAAGCTGGGGCCTCTACCGTAAGGTTGTGCATGGCAGGGACCTCAGGCAGTGAGCAAGGCATAGCAGGGACCTCGGACTGCAAGCAGGGCATGGCAGGAACCTCGGGTGCTAGCGGAGCAGCAGGGAGCTCATCTCCTCTGGGCTGCGGTGCGGCAGCAGCCTTTCCAGGGCCAGGCACGGTGGTGGCAGCCTCTCCTGGGTGGTAGTATCCTGCCCTGGGTTAGATGTTAGCGGACTTGTGGCCTCATTTGGCAAAGCACTTGTGGAACAGCAGCCTATTCCGGACCAAACGCTTGCAGGGCGACGGAGGCCTCACCAGGGCTGGGCGTTGAAGATGCAGTGAGCTCTGCCGCATCACGGTCTGTTAGCTTTTTAGCTCTCCAGCTCCTCCAATGGGAGCTAACTGAAGGTCTAGCTGGTATTATGGTGGTGGGATCACCGGAGAATTTGAGTAAAATGAGTTTGGCAGGTGGGAGGGAATCGGTGGAAGAGGGAAATTCCAAGAAGCTCCTGTAGTACACTGAGGAGAGCGTGAACAGTTTCCTCTGCCCTGTTCCAGTCTTGAGCGGGAGCAGTGGCTAGCAAGGAAGCAACAACGGGTCTTTCAGTGGACTGAAGAATATTTGCTGGGTCGACTGAGCGAATCAGAAATTCTATTATGACATGGACACAAAGTAAGACCCAATGGTAGGCTCTATCTCACCCATTTAATTCCTTGTGCACCAGTTAATACAATTTACAAAGCGACTCTGCAAAACTCATTTTGCATACACCACCACTTGCTACTTGCCAGCACCTCTCATTTCTCTCATATAAACAATGGGAAGGAGTCCAGCAACCATAAAGAAGTAAGCTGACTGGTGTCAGGGTGAGGAGTCGAGGTCCCATAAGGAAGTAAACCGACTGGTGTCAGGGTGAGGAGTCGCGATCCAAAAAGGAAGTAAGCCAAGTGGTGTCAGGGTGAGGAGTCGAGCTCCTATAAGGAAGTAAACCGACTGGTGTCAGGGTGAGGAGTCGAGCTCAGAAAAGGAAGTAAGCCGACTGGTGTCAGGGTGAGGAGTCGAGGTCCCATAAGGAAGTAAACCGGCTGGTGTCAGGGTGAGGAGTTGAGCTCCAAAAAGGAAGTAAACCGACTGGTGTCAGGGTGAGGAGTCGAGATCCAAAAAGGAAGTAAGAAAAACTGGTGTCAAGGTGAGGAGTCAAGCTCCCATAAGGAAGTAAACTGACTGGTCTAAGGGTGAGGAGTCGAGCTCCAAAAAGGAAGTAAGCCAACTGGTGTTAGGGTGAGGAGTCAAGCTCCCATAAGGAAGTAAACCGACTGGTGTCAGGGTGAGGAGTCGAGCTCAGAAAAGGAAGTAAGCCGACTGGTGTCAGGGTGAGGAGTCGAGGTCCCATAAGGAAGTAAACCGACTGGTGTCAGGGTGAGGAGTCGAGCTCCAAAAAGGAAGTAAGCCAACTGGTGTTAGGGTGAGGAGTCAAGCTCCCATAAGGAAGTAAACCGACTGGTGTCAGGGTGAGGAGTCGAGCTCAGAAAAGGAAGTAAGCCGACTGGTGTCAGGGTGAGGAGTCGAGGTCCCATAAGGAAGTAAACCGACTGGTGTCAGGGTGAGGAGTCGAGCTCCAAAAAGGAAGTAAGCCAACTGGTGTCAGGGTGAGGAGTCAAGCTCCCATAAGGAAGTAAACCGACTAGTGTCAGGGTGAGGAGTCGAGATCCAAAAAGGAAGTAAGAAAAACTGGTGTCAAGGTGAGGAGTCAAGCTCCCATAAGGAAGTAAACCGACTGGTCTAAGGGTGAGGAGTCGAGCTCCAAAAAGGAAGTAAGCCAACTGGTGTTAGGGTGAGGAGTCAAGCTCCCATAAGGAAGTAAACCGACTGGTGTCAGGGTGAGGAGTCGAGATCCAAAAAGGAAGTAAGAAAAACTGGTGTCAAGGTGAGGAGTCAAGCTCCCATAAGGAAGTAAACTGACTGGTCTAAGGGTGAGGAGTCAAGATCCAAAAAGGAAGTAAGCCGACTGGTGTTAGGGTGAGGAGTCGAGCTCCCATAAGGAAGTAAACCGACTGGTGTCAGGGTGAGGAGTCGAGCTCCCATAAGGAAGTAAGCCGACTGGTGTTAGGGTGCGGAGTCGAGCTCCCATAAGGAAGTAAGCCGACTGGTGTCAGGGTGAGGAGTCGAGCTCCAATAAGGAAGTAAGCCGACTGGTGTCAGGGTGAGGAGTCGAGCTCCCATAAGGAAGTCAGCTGACTGGTGTCTGAGTGAGGAGCCCAACTACTGTCAGGAAGTAAGCCGACTGGTATCAGGGTGAGGAGTCGAGCTCCCATAAGGAAGTAAGCTGACTGGTGTCAGGGTGAGGAGTCGAGCTCCAAAAAGGAAGTAAGCTGACTGGTGTCAGGGTGAGGAGTCCAGCTACCTCAGAAAAGTAAGCCGATTGGTGTCAGTATGATGAGTCCAGCTATTGTAAGGAAGTAAGCCGAATGGTGTCAAGATGAGTAGTCCAGCTACTGTTAGGAAATAAGCTGACTGGTGTCCAGGTGAGGAGTTCAGCTGCTCTAAGGAAGTAAGCTGACTGGTATCAGTGTGAGATGTTAGCAACTTGAAGCTGCACACACAAAAACCTGTGGAAATGATCACTGACTTCCGGAACTTGCCACCATTACCATGTCCACTGTTGTAGCAGAACCAAGTCCTTCATATTCCTTGGCATAAGCATTTAATAAGACCTCAGCTGGGACACAAACATCACCTGCTTAACTCCCAAGACCCAACAATACCAGTACTTCCTCTGACAGCTGAAGAAATTCAAGCTGTCACAGACATCGTTGACTCCGTTTTTCACAACGTTGCCTGGTTTGGCTCTGTATCGTTGAACTCTAAGCAGAGACTACAGTGAATCGTGCAAAGTGTATCAAAGATCATTGGCTTGTAGCACTCTCCACTTAAAGTTAAGAAGGGTTAACAGTTAAGAAAATAATGTCTGTCTACTCTCACCCCAGTGACTTTCTCTTCCAATGTCTCCCTTCTCAGCAAAAGCTGACACTACCGACTCGAACCACTCGCCATCTGAACCGATTCTTCCCCCATGCCATTGCCCTTATGAACAAGGTTCCATGAGAAGCACACAACCCCCTATAGGTCGTTTCCACCTCCTTCTGTTCTTGACACTCTTGAGCTTATTTGCACACACCCCAAACTGTTCACATCTTGTCATCTCACCCTTATTTGCATGCCTACATATTTATTTGTTTATTTGACCTTGGTATCAATAAAATCAATCTTAATCCTATTAATAGCACATTTGTTTTCTTATTCTCTTTATCTTTATTCTGTTTATTGTTTTGTGTATCTGTTTTTGACAGTATGTTTAAATGGTATTTCTTTTTTGTATGTACTGAAGAAAATGATTCTGATTTAAACATTTAAATCCAACTTTAGTTGTGTCAAATGTAAAAACACGGATTCTTTTTAAAGTGTGCGGCACATTTACATATTAATAAATGAGGTGAATGTCGCACGAGCGTTTATCCCTAGTGTATTGCCTCCTTTTAATTAACAAGAAAAAAATCCACGCAAAAATCCACGCAAACGCCTGTTAAAATGTCTGTCCAGCAACACACTGGCAAAATAAATTCAAAACACAGTTGTCTAAAGTTTTATTCACTAGCATCCATCCATCATTTTCCACACCGCTTTTCCTACTGGGTTGGGGGGGGGGGGGTCCGGAGCCTATCCCGGAAGCAATGGGCACGAGGCAGGGAACAACCCAGGAGGGGGGGGCAGCCCATCGCAGGGCACACTCACACACCATTCACTCACACATGCACTCCTACAGGCAATTTAGGAAGTCCAATTAGCCTCAGCATGTTTTTGGATTGTGGGGGGAAACCGGAGTACCCGGAGGAAACCCCACGACGACATGGGGAGAGCATGCAAACTCCACACACGTATTAAAATATTATTCAGTGCTTTTTGTTTTGCCTTTATTGACTGGCATGTAGTATATATATGAAGTATATTTTGCTTAGGCAAACACATTAGTCTTTACTACTCAAACTAAACTCAGCAATGCGATGGGGAGCCTATTTATGCAGAACTTTTGACAGTTTTGTCATTTGCG
Source organism: Brienomyrus brachyistius (assembly GCF_023856365.1). NCBI lineage: Eukaryota > Metazoa > Chordata > Actinopteri > Osteoglossiformes > Mormyridae > Brienomyrus > Brienomyrus brachyistius. Next base: position 14,380,972 of record NC_064549.1, read on the forward strand.
GTAGTGTGGTTTATCGTATGTGGACCCCTGCACGCATGTCAAGCAGAAGTGCAATAACGTAAAATGGAACAATGTCGAATACATTTTTATTTCTCCAATATATTATTCTTCAAACCACATCCCTTAGTTGGAGAGGAAATCTACAGGTGGATGGTTGAGCTGTTCTTCAACAGAAGGAAACCAACGGTTATTGGAAACCAGGCCATAACACGTACACATAGACACACGATATCTGTCCAATCATTTCTGTGCATCTACTCTTGATCGTGTCTCTGGTATGTCCAAGGATTCTTAGTGGCGTTACGTTTTGCCTGCCTCAGCACAGGGTAAATCACTCCTAGCTACACAGATGTCTTCTCACATTGCCCCGTTGGCCAGAAGTAGAGCTGTCTGACTCTCCTAGACTGTCTTCACCATGTCGACTGCACCACTGTTCATCAGGGTGCAGGAATTGGCTGGATGAAAGAGGAGGGAAATCATGGCTTTTAATGGTCAATGACAACATGGTGTTGGAGAGCTCTTCTCCATAGCAAGCCCCTTTGTCTAAAATATATTTTTTTAGGATAAATCAGAGGGGATATGTAATTGGAAAGGCAGCATAATATCAGAGTTGGTCCAAAACTGAATTATGAAATGGCATATGAGAAAAACATACACTGAGGACAAGAGCAAAGATGAAGGTCTACATGAAGCCTACAAATGACTCGAAAACCTGCTCATTTAATTTTTACTAAACTTTAAAAGGACCCACCAGTTCCTCACTACTATTCCGATCACGATTATCTCGAAGTACGCGTGACAATGTTCGAAACGCAGACGATCATTTATAAATGCAAGGAAAAGAAACAGCACACTGAGGTCAACTTTTACGACAGCTGTGCCGGGAAAATTAATGAATAAATAACAGAGCCAGACTACAAATTGCAGCATCGAAAATGGCGTGTACATTTAAATAAAAAGACGCTGTGCACCTGTCTGCTAAGAACGTCATTAATGCCGAAACATCACCACATGGAAATATCACAAAGGAGCATAATTCATGCTCTTGTTAGTTTGTAGTTAATCCTATTGCGTATGAGCTAAATATATTTTTCTATGTAAGATTAATCTATTTTTCGTATGGGGGAAAAACTGTCATTTGGATACAGTAAATCGATTATGCCAGCTTTGCAGAACAGAAGATACTTCTGCTATTAATCAGACCACCAGGCAGAAGTTCTCATTATCTTAGAAGCCAGTGTTTTAAATTAGACACTGTGTTGTTTCCACCCACAACCATTAAGACAGACCTCATAAATGAAACTTCTAAACTTTTCAGAAAGTTTACCGGAGAAATTCCCAGTCGCGGACACAAAGCAAATGAACTATTTCCAGACGACTTTGATTCAAAAGGAGCTATATCTAATAACGTATCCAAATGTTTAATTATAGCTTGATCGAAATGCCTTTGGTGCTGCAGACACATCCCAAGGCGGCAGAAGCAAAACTCAAGTTCACGTTTATCATTCCTGACACAGCGGTAAGAGGCTCGACAAGTGTGGCGTCTTTGTTTCTGATCTCCGCGACTTCTCTATTTCAGTGGTAATCTCAAGAAGGACTGCTTGACTTGCCTGCTTTGGGGGAAAAAAAATAACCGGGTGTTTACATGGGTCTAACCGATAATAAACATAAATTGCACCCTTGGATAAAGTCGGCCAAGGACAGTCACGTGTCATCCCACTTTTACAGGAATTATAATCTTCAATTCAATGCTGCAACCCCAGTAGGAGCACTATGACTATGCAAATAGGTAATCACATATATTATGATTAGTCTCAATATATAAATACAGCTTTCTGCGGCACACGTTTTGCACTCGCGTAAGACGAGCCTTTTAAGCCTGAAATCTCTCCTCCCCCGCTATCGTAGCGTTCAGTTTCTAGGGAGGAACTTAAAGTCTTTGGCAGAAGCTGAACCGGAAACGCGAGCGGCAGCCCTGCTCCCCTCGAGTCTGCAGAAGTGAGAAAAAAACCCAAATAGTAGTTAAGGTACCCCCTCGTCTCTCCATTAACCCAAAAGCCTTAAGAGGAGACTCAGCACTTCAATGGCAGTTTAATATCTTCCTCCCTCCCTGTGGTAGAGGACACCAAGGCTGACCGGGCTTGGGAGGGGTACATCAGGCTGTTATTGTTTCTCTTGGGGGTTAGGGAATAGCTACACCTGAGACCCTCTCCTGGTGCCGCTTGCGTTTTCTTCGCACCTCAGGGCACTTCTGTGCCAGGTCGGCGTACAAAAAAAACGTAAACCCATATCTGGAAAGTGAGCGCGGATATCTGTCCCACATAAAGGCGGGAGGGCAACTTGGCAAGCGAGGGGGTGTGGCTTTTTGCGCCTGGTGGCCGCTTCCCGCTCTGACACAGCCAGGGACGAGGCGATTGGCTGTCTCACGGCTTCAGCAGAGCATAGAGCCACCGGGAGCGAAACAGGCCTCAACCCAACACTGACCATATCCAGGCAACCCAGGACTACTGGGACCCAATTAGTTACAGCAGATATTTATCTGATGACAGAATAAACAGTGGTTACCCCCCCCCCTCACCCCTCCCCCCATTTTGCTCTCGTCGGTTTCAAAAATAGATTTAATAAGAAGGATTGCCGGTGTGCTTTTTCACTTCGATGCGCAGCATGGGTTTTATCGCTGCTTATTTATTTATTTACATTTCTAATGGCCGATGTCGTCGGTGTCTCCTTCTGCCGCTTTGAGCACCCAGTACCGCGTGGGGAAACGAATCCCACCCAGCGCTAAGCTGAAAGGGCACCTTCCCTGAGCTCAGAACAGATCTTTAGTTCTCGCTATGAGTAATAAGGCGGTGGCACAATCGTAGCTCATGCCAGCACGCAAAAGATCAGCAGAGAGGGTGCAGACAGTGTGGGAGGCAGGTCCAGCATTGGGCCATTTTGTTTTCAGTTAAAAAAATAAAACAAACCTGAAATGTTGCAGATTGTGCAAAAAAGAAAATGTGTAAAAAAAAATATCATCACGATTGACAAGTGTGCTGACTAAGTACTGGGCGATGAATTTAGGTGCTATCTCAGATACGTCTGACCTGCTGTTGGTGATCCAGGGCCCAAAAGGCGGTCTCCGTAAGAAGTCTGTGCCAAGGAGAGCTCAAAAAGACCCCGCAAGGAAGAATCCCATGACCTCATCCCACCTCTCAGGGACTTCATTGATCGCATTGTCAGCCAGGATTCTTGTGAGGAAAAGTCGGGGAAAATAGCACATTTTACAGAGGGCAGAATACTGGGCCAACGTGTTCAAATCGCAGACCTTTCATCTGTGCCGACTTGGAAAAAAAGAAGCTCCCCTGCTTCTCGAAGATGAAAGATAAAACGGGCAACTGGCATCGAATGCTTCGGAAAATAAGTCAGTTTTATATGATCAGCCTGGAAAAATTAATAGGGCTGAAAGTGCAAAGCAATGATGCAATGATCCAAACAAACTCCATTGTTCATGATAGTTCAGATGCTTGAAATCATAACATCTTAAGTCATTTATTTTCCCTGAACACCATTTTTCCTTGTGTCACTTATCCAGTACAGTGTTGTGGGGGTGTGCTGGACGCAGTCCCAATAAACACAGAGCACAGAGTCAGGGGACACCCTGGATGGGACGGCAGCCACAATTTATTTATTAATATTTTTGGAACAAGTATGACTATGAGGACAGCAGAGTGGCTCAGTGCTGTAGCCTCACACTATGAAGGTTGGGGATTTGAATCCTACCAGTGGATCTGATCGTGTGGAGCTTGAATGTTCTTCCAAAGCCCAGATGGGTGTCCTCCAGGTACCACGGGGCCTCCAAAAGCATGGAGATATGTGACAGGGTGCCTGATTATTTCCCAGGGTAGGCGCTAGACTCATTGAAACCCTGTACCTGACAAAAGATAAAAAGAAAGCAAAGTGTGTATATATGTCACACGGAGTAATGTCCGATTGTACTTACGTACAAGGTCTCGTAGGAGCCTTAATGAACTTTATCAAAAGTTGTCTGAAGCAGACGTGGTGGATATTAGCAGATGTATTTTACCACATATGCAGCATTGGCAAGAAGTAACCAATTGCGCCGCCATTGTAGAAGTTTAGCTATATGTCTGTGATATTGTATCTTTTGTTGTACAGTACATTGGAATTTTCCCCTATAATGATCAAGAAACATCCAGAATGACTATCGACGTCATTTCCGGGATGTATATATACAGATGTCCATCGATTTCTGTCCAGGTCACATTCCTGAAGTGAGAAAGTAAGTCAGTCTGGATGTGTATAAAATCAAGCATCTTGCCATGCAGTCAGGTTTACAAACATTTATGAAAGAATACGTTATGCTGAAGAGCTCAGTGAATTCAAGCATGGTACAGCCAGAAGATGCCACCTTTGCAATATGTCAGTTCGTGAAATTTCTTCTCTGCTAGATATTCCACGGTCAACTAAGCATTTAGGAACAACAGAAATTCAGCCACAAAGTGGCAGACCACGTAAAGTAACAGAGAGGAATCGCCAAGTTCCAAACTTCCTTTGGCATTAGCCCCAGCATAATAACTGCATTGGGAGCTTCATGGAATCAGATTTCATGGCGAAGCAGGCGCATGCAAGCCTCATATCACCAAGTGCAATGCCAAAGCGTTGGATGGAGTGGTGTAAAGCATGCTGCCACTGGATCCTGGAGCAGTGCAAACATGTACTACTGAGTGAAGAATCCCACTTCTCTGTTTGGCAGTGATGGTTGAGTCTGAGTTTGGCGGATGCCAGGAGAACATTACCTGTCTGACTGCATTGTGCCAACTGTAAAGTTTGGTAGAGGAGGGATAATGGTATGGGTTTTTTTTTCAGGGGTTTGACTAGGCACCTTAATTGCAGTGAAAGGAACTCTTAATGCTAACTTACAACTTTGTGGGAACAGTTTGGGGAAGAGCCCTTTCTGTTACAGCATGTCTGTACCCCAGTGCACAAAGCAAGGTCCATAAAGACATGGTTGGGTGAGTTTGGTGTGGAAGAACTTGACTGGTCCTGACCTCAACCCCATCAAACACCTTTGGGATGAACTATAACAGAGATTGTAAGCTAGGCCTTCTCATCCAACATCAGTACCTGACCTCACAAATGCTCTTCTGAATGAATGGGCAAAAATTCCCATAGTCACTCTAAAATCTTGTGGAGAGCCTTCCCAGAAGAGGGGTGGCTTTTATAGCTGCAAAGGGGGGACCAACTCCATAATGATGCCTATGGATTAGAATGCGATGTCATAAACGTTCCTGTAGGTATAATGGACATCTTGGTGTTGGTGGTCTAATGGTTAGGATGCTTGCCTTTAGATCAAGACATGGTGGGTTCGATTGCCACCTCTGGTGCTACCATCTATTGTGTCCCTGAACAAGACCCTTACCCCCATCCAGGGGGACTGTCCTTGAATTTAGAAAAATGGAAGTTGCTTTGGATAAAAGTGTCTTATGTTAAACATGTGCCAAATCATGGCATCTTGTATGCTTTCATGGGCACTGGAAGACACATCCAGTAGAGATCCAGATGCATCCCTGGAGAACAACCCCGGCACCACACAGACCCTCAGGGCACTGGTTCTCCTTGGGGGAGAATGTGGGGAAAACTAGCTTTCAGAATTTAATTATTCTAACATAATTTTAAAGGAAAAAAAAACAAACAAAATACTATCTCTCTCGCAGCTTTGCATGGGAAATAAGAAATAATCCTTCTGAGTTTAGTAGACATACCAGAATGTTTACCCTCGTTCTTATTATTTTTTTTCTTCACAATTTTAATCTCCAAGTCCCACTCAGTACTGGGATCTTCATAAAGTGGGCGGCGTTGTTTAAACACATCATATCGTGGAGCTGTGCAGCACACACTACCTGGCATTTTTGCTGACTCCCGGAGTAGATGAAAGTATAGTTTCCAGCGTTATCACGAATAAATTTATTATATTTCGCTGCTTAGTATAATATTAAATGAAACGTTAACCCCAGATTTTAGGTAGCTATAAAATCGCAGAACTAAGTATCATTAACAAAGTGTAATTATGCTTTTTGTGTTTTTACTTTTCCTCCATTTTGCTGGATTTTTTTTTTGTCTCCTTGGTCCCGCTGTATTTTTTAACTCAATATAGCATTTATCTTTTATGAAGGAATAACAAATATGAAAGTGTCGGTGGGTATTATGTAAAGTAATTTGAGTCGCGCGGAGGGATGAAAATTGCAAATGCAGCCGAGTTACCGCCAGCGAAGGAGATTTCTCACAAAGAAATACATGTGGGATTTTTAAATTAGCGGACTTCCAAAACAAATCTGTCTCGCGTGTTTCACGTGATACTGCCCCTTGCACTTATTTACCTAATATAAACAGCTATTAAGGACTTTAAAAATCAAAAATTTAATAGGTCATGCGCTGCAGTGTTTGAATTCCAACTCATCTGTGGTGAAACTCCGGCTGGGAACTTCAAAGATGCATTTCTGTGCAATTATGAATAATTCACAGCTCTAAATAAGTAAACAAACATTGATCTCGAAGAGTGATACAAAAAGCCAAACATATTAGGTGTTTTGCCTCATTAAACGCCACTGAGAGCAAATTATTAAGTAAGGAGTCGCAGTGCATGGCAAATACCAGGAATGGACATGAATGAAAATCACGAGCAGATCGTTACAGAGCCACAGTCTGTGCAGTGTCAATACCGTGCCAGGGAAGTGGAATAATTGAAGCGGAAAGATAAACACTTTCAGACATTTATATTCTCCCTCTACTCCGCAAAGTACGGGGACAGCTTATAATGAAAGCATCTGCTATACCGTTCGGTAAAACCGAGGCTCTACCAAATAGCATCGTTCCCTCGCTCTTATATGTGGGTATCTGCTTCATATTCAGCTGTATATTTAACAGGAGATAACCAGCACTGTCCACTTTACGCTGCGTTTTCACTTCAGACCCCGTCCTGTTTCAAAGGCAGGTGGGGCTGCTTATATTCAGCTTGGCAGAGCCTGAAACACGAAGTGCATTTAAACAGACATGAGGTGACTCATTTGTTACGTTTTGCTTTTGAATCCCCATCCCCAATACGGCATTTGAATGGGAATGGAAAAGTGAATCTGCCATTTCCTTCAATTGTAGGAGTGGGAAGCGATGGCTTTGTAGCACCCGGATAGTAACAATACTGTGAAACAGATCGCTGACGATAAGCCGTAGGCGTTGTCCAGCCCATGAAAAAAAAAAAAAGATGCATTTCCAGGAAAAGGCACGACAAACATGCTAAATATGATTAAAAAGAAAACTTACATCCATCCATTTATTGTGCCATTGCGAGCAGAAATTCCTGAAATGAGGGTTTACCTATACTTAAGCACTAATAAGTGTGGATATTTAGTGGCAATCATTTTTGTGAAATGGGTCATCTTCACCCACAGTCCCTCTAACTCCCTCAAATCCTGATCTCATCCTCGCCAAGGCTGCCATTCCACATTCCTGCCAAACTCCCACCTCCGCGTCTGTCGGATTCCGCCCAACGGCATGTCCGACAGGGTCAACGGCTCGTGGTTCATTTCAGGTCGGGAGGCAGATGAGCATTTGCTGGTCGACCTGCAACTGCTTACCGCGGTATTACCTCGGTGATTCATCCTATCTCCTATCTCTCTGTTTATCCGACATCTAAAGGAGTCGGGGATGAACTGTCAGGCGTGCGTCTTCCATACGTTTCCCCTGAAAAGCTTTTCAAGCACTATTGTCAGAATTGCGTGCCTGACCTTCACGTGGTGAACAACCCTCGCCCCGCCCCCTCGGCCCAGGGGGGAAAGTCATCCTATCACTAAGAAGTCATTACAAAGTCGGAAAGGCCTTACAAAAGGACCCCAGGCATAGCTGATGCTGCACGTTTGACAAATCCCCTGAGTGTTTTCAATCTGCTTTTTATAAAAAAAAAATAGCATTATTCTTTTTAAGGAGGACAACAAAAACAGCAGCACAGACCCAGAGCTATCAGATGGTTACCTGCTCTGCCTTTGTGGGCATAATTGGCATTTTATTTACAGTGTTTTACCTCACTCGTACCCTGGAGTCTGGGTGGGGTGAGCGGGGGGGGGGGGGGGGGGGGGGGGGGGGACTGGAGCCTACCCAGGAAGCCCAACTCGTGAGGAAGAATGGCACGCTGCCCAAGATGCCAGTCCATCAGAGGCCAGTTTTACCCTATTTATTTACAAAAATTATTTGAGAAAATTAAAACGTTTTCATTAAAATCCTGCCCCGTGGGAATGGAGAGTATGGTGTGAAAATTAAACGTTAAAATTAAGTGATATAAATTAAATTAAATGGGTGCTCATAAATAAATCAAACTGCGGGTTTACCAATGTGAAAATAATTGGGTTTTTGGTCGTGTGTCAGACTCTTACTGGTCTGTATGCAGTTCCAGACTCAGATACTGGGCCAGCTTCAGTAGGAAGCTCACCGCTGCTTACGCACTGACCCCTGCATTCATCAGAGGACTCTATGAAGTGACCCTGATTTGGAGGGAACCTACAGCAGCTTGAGACGTGTGTTCTGACTGTAAATGCAGGACTGCGGCATCAGGACAGCACCCCCCCACGGGGACAGCACCCCCCACGGGACGTTCTGCCCTCGTGGAAGCCATCCTCACTTCCTACTTCGTGTTCTGGGTTGGGTTTTTCCTTAACAGTTCTTGCTTTATTTCTTCATATAAACATTTGTAAAAGAGTTTAAGAACATATCCTTTTCATGACGATCGAAAATACATCAATCGATGTTCGTTTGCTAAGTGGTCTTCCCATGTGAACCTTTAAGGCACTTTCCTATGTCTGAATCACTCTTTAATGAGCCAGTGTTAAGAAAAGAGCTTTTTTTCATTTTGATTTTTTTTAACAAGGAAAAATAGATTAAATCGTCCCTTAGTGAGCATGAAATTGTGTAATGAGCATCTTAGCTACGCATATGGCATATTTAACATTTAACAAGCAAAAGCAAATTTAAAAAAAAAAAGACTAAACTCTTCAAGTCATGCATTTTTGCGAAAGTTTGTTTTTTGTTTTTGATTATGCGGGCTTTGTGCCCTCGGCGGGACACCGTTTTCCGACGTCACTCTTCTTTTCTGCAGGGCTGCGGTGTGATTGATGGGCGCCGATCTGCATGTGAACCGACAGGAGATGTTCCCTCGCAAAGCAGACAGTTGATGCTACTCCAGAGTGACAGTTTTGAGGCGTCTTCTCAGCAGCTTGCCCACCCCCCATCTCCCCCCCCCCCTTCCCCGAGGGAAGCTTCAGCCACATGCTATTCACAGAGTCATTTCAATTCACCGTTTGCTTCAGCATTTCGAAGCCCTATCAATGCTGTCGTTGCGCCTTTTCTGTCCCTGGTGGGAAAGGCAGTTGTGCCCTATGAGCTAAACGCTGTTAGCCAACGACTCATTCGCAGGCTAGAATACACCCTAACCGATCAACTGAAACACATACGTGGATGACAAGGCATTTTCAATACAAGCAGAGATGTTTTGTAAGGCGAGGATGCATTGAGGGTCTGACTCCACATCCTACCTTTTGACTCAAAGTCACGCTCTCTCGCTTTAAAGGTAGACTGAGAGTTGGCCTTCTCATGAGCCCTGAGTGATGGCCACATGCATGCAGGGCTCCCGTAGAGGTGCCCCTTTTGAAGACGACACACTGATGTATCAGCAATGTCCCCCCCCCCCCCCCCCCACCAAAGAGTGCATGAGGAGACATGTACCACAAGATGACAACCGGGCCTTTAAAACTCGGGCTCGGGGGCTCGGGGGCTCACCCTGCCCAAATCTGCAGCTACACAGGGAACCGCCTCCATTTGACTTTCCCACAGCTCAGTATCTATCATCGTGTCTCCCCAAACTCTTCTGCAAAGCCTGCTCTCTGCTCCCCTGTGCATTTCTGAGTCATACTGAACCGTTCCAGCAAGCAAACTTCGAAAAAGCTAATGGCAAGTAAAATGTTGTGTGTGAGTTTGGCACTACATTCAGGGAACTTGATGTTTTTGTTCTCTACCAGCGATACTGCCCAAATTATTATCACTGTATGGGTATTAGGCAGTCAAGTAACCAAAAAAATTTTGGTTAGTGTACAGTAATGTTGGTGTAAAATTATGATTTTCAGCTTAGTCATTTCAAAACCTCTCCAAAATCCTGATATTTGCAGTAACCATCTGACATACCCATACAGTATATTTGTTTATCCAACCACAAGCATTCCTTATCAAAATAATTAAGTTAAACACATTGATTAATTAAGTGAGCTGGTGGTGAAATTTAACGAATCCTTGGAATGGCTGAGGTGCCCCTGAGGAGAGGTTTGGGAACCGAAGCGTGTTCTTCTAGATATATTTGAAGGACAGAAGAAATTCTCATTACATTATATTGTATTACTGTTCACTTGCATTCCTGTGTATTCTAATGTTAAATTGTGTTTTCTGAGCAAATGTGCACATACTTATTGTCTACAGAAATGACTTTAAACATTTTCTTTGACTGCCTAAGACTTTTACATGGTTCTGTGTACACATAGAGATATTGATGTCTTGCTGTATAATAGACTGTCATACCATCCAGGGTAGCCAGTATCTTGTTCCCTGTGTTCCAGGCTTGCCAGGACCAGGATACAGATACAACGTCCTGCAGAAGTGTTTTTATTCAATTTTATTATTTATTATTATTATTATTATTATTATTATTTCAATTTTATTCAATTGTTAGTAAATCTTCAGTAAATCTGACCATGGGTTTTCCTGCCTGTGCTCAGAGATCCACTGCAAGGTGGTTCTGTGACGCTTTTCAGCAGCAAACACAGAATCTTGTCTTTTTTAAGCATTTTATAGAAAGCTTGCCTCACAGTTGCCAGCGGTTTGGGTTCGCATTACTGCTGCCGTATTCAATCAAAGCTACGGTTCTCACATAAAGTGCCCATACTTTCCTCTCTCGTCGGTTTTCAAGCCGGCCACATATAAAAGGCCCACAGTGGATGGGAATGCGGTTTTCATGCCCGCTGATGTAGAGAGGAGATGAATCGGCTTCTACTTTTCTGCAGCTGACCCCGTTTGTATCACCGTAGGCCCACTTATATTATGCGCAGCAGGTATCTCACTGGTTAAGGACATAGGCACGTAACCATGGTAGCCAGCCGGATCTCAGGAGAGGTGCTGCCGTTGAACTCACAGTGCTTAATCTGAATGGCTTCAGTAAATACCCGTTTGCATACACAGGGAAAATTGTAAACGGCAGGACTAAATGCTAAGGAGACACAGCGTATAAACATGCGTGTTTGCTTTGATCGTGTCACCTCTACGCACTGCTGCTCGCTTCAGATCCCTGCTCAGGCACAGACCTCGGCCCCGACCGTTAACCCTCTGCTGGCCGGATCGTAGCCGAGGGCAGCGCGGGGCTTCCGCCGGAGTCGAGGCTGTGCCGCCAGTCCGTTCAGCCGGGCACGGCCCGTTTGCTGCCCCTCCCCCGCCGGCCGTGGCAGCGTCATGCTCAGTGGAGCGGGTCGCGTACGACTCTGTTCCCCCGTCTGCATTCCATAAGCATGTCTCGCGGGAGTAAGGCCGTCCCACCTGTGTCACATGACACAGCAACCCGAGCCCTGTACCCTTCATTTACATGTGGCCCATAACTTATGTCAAGATGCCTTAAATGAGCTTAGACAGTAAAAACTGCAGGACAATGCATTACTATTATCTCACACTATTTTTTCCTATTTGATTTTAATTTGTATTATACATTTTTTCTAGAAAGTCTGAGTGTTTGCCTGTGCATAGACAGTTAGACATAGACAGTTAGACATAGACAGTTAGACATAGACAGTTAGACATAGACAGTTAGACATAGACAGTTAGACATAGACAGTTAAAAAATCTGTCGACAGTCATACTGACATCATACCAGCAAAACTACATACTGACACCTTTCAGTTTCTTTGTCTAGACTACATATCACAGACATGAAAAAAAATAATATTAGTTATTTTAACCATTTTCCCAATTACATGTTATTAAAGGAGAATGTGGAGGCTACTTATGTACCATATAGTCAAAGCAGAAACTCAAATGTAGCTGTAATTATATTATATACTGATAAGTTAACAGTCTGTTAGATGAAGCGCAGTATTCAGGTTTGCTCTCTCTCAGTCACTCTATTTTTCCTTTATTGCATTATTTTTATTTATTTACTTACTTATTGTTGTTGTTGCAACTGAACACACACTTCTTAACCTCTTCACACTAAATTTAAATTAAAATTGTAATGATATACAATCATACATTCTGTGTCGGACGGCCATTATCAAAGCTAAACTCAATGGAGAAATACAGGACTGGCAGTATCAGAGCTGCACACGCCACACAACCAGTGCGTTCAGGGCCCGAAGGTTGGAGTGAAATGTGGTAGCCTATTACCTAAAATATTCAATTTTTTAAAACTGAAAAAGTTAATAACAAGCAGGCCTTTTCTTAGTAACCATTTTGGTATTCCGTAGCATTGCTTCTGCAGGTTGCATTAGTTGGTTGCTGGCGGGGGGCGCAGGCCAAGTTAATGCGCCTTCTGCTGTATAAACAACGCAATTACAGCTACGGCTTACAGGAGAAATTAAGAGATAATTTGAGCTATTTCACGGTTCATTTTTCATTTACACGATGTGAATCGTCATAAATTTGTACCACGATTTATTGCCCCATAATGTATCGTTACACGCCCAAAAGATCAGGAGCACGACACAAAAAAATGCAGAGAGGAGATACTGTTTTCTTAGAGGCACTGACTGGATGCCCTGAGCTGACTGCAGTCTGTGCTCGAACATGTCTCCACCGTGGCTGGGGAACAGACAGCATGAGTTGGCGATGCAGACCATAATACTTCACGCCAAGGCATATGTTGTGCTGAGTCATCCAGGCGTGCGCTGACCACATTCCATCTGACACCACTCACAGTCTGATAACATCCCATTCCAGTCTGACCATATCCCATCCCCTGGGACTCTCAGTCTGACCATATCCTACCCTTTCATACTCCCAATCTGGCCATATTCCACTCCCTGGGATTCTCATTCCCAACATATTCTATCCATTCACACTCAGAATCTGGCCATATCTCATTCACTGGGACTGTCAGTAACACTATATCCTCTCCTTTTATACTTGCAATCTAACCATATTCCATTCCCTGCGACTCTCAGTCTGACCATGTCCTATCCTTCTGTGCTTCAAATCTAACCACATCCCATTGCCTGGGACTCTCAGTCTGACCATATCCTATCCTTCTATGCTTCAAATCTAACATAGCCCATTGCCTGAGACTGTCAGTCTGACCATATCCTATCCTTCTGTGCTTCAAATCTAACCACATCCCATTGCCTGGGACTCTCAGTCTGACCATATCCTATCCTTCTGCACTCCAAATCTAAGCATATCCCATTGCCTGGGACACTCAGTCTGACCATATCCTATCCTTCTGCGCTCCAAATCTAAGCATATCCCATTGCCTGAGACTGTCAGTCTGACCATATCCTATCCTTCTGCACTCCAAATCTAAGCATATCCCATTCCCTGCAACTCTCAGTGTGACCATATCCTATCCTTCTGTGCTTCAAATCTAAGCATATCCCATTGCCTGGGACTCTCAGTCTGACCATATCCTATCCTTCTGCACTCCAAATCTAACCATATCCCATTGCCTGAGACTCTCAGTCTGACCATATCCTATCCTTCTGCGCTCCAAATCTAACCATATCCCATTGCCTGGGACTCTCAGTCTGACCATATCCTATCCTTCTGCGCTCCAAATCTAACCATATCCCATTGCCTGGGACTCTCAGTCTGACCATATCCTATCCTTCTATGCTTCAAATCTAACATAGCCCATTGCCTGAGACTGTCAGTCTGACCATATCTTATCCTTCTGTGCTTCAAATCTAAGCATATCCCATTGCCTGAGACTCTCAGTCTGACCATATCCTATCCTTCTGCGCTCCAAATCTAACCATATCCCATTGCCTGGGACTCTCAGTCTGACCATATCTTATCCTTCTGCGCTTCAAATCTAAGCATATCCCATTCCCTGGGACTCTCAGTCTGACCATATCCTATCTTTCTGCACTCCAAATCTAAGCATATCCCATTGCCTGGGACACTCAGTCTGACCATATCTTATCCTTCTGCGCTTCAAATCTAAGCATATCCCATTCCCTGGGACACTCAGTCTGACCATATCTTATCCTTCTGCGCTTCAAATCTAAGCATATCCCATTGCCTGAGACTCTCAGTCTGACCATATCCTATCCTTCTGCGCTCCAAATCTAACCATATCCCATTGCCTGAGACTCTCAGTCTGACCTTATAACCATATGCTATCCTTTCACATCCTATACCTGCTGATATTCCAAACCCCCATTTTAATCTTGTCACCTTTTCTGGTCCTCTCTGTCTATAAATCTGCAAATATAAATGCCTGTACAAGCCCGTGGAGAGTAAGTGATCCCCAAATCCCCCTCTTCCCCTCCCACAAAACCATACCGGGGCAGATCATGCTCACCAATTCTTTGTGTTCTACCTTACCTGCTCTCGAATGAATCACAATTACAGATTGTTTACGTCAATTCATTTCAATGAGTCTCTCACATATTCACAGACATATGGGGTGTGTGGAACAGCTCTGTATCATATTTCACATCTACTTGTGATTTCCAACAAAACAAGTTTCAGTGTAAAATCTCTATTTAATACCTTCATTGGAAGTTACCAAGAGAAACATGGTCCTAATATCTTCAGTTAGCCGACTGGCAGCTCTCTGTGCGTAGAACACGTGCTGAGTGTCTCCAGTGTGCCAGTCACAGATAATATACTTGTTATGCACTAAGCAGGAAAGCACAGTGGAAATGTAAGCATACTCTCAAACAGTGCTGGAAAAGTCGATGGGAATAGAGTAAGACAGTGACCGGTGACAAGGTGGATGGAATCTGTCGTCGCAGCAACAAAAGTTGCCAACACAAAGTCTGACGATGCAGAGAGAAGACAGGACACTATAAAAGAGCCTGTCTCTAATGTGGCCAGGAGTGAACACCATCTAGACGGCAGCTAATAGTAACACCTGCAGAAGTTCACCTCCAAACACGAGGAAATGACTTGCTTTCTATTCCAAACATTATCAGTGATTTCCCTAAATTCCTGTTTCACTCAGGCAATGAAAGCTGCTGTGTTTCTCTTTATTTTTTCAAAGCTGCCTTTGGGACATTTTGCGGTTGTTTCAATACCTTCTAAAGAGAAAAATACTTCTAAAGAGAAATAATTGGCCACAAAAAAAAAGCCACCCTAGACAAATTGATCTCAAAGACTTTTTGTGTGGGCGCGTCCTGATTGTCAGTGAGGTATGATGGCCATTCACCTGATTGTCTGCCTCTCACATCCCGTTAAGCTGCCGTTGATTAGCTCCCTAGGTCCGCTCTGTTTTCCTCCATTGACTTATTCTAACCCTGTTCTTCTTCTCTTCCTTCCTTGCTATGGGGAATCTACCATAGAGCCAGAAGATTCTGAGCAAGCCTCTGGAAGCTGTGACACCCCAAGGCTCACTGAAACCACCAATCGTCAATCACCAACACGCCATCACCAGCTAATAAGAGACAGGCTTACTTCTCCTATCACTGACATAAAGATTCAAGCGGACCGAACAATCACCCATTAACAACCACAGCCCACTTCTGCGCATGCATAGCACGAGTTAAACTGCTTTATGTTATTTGCACTGAAATATAATTAACGGTGATTATGCCTCAATATGTCATAATTTATTTTATCGTTTTTAGCTCAAGGGCCACAAGGTTAAAATGAAGCACTAAGCTTACATGAAAACAAATCACCACAAATCTCAGAAAATGCTTTTTTTTATTATTTTTTTTTACTTAGAATTTTATATGCTTTGCAAATGGACCAAATGGTCTGCTGTTCTGAGGAGTGATTAGTGAACATATGCTTTGACCTGTGCTTCAGGTGGTCAATTAAACAGAAGAGGACTTACCATAATCTTCTGTGGAATTATGTTGTTTTTCCAGAAAATGAAGAAATAGTTCTCCTGCCAAATGTGAACAGTGATGCTGGGGGTTACGACCATAAGGCAGGATCGCCAATGCATACCATTCACACCTACGGATAACCAGGCAACAGTAATCCACCTTTTTATGGACCATGGATGGAATTGGAAAGGAAACCTCATGGAGATACAGGGGGAACATGCAAGCTTCATGGAGACTCAAACCCTAGACTCCTGAGTGCAAGACAACAGTGATAACCACCATGACACTTGACTTCCTTGGAGAATCATTTACATTTTGTTTGTTTAACAAACACTTCTATCCAAAATGACACCTGTTGTGAAAACATGGTCAGAGTCCCTAGAGCAATTAAGGTGAAGGACCTAGGTGAGATCACTCTGTAGACCCCAGGATTTCTGGCATCCTTCTGATCTGAGGCGCAGCTTTCTAACCCAGTGTGTCCCACACTGACATGAATTACAATCAGTCTTAAATAAAAATGCATATCATGTCATCCAACAGGACACGAGGCAGGGGACAGTCACACTCTTGTAGGACACAGTTATGAAATGCAGATTGACACACACAATGAACCATTCAGAAACATCAGTGTTGGATTTGAACCTCCAACATTGTAAGGCAACAATGCTACTCATGAAAGACCTACTGTATTAATTAAAAATGTGACCTTTTATGGAATGCATTACAAATACACTTACAAATATATTGTACCAGGCACTGACATTAACTACGAGTGCTCCGATTTAATAAATAATTGCTAACACATACAGATAAAAGGTTGTCTTAACTGTAATTTACAAAATAGTACATTGACATTTTCAGTATCTGGGCAGATTACTTTACAACAATAGTCCATGTTTAAAATTAATGATATTTTAGGCTAACAAGCTACAGAGGTGGAGTATTATCCAGGCTACAATGTTTTTTGGCACTAGGCCGCACATTCATTGACCCAACCATGACCAAAAATCAATTTCCAGAACTCAAGTTGCTAATTAGCATGTTGACATCTGCTTCAGAAGCTGCGAGAGAAAGTGTGGGGAAGGGATGTCATTGCTAAATATATTCACACTGTTTATTATTCTGCCTTATTATAGGACAAACTGCATGCTCACAGCAAGTTCTCAACAGACAGGCTTTACTGAGTTTATACAGACAGGAGAGAGACTTTCTACAAACAGTCTCATATCATGCTAGAGGCTAAAATGGCTGCACAGGCTTACGGTTTTAGGACCGAATACAAGTCCTGATTCTCAGACATTATTAAGTTGTGAGTCACATTCCTTGAGATCGGAGTTCACAGTTTGAGGAACATAGTAGATAAGAATACATTTTCGGCACCTAGAGCAAAGGTGGGCAATCTTATCCAGAAAGGACTATTGGGTATGCGGGTTTATTCTTCAACTCCCTAATTAGGTTACTGATTAGAGAGATTATCGGCTGAAGAGTCCTCACACCTGGGTGTGAACCACTGACCTGAAGCTTCTCCCAAAAACCTGCGTACACACCGGCCTTTGCGGATAAGACTGCCCACCCCAGACCTACAGCATATGCAGAAAAACACTGTTACTATTTGTTCAACTTTTTAACAGTATTATTGCATTAGTTATGTGGCATTTTCCTGACAATTACAATGCAATATGTTAAAGTAAACAACAGGAGGAGTGTGGACCATCCGGTGGGGTAAATACACAGGCCTAGATATTTATTCACTGCACCTTCATCTTATTAGCAAGCTTAGAAAAAATATCAATTATATATTTTATATATATATATATATATATATATATATATATATATATATATAAAAATTCCCCACTCGCCCTCCTGTGGGCGGTCTTTGTCCTTCAAGCTCGGGTCCTCTACCAGAGGCCTGGGAGCTTGAGGGTCCTGCGCAGTATCTTAGCTGTTCCTAGGATTGCGCTCTTCTGGACAGAGATCTCAGATGTCATTCCTGGAATCTGTTGGAGCCACTCTCCCAGTTTGGGCGTTACTGCCCCGAGTGTTCCAATTACCACTGGGACCACTGTTACCTTCACCTTCCACATCTTTTCTAGCTCTTCTCTCAGTCCTTGGTATTTCTCGAGCTTCTCATGTTCCTTCTTCCTGATGTTACCATCGCTTGGGATTGCTACGTCTATCACTACGGCCTTCTTCCTCTGCTTGTCCACCACTACTATGTCCGGTTGGTTAGCCATTACCAGTTTGTCAGTCTGTATCTGGAAGTCCCACAGGATCTTAGCCTTATCATTCTCAGCCACCTTTGGAGGTGTCTCCCATCTTGACCCTGGGACTTCCAGCCCATACTCCCCGCAGATGTTCCTGTACACTATGCCAGCCACTTGGTTATGGCGTTCCATGTACGCCTTGCCTGCTAGCATCTTGCACCCTGCTGTTATGTGCTGGATCGTCTCGGGGGCATCTTTGCACAGCCTGCACCTGGGGTCCTGCCTGGTGTGGTAGACCCCAGCTTCTATTGATCTTGTACTTAGAGCTTGTTCCTGTGCTGCCATGATTAATGCCTCTGTGCTGTCTTTCAGTCCAGCTTTGTCCAGCCACTGGTAGGATTTTTCAATGTCAGCCACTTCCTCTATCTGCCGGTGGTACATGCCGTGCAGGGGTTTATCTTTCCATGATGGTTCCTGTTCTTGCTCCTCTTCCTTCTTGGGTTTCTGTTGCCTGAGGTATTCACTGAGCACGTCATCAGTCGGGGCCATCTTCCTGATGTAATCATGGATCTTCGATGTTTCATCCTGGATAGTGGCTTTGACGCTCACTAGTCCTCTGCCTCCTTCTTTCCGCTTAGTGTATAGTCTCAGTGTGCTGGATTTGGGGTGAAACCCGCCATGCATTGTGAGGAGCTTCCTTGTCTTGATGTCAGTGGCTTCCATCTCCTCCTTTGGCCAGCTTATAACGCCAGCGGGGTATCTGATGACTGGTAGAGCGTAGGTATTGATTGCCCGGATCTTGTTCCTCCCATTCAGCTGACTTCTCAGGACTTGCCTTACTCGTTGCAGGTATTTGGTTGTTGCTGCTTTCCTTGTGGCCTCTTCATGGTTCCCGTTTGCCTGCGGGATTCCAAGGTACTTGTAGCTATCCTCAATGTCTGCTATGTTGCCCTCTGGCAGTACGATCCCCTCGGTTCTGACTACTTTCCCCCTCTTTGTTACCATTCGACTACACTTATCCAGCCCGAATGACATTCCGATGTCATTGCTGTAGATCCTGGTGGTGTGGATCAGTGAATCGATGTCTCGTTCACTCTTGGCATACAGCTTGATGTCATCCATGTAGAGGAGGTGGCTGATGTTCGCCCCATTCCGTAGTCGGTATCCGTAGCCAGTCTTGTTGATGATCTGGCTGAGAGGGTTAAGGCCTATGCAGAACAGCAGCGGGGACAGGGCATCTCCTTGGTAAATATATATATATTTACCAAATATATATATATATATATATATATATACACTCCAATAGGTCAGAACAAGGCTTACAGTGAACAACATCAAATAAATGTAGCAAAAGGGGGAAAAAAACAGATACTGAGAGAAAGCAGGTAGGTTTACATACAGGGATGCTACAAGGGATAAGATTCTTGTTTCATTAACCTTGATGGCAAATGTTGGCTGAAAAGGTCATTCCCAGCTTTGCTTCAATATTTCTCTTCTAACATTTCCATTGACAAAAAGATCAAGATTCTTCCGGGCTTTTTCATTAGGAGCTATTTTAGAAACTTTACATTTATGGGAGACTTTTTTTTTTATACCGGACCAATCCGCATGGCTAAGCTTGATGCGGTGAGGAATCTCATTTCGTTTTGCCAAATAAGTAGTGATTATCACCTGTACTGATGGCTGAAACTTTTTTATAACTTGTAATATGTAAATGAGCAAGTCTAGGTATAGGTCTAGCTTGGTCCACTTTGAGTTTGACTCACGAAAAAGGAATGCTTGACACCAGTGCTATAAGCCTCCAAACTCCTTACTGACCTACTTGCTTATGTCACACCAAAAATTCCTATTTCACTCTGGGATTTTGGAACCACGGATAGAAAGTCTGCATCTTTGAGCCCGTAATTGAGCATTTTATAATGCATCAAGGGCACTAAAATGACAGCAGGGGGCGCTATATTTTAATGATTTAATCCTGTCAGCAGTATTTAAATATTCATTATTTACTTATATGACACACCTGCCAAATTTGACAAGTTTTACTTTATAATAAAATGCAAATAATGCAGCTTCTGATGAATACATTTATGACAATAATTGGAAAAAAGGGAATTTTATCCAGCATTCCCCGTGGAGAGTATTTGTCAACTGAGAGAATCCGATTTGGAACAATGCAGGAGATAACAGTAAAAATGCGATATGCTTCCCCGGGCAGTCATGCAGGCTGGATGCGGGGAAAGGAAAAATTGGGTCATGAATGAAGAACAAAAACTTGACGCCTTCGTCAATCATCCAGGCGGCTCGTGTGTGCTGGTGCAGACATTCCCCACGTGACTCACTCATCAAAGGTGACGGCTGTCCATCAACTCTGTGCCCGACTTGGGACGAGACCCCAAGAATAAAATCAGGCACGATTGTTGATTTATCCACCCCTCGCTACGTACCTCTACCTCATCTATGTTTCTACAATTCTCTGATGCTCAGTCATCACTCAGTCAGGACTTAAAAACTAAAGAGATATTTAAATAGAATAATGTCCACATAGGGGCAGATTCATGCAAAAGCTTGAGTCTTAGGGCCTCAGCAAACATCAGCTTCCCGTCCCACCTCAGGGAAAATAGAGTGGTGAGTTAAATCAACAGCACCCGAGTATCCATGCTAATGTAAGCCTAGGGCTCCCAGATAAGTTAATCCACCTCTGGGCTGACAAGGTCACCTTCTTCATGTGCCTTTGGGGGGCATTTATACTCCTTATGGTGGCCAAATACATGATGACCACATACTGTTTATGATGAGCACATACTCTTAATGCTGACCACATACTACTCAGGGTGACCACATACTCCTCACGATTCCCATATACTCTTCATGATGACCACAAACTTCCAATGATGGCCAAATACTCTTCACGATGACCACATACTCTTCATGATGACCACATACTCTTCATGATGACCGCATTCTCCTCATGATGACCACAAACTCCGCACGATTCCCACATACTCCTCATGATGACCACAAACTCCTCATGATGACCACATACTCCTCACGATTCCCACATACTCCTCACGATGACCACAAACTCCTCACGATTCCCACATACTCCTCATGATTCCCACATACTCCTCACAATTCCCACATACTCTTCATGATGACCACAAACTCTCCATGATGACCACAAACTCCTCATGATGACCACATACTCCTCATGATGACCACAAACTCCCCATGATGGCCATATAGTCTTCATGATGACCACAAACTCCTCATGATGACCACACACTCCTCCTGATGACCACAAACTCCCCATGATGGCCACATACTCTTCATAATGACCTCAAAGTCCTCATGATGACCACAAACTCCTCATGATGGCCACATACTCTTCATAATGACCTCAAAGTCCTCATGATGACCACAAACTCCTCATGATGACCACATACTCTTCATGATGACCACAAACTCTTCATGATGACCACAAACTCCCCATGATGGCCACATACTCTTCCTGATGACCTCAAAGTCCTCATGGTGACCAGAAACTCCTCATGATGACCACACACTCCTCACGATTCTCACATACTCTTCATGATGACCACATGCTCCTGATATTGAGGTATGACCATTACACTGAATGCGAATCGTGGAAATCTCACAGCTGACATTGTGCACCAAAACCAATCACAACCGTCGTCATATTCATATTTATGGCACGTAGCTGTAAAGGTACATATTCAGTAGGTCGCCGTTTCAAATCACGGCGGGGGGCGGGGGGGTGCATGGTCGCCCCCTTAAGAAAGATTAATTCACAAAACCTTAATTGCATCACTTAATACCCAGGTGTACCAGGAGGATGTTGAAAGGTGTAACTTAAAACACAGAAGCATGCTGAGCATGTAAATGATATCATAATTGAATTAGATAGTGTCAGTTGGAGGGGGGACGGCAGCGTCCAGCCGGTATCCGTGAGACGTCCTCTGGGAGTGCCATCTGAGCTCCACAGAATGTGAGCAAATATGATTCTCTTACGTCAACTGGGCTGCTTCAGCGCGATGACTCAGCCACTTCAGGGGAAGCAGCCTGTGTGTGCTTTAAATATTCATACGCATCCCTTTATATTTTATACAGCATTTAGCAAACGGCGGCCTCTAATGGGACTCACTCTGCTGCGTGAGTCCTGGCACGCTTTGTAAATTACGAGCACCGACGGTCCTGCGCGTCATGCTTACCGCTGCACTGTTAATGAAGCTGGGTTAGTCCGGTTTTACCGGCACATTTACCTTTTTACCAAGAGGCAGAGGCGTCGGAAGGGCACGGATACCCTGACAGACCCAGGGGGTCCAGCACTTTACAGGGGCCCTTGAATATGTAAAATTCTAAATGTCCAGTTACTCCCCACCAAGGGGCGTGCAGAGCAGAGCAGGACAAAAACAACACCGTACAAAATCGGAGAAGAATGAAAATTCACTGTTTGATTGTAATTTCCTCTAGGTTGGCAGGGAGGGAGGTCTGTTCTTTCTAAGAACCTCAAGTGTAAACTCTTACAGCAAAATCATTATAATTCCAGGCTAATAATAAATGAGAATGAATGACAATATTAATGGTTAGGGTTAAAATCGTACAACACAACTCCAATGCTCCTGAGTCTTAATAGTATTGAAAGAGGCTTAATTCTGGGTTTGATGCAGATGGGCTGTCAGTCTGGGGACGAAGCGGCAGGAGCTCTAGTAAACATAATCAGCATCCAGTCAACAGCTTCTGAGCTTCTGCTCGAATCGACTGTCTCAGATCAAATCGATTAGCTCGGGTCAGGGTAAATCAGGAATTCAAAATTAAAAAGCATGTTTGGTGCAAGCATTTAATATGGAGTTAATATGATTGTAAATGAACTTTTAAAATCCTTGGTTCTTGGATTGATGTGCAAATGGTATACTGCATATATGTTTAATAGATGATTTTCACAGATCATTTTCTTGCCAAGTCTACGTGTGTTATGTTTTCATCTTGGCAGAAAGAAAGATCGGAAGCGAAGGCTGACCTCTGCACTGTTGCAATATGGCTCGGCACTGAGGATGATTAATCTCCTTTGGAACAGAATATGAAAGCCTTGTTTTATGTGCCATATGGAACAAGAAAAAAGAAAGTACCTACAGAAAAGTAAGGGGGAAGTGATCATCTGTCCATCTGCTGGTTACATCTCTCTACATGAACAGGAAGAACGGCAGACAGCAGGAAGTTGGGAGGGATTATCTGTTCCCCAGCAAGCTGAACATAATGGTCACTGGAGCTGCACTGTCAATAGCTGCCTGCTTTAACCCAATGGGTGTTAGAAAAGCTAAACCAGTTAAGCCAGTCAGAGACGGACAGATCATAGTAATCTCAAATAACATGGGTTTCACATCATTAGCATTTAGCCCACTGCATTCATTTTAGTACAGTATTATAGAAATTTAACTACTTATAAGTTAAACTAGCTAGGAGGCAGTGAGTGGCTAAGTGGGCAACGTCTCTGTGCCTATGAACAGAAGATTGTCGCTTTGAGCCCCCACCTCAACACAACAGTCACATGTCCATGGGCTCTAGAGAAAGGCCCTTTACCTCCTGCTCCAGGGACACCGCACTGTGACACGCTCCCCCCCCCCCCCCCCCACCCAAGCTATAGAGAGCAAGGTGAGGTTGGCAAAGAGAAGCATTCCAATATATGCGTGCAAATGGCAAATAAAGCATGTTTTTATGTCATTAAAAATGATGTACAATTTGTTAGCTATCAAAAATGCTTTGGATGACGGTACTTAGAAAGTAAACAATAATGATGTGAGAATCACTGGGATTGGAAGGGCAAGCATGTCCATGTGATACCAGTAGGGGGGTAGACAGGATATTCATTGGGGGTAAGGGGGGGAGGTTCTTTTCTGGGTCTATGGGGACTGGGCAGGGTTTGGGGGTCAAAGCGGTACTCAGAAATACAGAAACTGGTTCTGTGGGTCCACTTTGGCATGTAAGAAAACGGGGGGTGGGCTGTGGGGGTCAGGCCTCACATCAAGATGGATTTACTGAGAGGTAAGGAAGAAAAAAAAAGTACAGTATATATTAGGAACAAGTGGAATTAGTAACCCAAATCACCTTATCCCCCCCCTCCCCCCGAGACATCAGATACTCCCCGGCTATGCTCTAGAAATGTACTTAATCTGAAATAAAGCAAATGGAGCAGGTGAGATGTAAAGCTGTAACTTCAGAGGGAAATTTTCAGTGCAGACTGTAAGTGGCAGTGCAGGTCTTGGTATACATTACTGCTCATCTAGGATATGCACAACATTTGGACAACGTTTGGACATCTTTAAAGGGAAATCAGAGCTGATTGGGTGGGGGGGGGGGGGGGCACGGGGGTGTGTTGGCCATGGCTGTGCCTCAAGGATGCACAGATATTGTCTAAAAAAAAACACAATATTTACATTTTTCATTTATTTAACGGATGCTTCTGAAAAGTGATTTTTCCCTGGTAACTTCAGTTACTCAGGACTCTATTTAACCAGCTGATGAACAATAAAACACAAATATAACCTTGGTCAAGTATATTCATCCCACTGCAGGAATTACTGCAAGTCCTGGTATTTCTGAGGTTTTGGAAACTTGAATAATTAATTCCTGATCTGAGTCACAGAATGTAAACACGGCAACGGGTGTGACCTTCTCGCTGTCTTTCTTGGGCATAAGCATGCACTCACACACCATGCCCTGGAGCATCGCTCGCTTGCAGGGGAAGCATAAATACTTTCAAAAGGCAAATTCTCGGGCACAAGAAATGAATTCAAAATCAATTTTGATATCAGCAGATGCAGAGCATAATAGGTAATCAATCCATCCCCTCAGAATATGACCCTCTCCAACCGTGATCTGCACGCAAGGCAGAGAGTAACACATAAAGTTACAATCCTCACTACTAACATTAAAGGAAGGAAAGCTGGAAGGGAAGGAGGAAAGAAAGAGAGAGGGAGGGTGTGAAGGATAAAAGTTAACACCTCAGACGATCCTGCTGGGGTGTGAAACTCTTTCACTGATGGCTATAATTAAAAAAAAATTCTCCAGTATCAAAACGTAAATCGGATAAATAGCAGTGGTTCCAATCACTCAAATTTTGTGCAATTCCTGCTTTGCATGCAAGATTCTCCTCGGCTTTGTTACTGCAAACGACAAAATCGAAATGTCAGGAAAGCAGAAAACTTTTTATACATAACCATCCAAAAAAGTGCTAGCTTGCTATCTCCTATCTACTGTCGCTAAGCACCTTTTTTAAAATGTCTGTCTTCCATAACTACCCATCGAATGTGACTCGAATGTGGACTGGCATCCCATCCAGGGCGTCCCCTGCCTTGTGCTCTTTACTTCCCATGTGGGCTTCTTTTTAAAAATATAACTCAGAAATGTGTACATGTTTTGTCCATATTAGTCTTACTATGATAGATACAGTAAACCATCATATTTTTTATCCACTGCACAGGTTTAGATCGCAACTAAACAGATATAATTCATTTTATTTGTAGAAGGATGGAAGAATGACCCAAATATATAGCAAAAAAAATACTCCATAAACTACAGAAGCATTGCTGTCAAAAGTCTTCTGCACCTGAGACAGGTGACCTACATTGTTTTGTTGCTGTGCTGGCAGTGGTCCAACATCATGTTTACCCAGATTGTAGATGCGTCTGGCAAACGCTGCCAGATCCTTTGCCGGCCAATTAGGCAATACTAGTGACAGGCAATCGCTTTAGTCTCCCAGGACCTGTACCTACAGCGCGATCCCCGGGGTGTTCTGGAAGGCAAGAGGCTGAGGCCGGATTGGTCACATGATGTGGGATCTCACAGCGGAGATGGAGGGTAACTGGCAATATGTTCCGGAACTGTGTGGAATTAGAGAATAACCCCTGTTGCTCACATCAGAGACTAGGGCCTGCTAGAGTAGCTGCTTCGTCAGGACATCGCTCTCAAGAGAGATACTGTCTGCTAACAAACATCATGCAAAGGCTCAGAAAAATAATAATTTCCTCAAAAAATTACTCTTAACATACACAGACCAATAGACAGCACAGTTGTTTGCA
Organism: Brienomyrus brachyistius; assembly: GCF_023856365.1. Lineage (NCBI taxonomy): Eukaryota > Metazoa > Chordata > Actinopteri > Osteoglossiformes > Mormyridae > Brienomyrus > Brienomyrus brachyistius. The sequence continues at coordinate 14,407,342 of NC_064549.1, forward strand.
CTGTTTCCTCGTACATCTAGCACCAGGGTGCAAGTCTCTGATATACTTTGATGTGTGTGGAGCTTGTAAATTCTCCGTGTCATTGAGGTGTTTCCTCCAGATTCTCTGGTTTCCCCATATGGCACTGGAGCCCCTATGATACTGAATAGGTCAAGCGGGTAAACAAAATGGATGTTATAAGGATCATACTTATTGACGTGCTTTGGTTTGTAATCTTTCATCTTATCGGAATATAAAACAGGTTAATCACAGCTGAGACGCAGTGAAAAATGGGGCTCGATAGGGTCAGTGAAGCTTTATTAGCAAACCCACCTGATTTATCCAATGAAAGATTCATCTCTTGAGATCAAAGCTCCGGCCAGTTTTTCCACATTGATATTACAGGGGGAAAAAAACAACTTACAGGAAATCCAAAAAATTGCATCTGTCAGATGGATATGGATTTAAGCATGGAGTATGGTCATCAGTGGAGGAGCGTGATGGAGGTCCTATCTTCTATGCTGTGTTCCTTTTGGGGAGCCCGGATAATATTGTTTGTTTAATGCTCTCCTGGGAATAGAAGCCCCTTTTGCTCTCGGTTTATCGGCCACATGTCTCTGGCAGGACAGCGGGGGCACACCTGCTTCTACTCTCACATTTACATATCACAAGAGAACGATGCCTTGGATCGGTGTGAATGCGTGCGATGTCCTTCTGGAATGGTCTCGCGTTGTGGGTTTCCTCCGTTTGGGAGTGCAGAGAGGGCCACGATCGTCGTTCTCCATTGTTCACCTTCTCAATATCCATCACGGTTAAAATTTACATGGTGTAATTGCCGACACCGGCTCACTTCCCTGACTGTTGAGGTGATTCAGTGCTGCCCATCGAATAGGCCGTTATGAACAAATCGATAGGAGGCAGTGATCTGTTTTCACTCCCATTTTCCTGCATTTCCAGTCCCTCTCTCTCGTTCACTCTGACCACGGCCAACCCAACCAACTCTCAGGGAACCCTGGGTAACGGAAGCGTTTCACATCCCACCCTTAAAGGGACATGACAGCTTTGACAAGGTGTCAGCCTCCATACATTCAGTAAGGAGTCCTCTGGGGGAGGCGGGATTAAAATGTGCGCTGACACTGCTGTCTCAGCAAAGCTCGCACCTTCCCTGTAGTTGTGCCTTCGCACTCAGCTCTGACACACACCTGTGCACGATACCTTTCTTGCTTAGTAAACCGGTTATCCATGTCCTTCAATTTCTATACCACCGAACCGGATACTGTCTGCTCTGTAATAAATCAGGCCAGCTTCTTTTCAGTAGTCCATTTTCATGCAAACACTACTCTTTATGTATGCATACATTTCTATATTTCTGTGCATTTCCATACTATATCTTACCACATGTTGTATGCTGATAGAGTAGTGGGGAAAAAAAAGCAAGGATAAAAAGGAAGACCAATTACATGGCCACATTAACAGCACATCTGGGGGCGGGACAGGTTCTTACAAAGCTGACGGACTCAAAAGCTCATGTTTCCCAATTCGTCAGAGCGCCACTGAGCTCTTCCCACCGACTCAGAGATCTGCTGTATAATCGCAGCTGTCCGCAAAGCCCATTGAAGTAAGTAAAAAATTCTAATCCTAAACACAGAGGGGGGAGATTTCCGAAACATTTTGCAGGGGCTTTAATACTCAAGTAAGTGCCACGAAGCACAAAAAACAGTCTGAATATAACAAAGGGGTAAAACTGTATTTTTGCCTATTGGCTTAATTATTATCAAGGGCTTCGTTCATTATTCCTTGACCTAGAAAAATGTGTCACTTCCCATTAAATTACTGAGGATCTCAGCGTAAACACGGGACAATTACTACTCGGTGCCGGAACACCAATTCCACAGTGAATGGAGCCATGCCAGAGAAGCTCTGAATAATAGATGCGATACTTGGGTTTCTGTTGCAATAACAGATTTGACTTAATAAACATGTTTCTTCCTAGGAAACCTGCTGCGAAACTTCACATGACATGACCTCTGTGTCAGGATACACAGGCTCCATGCTGCTAGAATGAGGCAAATTTTCTGCATAGAAAAGTATAGTTCTCGGAGCATTTGGTAAACTCTGTTATAAACAGGTTGGCTGAAATTCACCCAGATCCCTTAAGTAAATAGAAATAAAAATAGATGAAATACGGCCTTACTGATTGAGCTTACTATTAAAAAAGAGGGAAGTGCCAAATGGTTCTGCCTGGTGATTCTACAGGACAGATGGAAAGATCTGGCGCAATTCACAACATTTAAAGAAACAATCTGCTGTCTACATTGTAGCATATTGACCTGTGGCTGACAGTAAACACAACCCAGAGGGATACTGTTAGGCCCTGCCCCAAAGTGCACCCATAACGCAGAAGCTTCACAGCTCCGGTAGCGAATGTATGTGACACTCCCAGCACCTCCACTATTTTCAGCGGCTCCCGTGATCGTTAAGAAGGAGTTACCATTAGAGACTCCAAACCAAAGATATCGGCCAAGCCACCTCAAACATTAATCCAAAACAAAACATCCACAGTTTAAAACTTCTTGCAATTGAAATTAACCTTGAGTCAGGCCGACTAGAAAAGGAATATGTTGGATTTATAGTCTGGGATCAGTGGTCCTTTTTCGGCAATGTCATTATTGTAATAACATGCTATTTTATCTGAAATATTGGGAAGCTAATTGAATTTGCAGAAATATTGAATATACTATTTTTATTATTAAAATGCATGTACGGTATAGGCTATAATAACCGAGTCTTTTAAGTACACAATGTATATATAAAAGGTTGCAGTTGTTTAGTTTACGTGAAATATATACATAAATACAGAACACCAATCCACGTGTAACGGGAAAAAAACGTTTGCAAAGCATGATTGCGTAAAGATTTCCTGGCTTAAAAAAATAATAGCATAAACACCCTTAATTAATAATAAACACAGCAGAAGCGGTTGGATTCTGCTGTACAGCAAACTAGCGAGCTTAATGGAGCCTATAACCCCATCCAGATCTTTACATTTCATTCTAATGTTTTAGATGGCAGCGGGAAAAATTATTACATTGATATGCAGTAATATCAGAGGGCAATGATAATGCATCCGCCTTATTGCACAAAGGTGACCCTCCCAGTCTGCAGCACATGATTTCTCTCATCTCGATTTCTTCCCCTTTCTTCTGTGCTTCCGCTTCCGCTGCTCGGAAGAACACGCGCCGCTCGTTTTGAAAACTCGGCCGATTTAAGGAGCCGAGCCTAGCCGATAGCAGCCGATCACAGACGATCACGGTGAGCCGCCGCTTGATTGGCTGACATACTCCAGGTATACTGGTGGTGTAGCTGCGTCCCATTCAGTTTGGCCAACGGTGCTCGATTGCTTTGGGCTCTCCCGAACATGGCTGGCTCCTCGGATAATGTTACAATCCCCAAATTTAGCAAGCTCCTCCAAATGGACCCGTACCTTAAGCCGTACCAAAGCGATTTCCAGCGGAGGTAATGTTTAGTATTTAACAAAATAGAGAATATGACATGCGCGGCTCGCGCCGTGAAAGTCAGAACCCCTGTGTTTTCTATGTATCCCTATGTTTGTGTGCGTGTATATATATATGGTAATATTCAAATTCATACGGTGCTAGCGTTGATATTGCTGAAGGTGACAGCGGTATGGCTGATGTTCAGGGTCATTCTAACGTCCGCACAGGCTTGTCAAATGTGTGACATTATACACCTTTAAGTGCTACGATTCTTTTATTATGAGCAAGGAAGCTGATATGATGCAAGTTGGCAGGATGCGAACATTCATTTCTGGTCTGCAGAATTAACTTTAACTAGTTATACTATCTTAACCAGGGCTGATCATTCCTGCTCCTGGTGACGTACCGCCCTGCAGAGCTCAGCTTCAGCTACTGAAGGACCTGATTATCTGTATCAGGTGTATTATATTGGAGCTACACTTAAGCTCTGCAGGGTGGTGGATCTCCAGGAGCAGGAATGATCAGCCCTGATCTCAACTTTCCTATTACCCTCAAAAGAGCAGAAACATTGCTCAAAATATAATTTATAAATCTAAGGACCCTAACTCTGGATGTGATTGTATATGTTTATCATAATTCATACCATGAAATGCACGAAATGTGGATTTTTAATATATCGATGTGAGCAGGGTGTAGTTGAGGATAAGTCTCGATGGATGCTTCAGCTATGAATCACATTGAGAACAGTACATTAGGCGTGCAGGCTCTCTTCATTAGATTCAAATGCATAATATGTAACAAAATATAGTTAAATAAACGTGTTCCAGATAGTAAATTTGCGCCCACTTTGAGCTAAGGAAAGTTTTCAGAAAATATAATAATTTATAAATAAATAAATGGGACCTAATTTTCATGCGGCTTTTTCGTGGGACAGTGCTAATGAACAGAGTTATGTTTACCGAAGGCTCCAATCCGCAAATATATTTTATCATTTGTTACTTTTATTTTTTTTTTTTTATTAAAAAGCTGTACATTAAGTTGCAAGGGACAACATATCCGCCGCTTCCTTAATCGCGGTGGCTCCTGTCTGCACGTGAAATATCTGCTGCTGTTATCCAAATGTAGGGCTGCTAACGTTGATCGGCTGGCTGGCGTGAGATTTTCAGTTCGAGACTAATCTGCGTATCTTGTGAATAGTTTGTGGGGTTTAGAAACCATCACAACGCCTTTGATGTAGCTCATTTTGGGTGTATAATGGAACAATATTATTTGCCCTAAGATTTCTTGCGTGAGTGTGAGAGTCTGAAAACGTGAGTGTCACGGTAGATGGGTGAGAGTTGGTATCGAGAAATGAACGTTAAATGGGTGTGATACACATCTAGATCAATCTGAAAACGCACCTTGTTTTAGCAGTGGAAAGGGGAGTGTTTAAGTGTTGTGCAAGACCCCTTATTGTCTGCAGCATAAGACATGTTGCTGTCTTTTATTATTAACAGGGTGCATTCGGGACATAGGAACCATAAAATGATTTTTTTTTCTCGTAAGCGATTTACTTGACTGTAAATAGCTACCTTTTGGTGTGAATAACTGGCTTCAGTTTCAGTAATGGCACATGCAGTAAGATCCTTAAGTCAGTCAGAATTATTCATTTTTATGAGTCATTCCATTGCTTTGTGCACAGAAACACTTGCCACGTGTTTTTCCAGAAAATTTAAAAACCTTCTGTTGTATAGTTTTCAGATTATAGGTAGCGAGTGGAATAAATGGATCCTCCGGTTACTCTGCCCAACTATTAAAGGGCAGTTATAGTCCACATTGGGAGCTGGTATAATACACCAGGGCTTGTATGTAGATTGGTTTTTGTATCATCTAACAGTAAATACAGAAATGCAAGTTTGTTTCACATTTTTGTCGAATGGTTTGTTGTTGGGTATCTAACTTCTTGACCTTCCCTATGACATTAATACCAGGCGGGGTCACATGTGCTTCGTGAAATGGGGAGGGAGGGGCCAACTGAGTCTCTCGCGATAACTGCTTCTGTTACACGATATATTGTCCCAGAAATACTTGCAATAAATGATATTGTCATTTTAAGAATTTTCATGCCACTATTAGATCATAATAATCCAAGTGCACCCTTTCAAAGAGCAATTAGGATTTAATCCTTAAGAATATTCAGAGACCGAAATTGGAATGTCAAAAATATCCTAAATAAAACCACACAACCAACCCAGTTTTGCTGAGGTTTGACCCAGAGACACAAACAAATCTGTCATTCATTGGCCATTGGGTGTCTCTGTGGTTGAAGTTCATCAGGTCTAACATGATGCCGGGTGTTGACACTGGAAGTATGAACACTGTAGACCGTGAACGGTACGGCACTGCGGTGCGCTGTGACATGAAGCATGAATCAGCCCTTAGCTGCCCCTGCGATAGAACAGATGAGAGGGCGGAAGCAGTGTGACTGTTTGAAATGGTGGTGGCAAAATTATTGAGGTTCCATCCATATTTCGTGTGATAAGTCGGTAGCGTAATTATCATGTCAGCCCCCCCCCACCCGTTATTTTTTCGCTGTTCATGTGAATATATTCCCTCCTGGGGATAGGGATTCCAAGCCAGTGGAGGAAAGATGGAGGTGGACTCTTCCCACAATGCAATAGGGGCAGCCATGCATCTCCAGCGCTCCCACCAACCACTCAGTCTGAACCTTCGGTCAGAGTTTTGTCTGCCTGATGGTAAAGGAGGCAGAATTATTCTCCTCCTGACAGAGTTGCTGTTACAGACGTGCCCCCTGCAACCCTCTCCCCCCCCCGCTTGCTGAAAAGGGCCGCCACTGCCTCCTGCAGGGTCATGGTTGTTTCTGAGGTGGGAGGTGACCCTACTGGCTGGAGGTCTGCCTAGACTCAAACGCTGAAGCCAGCACCGAGCCACATGGTTCAGATCACAAATCGGGCAAGTGGGGGTGGGGTTAGGGTCGGGGGGAGGTGGCAGTTACGCCCACTGTTGGCTTAACTTCTTGCATAGAAATGCAAGTTCTGTCAGCACTGAGACAGTGAGGCCGCTGATGCTAAATGGGGACACTGGAGAGAGACATGAGTATTGCGATAGGCGGTGAATGGCAGAGAGGTCAAAGACCCATACATGTGACCAGAAGTCACTGGAAATGACATTGCCTATTAATCGGCAGAATAGTAATTTGGGACACTGGCAGTGTGTCGGCACAGGGACACATAGACAAGGCTTCTGTTCTTCCCTCCGAGCAGCGAGGCCTGATCTTCGAAGCCTGTCAACTTGTTCCTTTAGCGATAAGTGGTCTATTACCCCGTCTGGACTGCCGTCACCAGAGGCGATAACATGTACTGGGACGACTGTCGAGTGGCCGCTCGGGGCCTTGCTGCTCGCCCCACCCCCCTAAAAGCCTGAGCCGTGCAGTGCTGATTTTCCTTTAGCTCCGGCTGTTTGCACTGGCCTTACGTGGGACCGTGGGTGGTGACCGCCGACGTGAAAACGTGGCACTGGTATCGATCCCCCTCAGCGAGGGGACCTTTTAGACTTTGCAGTGTGATTGTAAGTTCAGATACCTATCATTTTGACTGAAAGGCCTTGAGCAGGTTTAAATGACTGGGGATGAACACAGAAGTCTGCCTTAGTGCTGGGGGGAGGGGATATGGGAATGTAGGAGAACATAAAATACCTGCCCCTTATGTTCTGTCTTTTTTTGCTCTGTCATCTAAGCCTAGATGCGTAATTCTATGTATATATGTATAGACATGTATGTGTACACATGTACATGTACAAGTATATTATCATTTTAATAAATAAAGATGGTCCTGTCCCCTATCTGTGTGTGCAGATATTGCGCGTTCTGTCTGTGTTGCATGCATTTCGCCTGGCCACTCCAGGCAGGTAGTCAACTAGATGAATTGGTATCTTTGAATTGCCCATAGAATGTTTTTGTGTGTGTGTGTGTCCTGTGATGGACTGGCATCCCGTCCAGGGTGTGCCCCTGTCTGATGCACTCTAGGTTAGACTGGAGGCTTTGCTGCACCCCTATCCAGGATAAATGGTTGGAAGATGGATGGATGGATGTAAAATATGCTGAAGGCTACCATTCACTGTCTTTTTGTGATATGACCTGATTGATCTTGTGGGCCTGAAAGTTGTCTGAAAGTTGTACTTTTTTTCAGAGTTTCCAAAATGCTGTGAGAAGGCAGTATGGGAAATCGATGTATATGAAAAAAACTTTGCTGGATGGATTGAAATTGTTTACTCGTATAATTACATTCCAATAGCTTTGGTTCTTCCATTCTGGTGTGGAGTGGAATAACTGTCATTATGCAGGTATAGACAGTATATAATACATAAATGAATATAATTACCAGCCTGAAAGACAGGCATGTACTTCAAGTAAATTCACATCGGTTTCTCATTGGCATCAAGCTGTGTGTAATTATGTGTGCATTAAAAGCAATTAAAACGTGACTTTTGTCCAGCATTATTGCTTTCTCTTTACTTTAGAACAGGGGTGGGAAACCTGATCCTTGGAGGGCCAATTCGGGTTTTTGGGATGACCTCTCAATCAGCCAATAATGAAACAGTTATTCTCGACTCCAGTCTTGGGGACCCACTGTTATTGGCTGATTCAGAGGTCGTCCCAAGAACCCGCACCGGCTCTCCGTGGATCAGGTTCCCCACCCCTGCTTGAGACGTTGCTGTTTGAGCCCTCCTTTCCACAGGCTTGAGGGCCAGCTGCCGCATGTAAGACAGGGCATGTCGGCACTGGAGCTTACATCCTGGGATTCTCTTAAAGTAAAACATCATTTGTCCCGGATGGGGTGGATGAACCATGAATATGTTTAATAAGCATTTGCATAAGCTTGGCCGTTTATGTGCAGCACCGGGCCAGTAGGGGGTGTGAGAGTCCCGAGAGGGTGCCCTACTATTTTAGCCTTGAGCAAGGTACCTGACCTGAATTACTCCACCTGTATATCTGTATAATTCACCTATAAGCAGCTGGACACTAAACGTACTGAACTGCACGTAATGCTGGCAAATGGCTGTTTGCATACAGATCAAGGCCCCGTCGGGAGGATTCGCCTTGTCAGCATGAGCCGCAGGCTGGTTGTCCTGGCCTTATGGGTGATGAGAAAGACGCCCTTTCGCCTGAATTTCGCTGCGCAAACGCTCTCTCTGATGTCACGTGGCATAAAGCGACGTCGATTCCACCGAGGCCCGAGTGGAACGTGAAGTCGACTGTGAAACGACACGGAGGGCGATCAAAGAGGTCTCTCCGCCCTGCCCTGTGATGTGGACGATCGATGGAAACGGCCATCTGTTTTCCCCTTTTCCCTCTGGGGCCGTCCCGGTATCGGAACTACGACAGTTGTAGCGGAGCAAAGATGAAGATGGATGGTCGGAGGCGTATGGACCAGACAGGATGACGCGAACGGAAGGAAACCGGCTGAAGGGACAAGCAGCTGACGATAAACGGAATCACTAGGAAGCAAAAATGGTAACCGCGCTAGCCCGGAACTCCAGAGCTGCCCGGAAGCGATCCGAGGAGAATGGAGCCCCTGGGCCGTGAAGAAGCGCCGAAAGACGAGGGGCACCCTCGAGACATTTCTCCGTCGTCTTATGCCTCCCCCCATAAGAATTGAGTCCGTTCCTGGGAAGCGGACAGAGACGGACATGTTAAAAGCGGCGCCTGCCAGGTTTGAAGATGGCGATGCACACGCCGGTTCCCTCCTGCACTCGCTGGAGCGGGGACACACCCCGGGCTTGGGGCGAAGCTGGCGGCGAACAAGCAGGGAGCCCAGAATCGCCGCAGGATGCTGAGCGTCTCGCATCGCAACGCGTGGCTCTTGGGGGGAGGTGCAGATGGAGCGGCCCGTGGGAGAGCCATATCTTTCATTCATTTACACTCAATTCTGTTTTGTTACATTGTTCAGGTCAATCTGGGATATTTTCACATAGTTCTGTTTCTGAAACTAGCTCTGGAATGTTGTGCTAGCATTTAAAGATTTTATTTTACGTTATATTTGTAAGTTTGTTGGTTACATCGATAGATAACAGCCATCCAAATAAAGCCTAAAAACTCCTTTACTTGCCAGAACAGTTCTTTGTCTTTTTTATTATTATAATTTTTTTTTTTTTTTGAGACCTGGATTGATTCTGAGGAACAGCCAATCAGTGGCTTCATTTTCCACCTTTGCCGTGTAACTGTTAAGGTGTAACGGCGTCATAGCGGGTATTCATTCAGGAGAGCGTGCAGATGTGCTGTAACAGAAAAGTCACCGGGGTCTGTCAGGCCATCGTGTGGTAGTGAATGGAACGCACTCGGCATTCTGTGAGTTCCATCTAGTGGCAGAAGGCTTAAAAGACATTGGTGCTCGAATATGCCTTATACCTGTATATTTATTTATTTATGCTTTGGATTGACGCTGAAAGCCAGCCAAGGATCTTCGGACTAAGAGACTAATGGAATAAATGTTTAAAAATGCCCCTGACCGGTGACGCATCTTTGAGAAGCCGGTCCTTATATATGCAAGAGGTGCTCACTAGATGCTGACCATTCTTGCGGTCTGCCTGTTTGCTCTGCTGTTTCTGACGATGCATTTTGAGCAGTTTAAGGACAAATTCATTTAAGTTTTGGTCCCCTAAACACGGGGGGGGGGGGGGGAAGTATAAATGTCCAAATGTGCTTTAGGGGATCTGTGCTAGCTGAATTATTTGAATTAAATATGTGCTGTATTGGGGCGGCATGGTGGTGCAGTGGTTAGCACTGTTGCCTCACCTCTGGGACCTGGGTTTGAGTCTCCGCCTGGGTTATATGTGTGTGGAGTTTGCGTGTTCTCCCCATGTCGTCGTGGGGTTTCCTCCGGTCCTCCACAGTCCAAAAACATGCTGAGGCTAATTGGACTTTCTAAATTGCCCGTAGGAATGCATGTGTGAGTGAATGGTGTGTGAGTGTGCCCTGCGATGGGCTGGCCCCCCATCCTGGGTTGTTCCCTGCCTCGTGCCAATTGCTTCCGTTATAGGCTCCGGACCCCCCACAACCCTGTAGGATAAGCGGTTTGGAAGGTGGATGGATGGATGGATGGAGTTGCCGTATTAGCATATTTCTAATATGTACATTTTCACATGGTGGTAAATGTCTGGCCTAATGAATGATTTGAGCCTGGTTCTGTAAGTACAGATTGGTCATGCTCTGCTGGGACACCAAAGAGAACGTGGCACGGTTGTCGTCTTCCTGCCGTACAGGAACGGTTGGTTTCTGGTCCGTTAGAGGATGCCGTTTGGCAATAAGCAGGCTATTGCTACACAACTACCTCTGCAGTCGGCAGAGATGAGTTGAATATTTTCCCGGCGTGCTGTCGGAGGCTTGAGCTGTCATCGTTTGTGTTTCCTGGCAAACGCCTCTTCGCTTGCGTGTCCTCTCCCTTAGCTCCGAGCAGGGAGCGTGAGAGCGGCAGCGCCTGAAGTTCTGCTGGAGCAAAGCGGGAGACGACTTATGGGAGCGGACCTACCTTGGCTGCATCGCAGCTTGTGCTTCCCACTCGCTGTTAAACTCCATTTGTCTCATGCCAGAGCCTACATTCGCTTCACGGACATAATGCCACACATATTGTATTAAATTATCCATCCTTCCCTCTTCCAAGCACTTATCCTTACTCTGGGTTGTGGGCCGCATTAGATTCAGAATAAACAGCGCTATCCCTGTTGACCCTGGCTAAGATAAGCATATAGTAGATGGATGGGTGAACAAACAAGCTTTGCAGACAGTGCATGACCTGAACTGCAAATTATCTCGATACTTAAAATAAAAAAATACGTCAAATGCACTTTTGGCCGTTGCTGTGTTTTGTTTGAATGACAAAGTCGAAAGAGAATCTATATTTTCATATATGTGATCAGATGCTTCAGATCCACTGAAGATTGAAGTTATTGCCATTTCTTTTCCACCAAGTCTATTAAACATCTTTTTGTTAGTTGATAAACCTCATTTGAGATTGCCTCAAGGATAAGGGGGTCAGATGGGTGGAGGTTGGTAGCGTGGCTGAAGGAAAGCGTGGTTCATCTGGGCAAAACAGCATAGTTTTATTACCCTGTTCCTGAACTGCTTGAGTGAAATACCCAGCGGCAGAAATTGTCTCGATGGAGAAGTAGGTAACTATTAACCACGAGCCTCTTGTATGTAGCTGTATGCTGGGAAAATGGCATAAAGGTATTAAAACTGACCCACTATGATTGTTTTTTATTATTATTATCATTATGAAGGTCTTTCAGTTAAACCATTACTTTTGAAACCACACAAAGATGTCAAAGGCGAAGTACAGTCTGTCTGGACTTTAAATCGTGAGCTGCTGCGCTTGTGAGACAGCCGAAAAGCTTGATCTTTACTTTGAGATGAGCAATGTGCTGTTTTTTTTTTTAAAACCTTCAGTTGTAGTAGGACATGTATGTACGTTGCTCGGGACAAAATCGCCTGTTAAGGATAAATGTATGTCGCTCACCAGAGCCCAGGCACTGATTACTGTGCAGCAAAAGCTAAAAGCCTCCAGGTCTTTCAGCCTCGCTGCAGTAATGAGGGTAATGGCATGTCATCAAACGGACCGGCGTTCGCGACGCAATAGTTTGCGAACTGCAGAGCTGTTTTGCGCCGGGTGGTGCAGGTACCCATGGTTTTGATTGGAAAAGCCTTCTCTGCTTAAAGTTTGGATTTTCTTAAGATGCACTGGGTGGCGGGGTGGGGTGGGGTGGGGCTGATTTTAAAGTTTAGCGTGGGTGAGACCACTGTTCCCTAGTGCCAAACCAAGTTTTTAGCTCTAACTCAATGCTTCGCTGGCGGCCAAACGTTTTGCTGCAATGAACAAAACTTGTTACGACTGCAGTTATTTTCCTGCTGTCCCTGCTATACGGTCAGTAGTATCTACACCGCTGTAAGATTTTGTTTCTATTGAGTGCTTTCAGCTTTGGTGTGGTGTGCTCCGGGAGTTCACCAAAGCCGCCCCCCCACCCCGAGCACACACAGCATCCTTTTATCTCGTCACGCCTCGGTTCTCGCGCCTCCGCCGCGGTTTGTGATAGGTGCACTTCTGACTTTGGAATTCCCGCGTGCGGCTTGTCGCTGTAGCGTCTCGCGGAGTCCGCGGTGCAGTAATCCGCTGCCACTTGTAAGTGAAGGCGGGAGAAAATTATGAACCGGTAGCAATAAATGCAAAATAAAATGAACATGCTTAATACTATTAATCATTTATTCAGTGTATTGTATTGGGTTGCAGCCGGGTTAACTTGCCAAGCTCGGGTAGACAATAAATGGGAGGGATTAGTTATGCACGTATTAATGCATCCCCTACTAAAGGAGACTCGGTTCTGGGTGTGAGCCATGCGTGATATCGTTCAGAAGATAGCATTTTCATAGTTTCTGTACCAATATTTCGATACGCTGCAACACAACCGATGGCTGCTTGGGGGGATGGGGGCTGCTCTTAAATGTCACTTATTTACTGAGGAAGGAAAATATGAGACTGGATATGGTATTAACTTAAGAGCAGAAGTGTGGCCACCTGTCATATTACTATCCTAATATTATTCCTCTTCTTAATGGCGGTCTCCTAGCAACCTGTGTAAGGTCATGACCCGCGGAATGTTGCCAACCTCTAAGACAACAGTGACATCACCTGATCAGTTGCTCCTATTGGCCAGGCTTAACAGATTAAACGTTATTGAAAGTACTTTGTATTTTGAGTGTATCCGGCCCTTCTGTGGGCTTCTGCTAATTTAGGGGAGTGCAGTTCTGCTTTCTGACCCTATTTAGTTCTTGTAGTTGGCGTTTTCATTACCGCCTCTCACAGTGTTTCCCCCCATGTGCTGGAAATATAGAGATAAGTGCCCAGCGATGATTAGAAGGAACTGCGGCCCGGTTCTGTGAGGAGAATGGCTTTCAGTGGAGTATCTCGCAGGCCAGACGTAAACGTGTAACAGGTTCATTAGATATATGGGGGTCCAGGGGAAATCGTGTTATTGTTTGCCTTTGAATTAAACACGAATGCATTTGCATAAGTTCCAGCAAGATAGCGGCATTAGACGTGGTTCTGAAGGTTTTTCGAGAATCAGCCGGGAGTCCACAAAGGATGGGTGGGGGGTGGGGGGGGGTGCTACTCACCTCGTCTGTAGGGTCACTGGTACTAAAAGATTCGTCAGACGCCTTGATCTGGCTCTGGTCTGAGTTCGGTGAGTTGAATGATTTAACTAGGCACCTTGGGGGAGGTTCTCATTCTGATATGCTGTTTTACCCCCCCCCCCAACGCCAGACCAAGGGGCAGAATTGTAGCCCATAAGGGTGCCTACAGCGGGGTTTGCTGCTGAGCCGGTCGTTGGAGACACTGTCATCGAGGAGAAATCAGCGGAATGAAGCAGACTGGCCTGCAGGTGGCGCTCTGGCTAGTACGCCAAGCTATTGAGAGAGAATACGCCGGTTTCTTCTATATCCATCCATCCATTTTCCAAACCACTTATCCTACTGGGTCGCGAGGGGTCCGGAGCCTATCCCGGAAGCAATGGGCACGAGGCAGGGAACAACCCAGGATGGGGGGCCAGCCTATTGCAGGGCACACTCACACACCATTTACTCACGCATGCACTCCTACGGGCAATTGAGCAACTCCAATTAGCCTCAGCATGTCTTTGGACTGTGGGGGGAAACCGGAGGAAACCCCACGACGACATGGGGAGAACATGCAGACTCCACACACATGTGACCCAGGTGGAGACTTGAACCCGGGTCTCAGAGGTGTGAGGCAACAGTGCTAACCACTGCACCACCATGCCGCCCCGGTTTTTCCTATATATACTGTTAAATCAGTTAGTCATCATAACGAAAAAATACAAGTTGGGGTTGCAAGGTGTTTTGTGTTGTTCTATTCATTTCTCATATTATCCCAGTTTTTTTCCTATATAAATTGAAAATACATTGAAAATAGCCACTCATTTTTAATGTGAGTATATAGTACCAAACGCAGCATTTGTAATCCTCGATAGTGAAGCTGCTGTCCTGTGTGCTGTGTTTTGAAGGTATGAGCTGTTCCAGAAGCAACTCCACGTGCTGGAGGAGGCAGAGGGCGGCTTCGATCGCTTCACACTCAGCTACCAGAGTTTTGGTGTCAACCGGCAGCCTGACAACGGGCTCCTGTTCCGGGAATGGGCCCCTGGGGCAGAGGCCCTCTTCCTGACCGGAGATTTTAGTAAGTAGCCCCTCGCCTGTCCCATGTTGCTGCTCCCCAGCCCTTTTCCTGTCTGTCAACACACTTTTTTTTTTTTTGTGTGTGTGTGTGTGTGTGTTGGTTACCAAGGAAACTGCCTGTAACCTTTATAATGTATTTCTTACTTGACAGAATAAAACATATAATGGTTTATAGACTGTGCTCTCCAGTGGTTTGTGAATTTGTATGTCAGTCATTTCAGATGGAGATATTTAATCTTTAATAGTTTTTGTCAAATCTATGGGTTTTAAACTGTACTTGTATTTCTTTCAGTAGTTTGAAGTTCATCTATTCATATCTATACATGGAACTGTTTGGAAGCATCGGGTTACTGTTTCGCCCCATGGAATAAGATGTTAACGGTGTGGCAAGGTTTTCCGCCGAATGTCCGTAGCTCATTTAGCAACGGGCACCCAGTGAACCTGGCAAGGCGCTGGGCAACAGGCCCATACTTTAGACCCCCCCAGGAGTGGCATGAGGGCCAGGAATGGACATGCGCACCATCAGAGGCTATGCACCCTCTGATAGCTGGGGAGAAAAGAATATTGGCAATCCCGTGTGTGTGTGTGTGTGTGTGTGTGTGTGTGTGTGTGTGTGTGTGTGTGTGTGTGTGTGTGTGTGTGTGTGTGTGCGCGCCCGTTAGCCTCTGAATATTCAGGTGAGAGGCAGCCTATTTCACTGTTCATTCATCCTGTGGATTTTTGGAGAAGGTTGGTTAAAGAATGAAGATGAAAGCTGAATTGTAGACATTTTGCTCCCCAAAAGTCAAACCCACTCTCACACACACACATGTGGATACACACACACATACACAGACCTGCTGCCCACCCTCAGATCATTTCAGGCCCCCCTGGAGCTCCCCCCCCCCCGCAGAATGCTGCTTGCTTTCTTTGGGATTTATTTATGACGGGGAGCTACTTTAAAGCCGGCCGTGAGATCAGAGGCCCATAGCTGGGCAGCGTCGGCTCGTTCCTGCACTGCGCTTCGCCTGGGCGTCACCAGCTCCCGAAAACACCAGCCCTGCAATTACTGCCGGCTTTTCGTTAGAATCCCCCTTTGTATCCATCTCTCGCAGAGAGAGGTGGCGGAGAGCCTGTCCCAGTGTCCTGCCTGCCCTCCCGCCCTCTGCTTACTGCGGAATAAAATAATGAATAAACAGGGATTAATATGCGTGACCAGTTCAGGGACCAGAAGCACAACTATTTATAGTTATTTATTTAGTTATACTGTAACTTGGGGGTTGGTCTGTGTATT
This sequence comes from Brienomyrus brachyistius, assembly GCF_023856365.1. Classification (NCBI taxonomy): domain Eukaryota; kingdom Metazoa; phylum Chordata; class Actinopteri; order Osteoglossiformes; family Mormyridae; genus Brienomyrus; species Brienomyrus brachyistius. The sequence goes on from NC_064549.1 coordinate 14,423,333, forward strand.
TTTTGGTCTGCCAAGCAATAAGTCTGCAAATTATCGAAACTAATCAATTAAATACTTCTATTTATACTTATAAGTACACATTAAAAAGGTTTGCTGTTTTTGCAGCCAGAAAATGTTGCTATAAATCATACTATTTCACAGATATTTTTAAAAAGTAAAGTAATCTTAAAACGTATACATTCTAAACCTTAAGCATCAAAGGAGGCCCCAGAGAGATGCCTGTACCCACCCCCACCCTGAAATTAGCTTTGGGGGGAGGGGGGGATAGGGGATCAGCTATTGCAGTGTGCTGCAAAACAAAAGTAACGTGTGAATGTAGTAGCAGTAAAATGCAGTATGGTGACACAGATTTTAACAGCTTTTTGTTCTGCGTGCGTAATCTCCTCTTCAGCCAGTGGGTGGAGCACTCATCAATACCTTCTGCCGTGACGCTCATTTGGATCTGATTCATATTTCGTTTGATATGCTAAACAAACCTTAAATTGGGCTTATTTTCACTGGATTAGTGCTATTCTGCGATTTGTAGTAATTCGGCCTCTCGGGCTGCCTGGTGCTCTCCACATTTTTGCTGCTTCTTAACCAACTTGTTGTAAAAGTCTTAATAGCGACTGGGTGGCTTTAAGAACCTCGTAAATCGCAGCCTCGCCGTGCAGCAGCAGTCGCCACAAAAAGCCATACGATCGAGCACCAGGCGAGAGTCTGGCCTTTATAAACCCTTGAATCTGAAAAGGCCTGATTTACACCACACGGTTTTACTGCTTTGTATACGGGAAGAGAGTAGTGCTAGATGTGACTGATACTATGTTTAGGCAAACCGGAATTTATGTCAGATATTTCATTTATTGGTCTTTTTCAAAGTATTTCTGTCACCGACTTATCCTACTAGCTGATTTTTTTTTTTAAAAGTAATAAAAAGAAAAGATTTTTTTCAAGTGAATTTTATTAGCTATGGTGCAGTTTAATTTCTTCAATTGTTTCATTGCTGGCAGTTTTTTTTTCCCTGCTTGACTGTCAGTTTTGTGTGGCATTTGAAAATGATATAAGTATTTTGGGCCTCTTGGACCCTCTTCCATATGGCAAGTATATAGCATTATGCTAGCAGCTGCTCATAGCGGTTTGCTTGCATACAAATGTATTAATGTGCGCTAACAGCCCAGAAAAGCGAATGTAAGCAGAGAATCGTGTGCAGTGAGGCTGGAGAAGCAAGCTTACTGGCCAGTGCGAGAGAACAGCGGGCAAACTGCATATGCACTGATGCATCGCTTTGGCAGTATCAGCCAGGGTGTCCGAAATCCTGCTAATAAGTTGCCAAATTAAATGTCAAGGAGGTCTCGAGTAGCTGTGCAGCAGTGATTGCAGAATCTGTGTGGCAGATGTGGGATCTATGGTATCTGCCTTGAGTCAAACCCCCCCCCCCCCCACCCCCCCCCCCCCCCTTCATGCACGCACGCACGCACGCACGCACGCACACACACACACACACACACACACCGAGAGGGAAAGGTATGGTTCAATTTTCAGCACATAGACAGGGATAGAGCTTTGTTTCTTAAATAAAATCCACCTTTCTTCCTTCCATTACACATTGATCTGTACATTTCAAAACTGAATTTCTATGTGTAGAAGGAGCTAAATGATGTATGTTTTGCATTTAGTCATAAAATGGGAATTTTCACCAACCTTTCTCAATGTTTATGGTCCATCTAAGGGTGCTTCTTCATTTAGTGTGACAAACGGGGGTCTTCAGGGAGATGAGCCCTCCACCACAAGCTCCCTGAGAATCTCGGTGGTGCGATTTTGAAATTGCATATTGCATATTATTTGGTTTTCGGAGTGTATTGCTTGAGATATTGTACGAATAGGATTATTGAGATGGTGACGGCAACCGGTGCCTTGTCACTGAGCAAACAAAAGCATGTTTATTAGGGACAGTGCTGTTCCTAGACTTGCAGAGGCACAGATCTGGTGCAGAGGCACTGAGGTTGGGGGGCATAAGGTACCCTGGATGGGACACCCCCCACTGTTTCCTCATATCCCCTTGTCGAACATGGACTGGCAGATATGCAGAAATCCTGTATAAACCCTTCTGAAGGCTGAGCAAATTGTAAAGGTAATGGAGAGACTGCCTGTATGTCCATCTTCCGGTGAGGACAACTTGCTGCCTGTCTCAGTATGCAGGGGACATCCATGCCATGAAGTCAGCAGATCACAGGACACGCAGTCACACATTAAGGGCCTTTTAGAGACACTGGAACGCCCAGAGGAAACCCGTCTACAGGTGGAGGAGAGGAACAGACAGAGGAAAGTGCAGACCTGACATTCCCAGGTCCACAAATATCGAATCATTAATGTTAAGTATAGTGTCAGGCTTATTACTGAGTTGGAGGAGTCATGGACGTTGTTATCCATTGCGATGAGTGAGGGTAACACTAATTATTACTAATTAACTAGCTATCGCTCATCAATATTCATTATTCACCCAGACCTGTGTCGAATTATAACTTTGACACCTTGCTGCTCCCAGAAGTAGATCGGAATAATACTACATCTAGAATGCAATGAAAGTGCTTTTTCAAAGCCGCCTGATATCTTGTCTTGAAAAACTGTGATTTATTTGCATCTGGAGTGAGACTTCTGACATGTAGTGAGCTCCCAACGGCCTGGTACATGGACCCAAGAGGACGAGATGGGACTTGGATTTTAAGGAGCCTTTTGATGGAGATGGGTGCCTATTGGGCCTGGCCAATATAAATGATATATATATTTATCGTCGTATGCAATGTAAGCAATGATAAAATGAGAAACTTTGAACTGTCAGCAACGAGCTCTGCTTGATGGAACACATCACAGAAGCGAATGCAATTCCACCCAGTCATTTGGCGTCGATTGAGTTAGCGAAGCATGGCAAATGCTGCTGTTTTGGTAACACACCTGAGTCATTTAAGATATTACCATTTCCTCAGTGGAAACGTCAATTGTCTGCGAAGAAGGCGACAGCTTAGCATCTGTGGCATCTTTTTAAATATGAAATACTGTAAACAAGGCAGAAAGGCGGTGGTGGAATGGCGCTATGGCAGTGTAAAGCTGGACGTGTAACGGACTGATGCTGTGTATTTTAAACTTGCGCCAAACAAAACCGGAAATACTGAGGAAATTGGTTCTCCACCGGTGGCATTGTCATCCAGTAGAACATGCAGAATGCAAGCACTGACAGTCACAGATGCCAGCGATGTCGAACCCGCCCCCTGGAACGAGCAGCGGTGCTGTCAGAAAACGTACTGTCAGCGATCTCTAGTGTTACATTCAACGACAGACGGTTATTTTAAATTTATTTATTGAAATTAGATTTCAGTTTGCAGTCCATTCAATTTGTTATCATTTTTGTTTAAACAAAAATCTATTTAAAGAGAGTCCTAATGAAATTTTAAGCAAAAATATTGCCCTGATGTAGACTTTGCCAGCATTTCGGTAATAGAGTGTATACCCTGGTATTTTCATCTGGCAAATTTTTATTGCACTGAACAGTTGATCCCAAGTATTTAAACTCCTCCACTTTCGCCAGCTCTACTCCCTGCATCCCTACCCTTCTACTGTCCTAATCATCACCTCTCTTCTTAATCTAGTTTTCACTATTCTTTCCCATAACTTCATGCTGTGGCTGATCAGCTTCACCCCTCTGTAGTTGCTACAGTGCTGCACATCATCCATATCCTTGAAAATCGGTACCTGCGCACTTCTTCTACACTCCTCAGGCATTCGCTCACTTCCCAGGATCTGGTTAGATACTCCGCCATCTTGCCTAAACGTCTCCATGCTCCCCCAGGTTTATCATCTGGGCCGACAGCCTTTCCATTCTTCATGCTCATCATAGCCATCCTTACTTCCTCCTTGCTAACCCTCTGCGCTTCCTGATTCGCCATCTCCACCTCATCCAACCTTCTCTCTCTCATTCTCTTCATTCATCAACCCCTCAAAGTACTCCTTCCATCTGCTCAACACACTCTCCTCACTTGTGAGTATGTTTCCGTCATTTGTCACCCTAACCTGCTGCACATCTATCCCAGCTCAGTCCCTCTGCCTAGCCTGTCCGTACAGGTCCTTTTCTCCTTCGTTACTGTCCAACCTGTCGTACATCTCGCCATATGCCTTATCTTTAGCTTCAGTACCTATCTCTTCACTCTACGCCTCATCTCCTTTTACTCCTGTCTATTTCATCTCTTTGACTATCTCTTCTTCCCACCCTCTGCTTCTGTGTACTTTCCTGATCTTCCTCATTCCACCACCAGGTATTCTTGTCCTCTTTCCTCCATCCAGATGTCACACCAAGCACCTGCCTAGCTGTCCCTCTTACCATTTTTGCAGTAGTTGCCCGGCTCTGGTAACTCTTCACTGCCACCCAATGCCCGTCTTAACTCCTCCCTGATCTCAACCTTACAGTCCTCAATCTTCAGTCTCCACCATTTGACCCTTGGCTCTGCCCTTGCTCTCTTTCACTTCTTGATCTCCAAATTCATCCTACAGACCACCGGCCTATGTTGCCTAGCTACACTCTCTCCTGGCACTACTTTGCAGTCTCCAATCTCCTTGACTAACCCTTCTGCATAGGATATAATCTGCCTGTGCTTATGTCCTCTACTCTTTAATGTCACCCTGTGCTCCTTCCTCTCCTTAAAGTATGTGTTCACGACACCCATCTCCATCCTTTTTGCAAATTCCACTGCCATTTGACCTTCCTCTCCTTGACACCATACCCACTCAACCATACCTACCCTCCTCATCATCATTGTTCCATTCACCAGCATTCCCATTGAAGTCTGGTCCAGTGAAATAGTGAGGGAGAGTGATTAATTGTCAACACACCACAGCACACAGTGCACAACACTGAGATTTGTCTTCTGCATTTAACCCATATGTGCCATAGCAGTTGGTAGCTATTATTTATCAGCCAGGGAGCACTGCATGGGGGCAGTACCTTGCACTGAGTACCTCAGTGGCACCTTCTGATGACAAGCACACTTCCCTAACCATGAGGCCAATCACAATTCTCTCTCTTTGGCGTAGACTCTCAACCCCTTCATCCAACTCACTCCAGAATCCTCCTTTCTCATCTATCTCTCACCCAACTTGCGAGGCATATGCACGCTCATCATTCATCATCATGCCTTCAGTTTCCCGCATCATACTCATCACTCTCTGACACACTTTTCCACCTCCAAAACACTCTCGACATACTCCTCCTTCAGGATAGCCCCTCCCTCATTTCTCCTCCCATCCACACCATGATAAAAAACAATCTGAAACCACCTCCCCTACACCTGGCCTTACTCCCCTTCCATATGGTCTCTTGCACCCAATATATCCCCCTTCCTTCTCCCCATCATATCAGTTAACTCCCTCCCTTTACCAGTCATACTGCCAACGCTCACTTCCAGTATCCTACCCTTCCTCCTCACCTCACATCAGATGCCCATCCTGACACAGCCCTCCCCATATATTCGGCTTGGGATGGGCAAGAAGAACTACACTTGCTTGGCTATCTCCAGTGGCTGGGTTATTGTATAATCAATTAATTAATAATTATCAATGTTGGCTGATATGAAAAAAATGTATCATGATACAAGATTTTACCATGTGGTCCAGCCCTAGTGCCTAGGGAGCCAATTAATAGAGAGAAGGAGGGGTGTGATAGTGAGCGTTTAGGCTGATTGAGTGCCAGATGTATCATCTGCAGTGTGCTGACAGCATAAGCTGGTAAAATTTGCTAGCAGAGACATGAAGTAGTCAAGTCCTAAAATTACAAGTGTCTGGACAGGAAGCTAAGCTGCATACTGAGAAAAGGCCCGATTTTCCTGATGATATATGGAAGAATCTACAATATCAGGAGAGTCATTATTGATTACATTAATAATGTCGGATATCCTGCCCGCTAACACACACACGCACACACAAACACACACACACACACACACGGCCTATTTATGCGCTCCAATTCACTTAAGCTTCGTCATTTTGGAGTGAGAGCAAACCAGAGGATCCATTATATAATTGTCAGATGTATAATTTTTTTATATGTCAGGTGTACATTTTTTTTTAGAAATTAATATTATATGGTTATGTGCCATATTATGTAAGACTATGCAGATGCGAGACGGGCTCCTCTTTGTTTTAGCAGTGATCGTGTGATTCCTGTATCTCAAAGTAAATTAAGTTAAATATTTTCAGCCCAACTGATGACAAAGACAGGCAAGGCTACCCAGGAGGCCAAAAAGCACAGCTTATAGCAGAGATGGGCAATATCGCTGATTTTGTTATCGATCTGATTCAGTTCAATAGTAAGGTTGGAATTGCCGATTCTGATATTTGGTGTTGGCCCAACCCTGAGAGTAAAATCATTCCTCTTCCCCTGATCACTAGTGTGCTGCCCTTTCTCCACCCTTATGGGCAGCCCTGCCTGCTAGTAGGTCATGTCCTGCTCCCTATAACAGTGTTTCTCAAGCCGGTCCTTAGGGACGGTCTACCTCGCAGTATTAGGCGAGTCCGGGAATGTTGTCTTTTAAGATGTATTTGCATTGTAGTCATGCTGTTCTGATATTTAAGTTCTGCTTTGCAGATCTGACAGACTTCATTGTCGTTCACTTTTAATGTGAAGTGCTGTCACATAGCTGAGGCTTTTTCCTAGGACCCTTGTCCGCTATGCTCCGTCTTCCTTCCGCTATATTGCAAAGTAATCAAGAAGAAATATTTAAATCTATTCTTCTTAAAATCGAGTAATTAAGTAATCATGACAGCTGTAATGAGCAGAGGCATGTTTTCCTGATTGCTGTGTATCAGAATGCTGTGTTCCTGGCTTTATAACAGGCTACATTAATGCACGCAGAGGTATCCTATTGATCCGGACTTGTCTGCCCCTGTTGGAAGTTTGTCGTTATGCAGTATTGGGTCTTTCAATGAATAACGACAAACTTCCAACCTGCCCTATCTACTTGACCGGTACTGGGTTATAGTGAGCCTGTCCCAGCAAGCACAGGCAACTGGGCTGGAAACACTCTGGATGGGATGCCAGCCTATCACAGGGCATGAGATATAAAGTATACAGATCGACCATTTAATGATTTGATGTAAAGTTAGTTCTTTGAAATCAAGACACTTCACATGAGACAAAACTGAAACTATTAGCTTTTTTGGGGTGTCTGGTACATATGCCCCCTATTCCAGTACAAATTGTCAAAATGCTTTAAGAATACATAAATATGTCAAACACTGAGCTGTGTAAGTTAGTTTGGTTGCTGAGGTGGAAGCAAATGGGTCCTGCCAGCCATATAAATAATTACTGTTATTTCATTCTTTTCACCTGTAATGCAAGCAGTAATTGCATTCAAAATTATAGTCTTTTCAGATTCATGCCTGCTGTTCCTTGCAGTTATTGTTACTGATTTTCTAATCTTTTCTAGCATAAGCTGCACCATAAAGTCAAAGCGCTGATCTGAAATAAGGTATCTGAAGTGAGATGCGTAAGGTTTTAAGCTCTTATGGGGTATATTTCCCACGGAGTCGGGCATTTTGCCGTGGCCGGGAGCCTGTGACAGGTTTATCATTGGGGGCCCCCTTTGCCTGCCTTTACGGTACCCGTCGTGAAGGTCGCCGGATCGTGACGGGAAGGACGCGAGCCTCAGAGTGTTTTAATGGGCGCTGGCATGGATCATTGTGCCGGTGGGGCTGATCCGGTTGCCATCGCACACGGGGATGATGTCCCCAGCCCACTGCCACCCGCTCGCATTCCCCGGAGTGGCTGAAGCAGCAGCCCCCAAGCTTCACCGGCACTCGGGGGGCGGAGGAGTGACTTCACTGTGACGGATTGCTCAGAACTTTGGTGAAAGGTGCTGGGCTACTTTTCGTCTGGGTGTTGGTCGAGACATGGAGTACGTGTAAGGAAGGGATAGAAAGGCAGCAAGACAGATGAATTGGGTGAATTGGTGTCTCTAAATTGCCTATTGGTTGTTTGTGTTTATGTCCTTCGACAGACTGACGCCCTGTGTTGGGTGTCTCCTGCCTTGTCCTCTGTGCTTCCTGGAAAGGGCTCCAGGTTCCTTGTGGGCCTCGGCATAATGAGACAGTTAGTGTCCCCAGCCCTGTAGCCTAGATGGATGGATGGATGGGTGAAATGACTGATAATCATAGAGTACTTCACTGGAATTCTCGTTAATAATAATGGGGTTTGCACATTTACATGTGGACATTATATCAATGTACTGTATATGCTGTGAAAATTGTGGTCAGCTTGCATGGTTATTCAGATCATGCTCTGGTCTGGATGCCTGATCTAGAGAAGGCCCTAATGCTGCCCTCAAAACAGTTACTGAGTTACCCAATGCTAGCTATCAAGCTGCATGAGCATAAAGACGTGGCTTACAACCCCGTTTCCAAGGAAGTTGGGATGCTGTGTAAAGTTTTTAAATTAAAAACAGAATGCAATGATTTGCAAATCATATAACCCAGTATTTAATCGAAAATAGAAGAAAGACAGCATATCAATTTTGTTTTATGAGAAATATATGCTCAATTTGTATATAATTGTATATAATTTGTATAACACCGCTGGAAAAAAAAGTTGGGATGGACAAGAAAAGATTGGAAAAGTTGTGTGATTCTAAACAAAACACCTGGTTGAATATCTCACAACTGATTAGGTTAATTGGCAACAGGTCAGTAAGATGATTGGGTATAAAAAGTATCTATGCAGTGAAGATGGGGAGAAGTTCATCCTTCTGGGAAAGCGTGAGGAAATAGTGCAACTATTTAAGAATAATGTTCCTCAATGTAATATTGTAAGGAATTTAGGGATTTCATCATCCATGTTACATAATATCATTAAACATTTCAGAGAATCTGGGAAAATCTTTACATCTGTACATGAGGGACGAAGCTAAAAACCAGTATCGTATAGCAGAGATCTTCTGGTCCTCAGGCGATTCTGTAGTGGAAATCAGTGTATGGGCTCAGGAACATTTCCAAAAACCATTGTCTGTGAACGGTTTTGTTGCTACATCTACAAATCAGGATGAAACTCCTGTACCATGCAGAGAAGAAACTATATTGAAACTTGATTCAGAAACGCTGCCGACTTCTCTGGGCCTGAGCTCATTGACGATGGACTGAGGCAAAATGGAAAACTGTCCTTGGTCTGACGAATCAAAATTTCAATATGCACAGAGGCATGTTGAGCACTAACTTTATTAAAGATGAACTTGCCTGCCCTTCTATTATGAGTTGCTGTTGCATTAAACAGTAAGAAGGCCTATCTTTCTCGGTGAATTCTCCCAGTAAGTAAGTCTCTTGTGCCTCTTTTCCTGCCAGATGGCTGGGAAAACTTCTCTCACCCGTACTCCAAGAAGGAGTTTGGCAAATGGGAGCTGTATCTCCCCCCCAAGCAGGACAAGACTCCAGCGGTTCCTCACCTGTCTAAGCTGAAGGTCAGTCATCTTTTTCCCCTTAACTTCTGTGCGTAGAAGTTGGTGTGGCTGAGGACAGCCAGGATTCTAGCAGAGTTCTCCTGTTTATGCTGTCCAGCACCCTGTCAGCAGTTCATGGATTTTCCCTCCTCAGTCCGCTCTCCGTAGGTCCTCACCACGGCTGACCCTGAGCGCCCCACAAGCTTTGCCGTCTCAGAGATTCTGTTCCAGCCGTCTAACCATAATTATTAGGCCCCTTATGCATAAAACATGTCAACTATGAGTACCGAATGTCAGCTTACCGTTTTAATATATCCCAGACCTTGACACGCTCCATTTTCACAAGATAGTCAGCATTCACGTCACGCGGGGATGGTTATAATGCCTCTTTGCTCGTTGGTGTATACGTAAACGGTTAAATCGATCCAGTTGTGCTTAATTGGCCAGAGGGGACTCTCAGCTCATGGGGAGGCTGTAAGTTCAGCTGGATCAGGCGTCTTTAGCATAAACACGGACGCCCTGTTCACCGAGGACCGTAGTTTAACTGTAATCCCTGTACATCCTCACCAGTCTGACCAGGACACTTGCAATGGCGAAGAGGCTGCCTGAGCTCGATTCCAGGGGCATGTTTATCGTTTGATGGGAATTGTGATGCTATATTTTGAAGTGCATGAGAAAGCGGCAGTGAGGATTTTACCTCGGACTCTCGCGTGCTTCTTCCCGCACTGTGGTTTCCTGAGCCTCTTCTCATCCATCCAAGAATCGTGCAAATCAGCCCAAAAAATGATAGAGAGCAGCCCTCATATGGCCCAATTCTGCGGTCATCCTGACCCCCCCCAGGGATGCCGTCCCTCTTTGCAAAATCCTAAATTAGAAGATAAAAGATTTAAAAGATACAGACTAACTTTGGAAATGTATTGAAGAGTAAGACCTGCTCTATACATTTCTCTGTCATTAATTAATCCTCTTATCGTTTCATTAACTGTTCTTCCTGATCTTTGGGAAGCCTTCATCCCCATGTTGGATGTATCGTTCATATATTGGCCCCGCCTCTTTTCTGTGCTTTCACTGGGCTCCCCGCCTGCCTTTGCCCTTCTATTGTCCTGTCCCACTCTGTAGTCCCATAAAAGCATGCGATGGTTCCTGCCACATTTTGCCAGGAGAGGGAGCTGTCAGGCGAAGGCTGAGGCAGGCGGAGGATGGTGTATTGTGGGCAGGTCCTAGCAGGCAGCTAACACCTCCGCTACGGCACAATGTGGCAAGCCGTTCCCTGCTGCTCTCCAGCCTGTGGAGTTTCCCAGCCTGTCCTGACTATGTGCCACGTTGGGGAAGGGTGAGTGTAGCTGTTACATGCCCCCCCCCCCCCCCAGCCACTCGTCCGCCTGCAGGGTGTGACCCAGCTGGTCTCTTACTCTAGCTACCTGGCAGTATCTGCTGATCTGTGAGCAAAGGTGCCACTTTTTCTCTCATTAGGGCACCAGCCTAAGACGTATAACAGAAAACCTTTTAAACGTATTTGATGATAATTATCTTTCCACAGGCACTATAGACTCCTTTGAGTTGGTTGCCACACTCCGTTAACAGAGTGGCTGTCTGACAGTGGATATTGTCAGCATCCATCATCTAACTTTTATAGCCTCAAATAGCTTTAATGCACCCCCCCCCCCCCCCAAAAAAAAAAAAAGAAATCACAGATCTTGGTCTTTTAAAATAATTTTTATTACTTGATAAGCTCTATTTTTTATTTTTTTTTGCGGGGGAGGGGTGCTTCACAAGTTCCACTTAAGTATCTTTGCGGGGGAGGATACTTAATAGACAGTATCTGAGGGAGTGAAGTAGTGGTTAAAATAAAAAGGAATAAAGACATTTCAGAACCAATTGGGACTCAATTAACAATCAGCATAATCAGCGTGACCCGTCGCAGCACCTTGCGGAACATCTAGGTGCGCGGGCCGAGATTCGGACCAGCTGGAACGTCATCAGGCCTGAAATGTCCTTTCCCATCTCTGAAAAACGCTCTCTGGGAGAGCAGAAGAACGAGCCCTGATGGAAGGAAAATCCAATTACGCTTTTGACGGCGAGCTGACATTGAAAAAGTCCCGCCGGAGCGCTGGCCGCGTGGTAAAAGCCCGCCGGTCCACCTCTGCGCCAAATTACATTTGCAGGGATGTGTACGGCTGCTCCAGGAGCCCCTTCAGGGGGGCGCACTGCGCTCGACACGGGGGGGCGCCTCACTGGGCTGAAATCCATGTTTAAGCCAATTGTGTCCCATGAACTCTCCTGGCCCACCCTTGTTTAAGATGGATACAAACCAGTTTATGGGAGGAGACTGTGACAGGTTACTGCATCATCTATAGGAAGGATACATATTGCAGCATATTAAATAATTAAGTCGTCTTTCCCTTTGATTTGTGTATAATATATTAATGAATGTTGTGATGACCTCACAACTCCAGGGTTGTGACTCAGTTCCCGCTCCTGGCTCTGCGAGTGTGAGGGTTGCGTGTGTTTTATTGTGGGGATCAAATCTTCCCCACAATGTAATAAAAACATTTTATTTTGATGTTGTGTGGACCATCTTTTTAGTCCCCTCAAGGGGAAACTAAATTTTATAAGAATCTGTGACAGGAAACAAAAAACTAAAAATGCCGAAAGATTTGTATTTTATTTGGTTTCTTATAGTTAAGGTTATGGCAGAGTGCAGTTAAGGTTGTCATAGTCAGGATTAGGGTTTTTCCCATAGAAATGAATGGACAGTCCCCACGAAGTTACAAATACAAAAGTGTGTGTCCCTTTGTGTGAGTGTGTGTCTTGCTTGTTCTTGCCTTGTTGGCATGGGATTTCGGCTAGCCCCTCCGTCTGTGACTGTGTGTGACAGTGTGCTATGGGATGGACCAGTTTGCCATCCAGGGCGTCCCCTGCCTCATGCCCTGTGCTTCCTGGCATAACTTCCAAGCGCTCTGTGGCCCGCTGCTGGGCCACCAGTTATGGGTGATGGATGATAGATGGGTTAAGTGTTAAGTGGTTAATATTAAACCCCCCGGAGTTAGTCATTGGCATTCCAAGAGAGGACAGGAAGATGATCGTATTGCTTCCCGTTGTGTGATGGGATTCCTTCGATCTTTGACGGAAGTAGAGTGGTGATAATTAGGGTCTAACTTTGTGTCTAATGCTGCCCATCTGTTACTCGAGCGAGAGCCTCCTTGACAGCCTAGCCTCTTAACGCGTCAGTGGCATTACGACTCGCTGTCTGTATCTTTAATGCAGGGATAGCTGCCTGGGTGCTCCTGGTTTTGAGTCCTGTGACTAGAAAGTGAAACGGCAATAATGGGCTCCTTTACATGATCCATCTCCGACCTCTAAACAAACGCATCCACAAATTGATTTCCGTCACGGAGCGGAGCTGACATTTGTAGGTGCCGAAAGCCACGCAACCCTTTTGATCCCTTTGCAGAGGGGATTAGACTGGGCTCAGCCTGGAGGTTGGGTAATTCCTGCAGCAGCTCCCGCGTCCGTGCCTTCCGTATCTTCTGGGTGTGCACAGATGGGCGCCCTGTCGCTGTAGTGCTTTTCTCAACGATACGGTTGAAAGGCAAGCTGCTTGTTTTGCTTGCCAGGTGGTGGTGCACTCCAAAGACCACCAACGTCTGTATCGCATTTCGCCCTGGGCCAAATATGTGACGAAGATGGACACAGCTGTCATCTACGACTGGGTGCACTGGGACCCCCCGCACCCTTATCAGGTGAGTACATGGAGATGTTTCTCTTTTAGGATACGCTTGAAAAAAGGCCAAAAGGAGCCTGCTGTCATTTCTGAAGACGAGGATTTATTTGCGCGCCCTGCCGGATGGCGCCGTCCTGCGACATTCCCGAGAATAATTCCGTCGTAAGAATTTGTGCTCCCCTTCTCTCAGGCCACCCACCCTCGCCCCAAGAAGCCAAGGAGCTTGAGGATATACGAGTCCCACGTTGGGATCGCCTCCCCCGAGGGAAAAGTGGCGTCTTACACCAACTTCACAGCCAATGTGCTGCCTCGAATCAAAGATCTCGGTGAGTGATGAAATCAAACGAAACCGCCTTTAATCTTGGCGCCATGTGACGTAAAAGGTTATCTCAACTGAATCAAAATCAGGAATCTGAAGCTTCTCTATAAATTCAAGCAGCAATAGGCTTGCATCGCTCTCTCTTGTATCCGGATGCACGTTTTGGTGTCCTTGCATGTTTACTAAGCAGTTATGTTTCTCTAAAAATTCCAGAGTGGCATCCTGTCCTTGGCATCCCCTACCTTTTGCTTCTTGGTATATTCTTCACTGCAATCTTGTACTCGATAATGGACGGATGATCGCTCCATAACTCCTGACCCAAGATAAGCTGATGGAAGGATGGATGGATGATAGATCCATATTGTTCATTCCGGTGCTCTGAAAAACGTAGTAAACCAATATGCTATCTGGTCACAGGGACAGAGAGCGAGTATCGTGGGATGCTTTATTGCCTGTCAGTTTTTAATCAGCGTTCCAGCTACCCTGGAGTCCTCAGTACCCACGGCTGCGGAGTCGTGTAAATCAAGCAACTCGCTTCGTCAGCACTTCCGTGACCCTTCTGGGACTCGTTTCCCAGCGTTGGGACACGCTTTGTTTGTAGAGCAGCGATGAAACCAGGCTAAGGACAAATCTGGGGAAATTGGGGGGGGGGGGTGGGGGGGTGGCGCTCAGAGAGTAGTGATGTTCATTCCAGTTTTATAACTCGGAGCACACTGTCGCTGTTACTGTGGGACCTCTTGCAGGCCAATGTGGATATGTGGGGGTGATTGGCAGCTTAGTAGCTTAGCGCACAACCTGAAGAAGTTGCCGGATGATTCTCCTGGTGAATTCCTGCAGAGCAAGATGAGTCATCTGTTCAATAACCGCAGGTCCCAACCTAAAAACCCAGCAATCCCAGCTGGTCCTCATCCTCCCACCACGAATAGTGTTTTGCTGAATTGAGGCCGATCGTAGCCTAGATGTCACCAGCAAAGTCAACATAACAGACTAAGATCCAAAACTCTAAAGATCCACATCTAAGTAATTCCTTTTTGTCACGTGGATCGTTCAGTTTGGTTGCTCGGCCCAGAAATCTTCTCTGGGAATAAACCTGTCCGTGCAGCGGCCACGGTATTTTGAGATTTGAAACGGATAGATCCTCCAAGGACCTAAACTTTTGCCTTTTGACTGGCCGCCTAAAACTCCTGGGAAGTACAGTGCTAAAAAAGTGCAACTTGAATTATTCTTTGGGGCTTCCAGGCTTTCTTTTCCCCGTCGACAGTATGCGCAGCCGTGGACAGTTGTTCATCTCCCCATCCATCTTCTACATACTTATGCAGTACAGAATAACCGGGGACACTGGAGTGCCCTGCTCCATGTAAACTATATGGCCAAAAGTTTGTGGGCACCCCTATTCCTTGGGGGAATTGCTGACGCACATGTGGAGTTAAGCACAGGGTGTCGCATAATCTCCTGCAGCGATCATTAGCACATGGCACCATCATAGGACGCCATCTTTCCCCCTGGTCAGCTCTTCACAGCTGCCCTGGTCAACCACAAGTGTGGTGACTGTGAAGGTAAAAATATGATTGGCCACTCAGGCTGACAGAACGGGACCTGATCACCCAACATCCATATCCAACCTGAATGGCCGCTAGTCCCGCCAGCAATGTTCCGACATCCAATGGAAAGCCTTCCCAGAAGCGTAAAGGATATTACAGCAGCAAAGGGCCGACCAGCTTCTTATTAATATCTCTGGATTTGAAATGAGGTGCAGGACAAGCTGGTGTCCACATACTTTTGGCCATATAGTGTGTGCTTCTACACACAATCAGACACTATGGGCTGTTTAGAGGAATTACAGCAGTTCCCCTGCATGTCTTTGGACCGTGGGAGGAATCCGGAACCTTTGACGGATCCCGCATGGAGGAATCACAGCGGGAAACATGCAAACCCTACAGACCCCCCAGCCAGGAACCGTGAGGTGCTGCCGTTACCCAAACCTCCTAGAGCGGTTGTCAGAAACAATTAATCATCTTTAATTAAGTGAGATTCCTCCCACGCAGATCTGTAAGAACTATGAAGGGGGGGGGGGGCTTTCCAGGTTATGCAGGGTGGTTAAGTGCGGGGTGCTGATTCATCTGTGCCCCCTGTTCCTCCCCAGGCTATAACTGCATACAGCTGATGGCTATCATGGAACATGCCTACTATGCCAGCTTCGGTTACCAGGTCACCAGCTTCTTTGCCGCGTCGAGGTAAACCGCTCACTGCTGGCCGGAGGACAAGAACCTTCCGGAAATGCGGCCGCCTCTCTTGGGATTTGTGTGACCCAGATATAATATTTTTTTGGGGGGGGGGGGCAGTCACAAAGGGTCATTTGCTATTCTGTTTAGACCGCTCAGGCGAGAGATGCAAAGGAACTCGGCAAAAAAAAGAAAAGAGTCTGAGAATGTTCTGGTACTTTAAGTTTGAGAGGGAAAAAGCTGTCATTTCAATTTACCAGTGAATGGCTGATTTGTTAGGTAGTGAATTATTCTTATTTTCTGGCTCTCGGTGTATTTTACTTGGAAAAAGTTAAATAAAATATTTAGTATACAGGCAAATGTAGTAATGTGGAGTCAATTCGAAATGAATAGATCATAAGATTGTGTGCTTATGTTATCTATAAAAAAGTGTAAAGTACAGCTTGAGTGTAAACTGTAAATTATATTTAATGTAAGCCGTATTTCGCACCCTGTGGATGTGATTCTGGCAGTATATTCTCTGGACGAGGTACATATGAAAATGGACGTGTTTGTAGAAACATTTCTCAGGATTATTTTTTCCTATTGCCTGAATCCGGAATTATAAGAACAATATTGAAGGCATTTTTGCAGGCAATCGCTTCTTGCTTTCTTAGAGCCGGGCAGGAAAGTGATGTATCTTGCGGTCCCGGGGCTGTTGTGGGGGTTTGTATCTGAACAGCCGCTACGGGACCCCGGATGAGTTGAAGGAGCTGATTGACGTGGCGCACTCCCTGGGCATCGTGGTCCTGCTGGACGTGGTCCACAGTCACGCCTCCAAGAACACGGAGGATGGCCTAAACCTGTTTGATGGCACCGACTCCTGCTTCTTCCACTCAGGACCACGTGGGGAGCACAGCCTGTGGGGCAGCCGGCTCTTCAACTACTCCAGGTGAGGCAGCTCGGGCCTGCGTCTGCCTTTGTGTCTGCCTCTGCTCTCTATCTGCCTCTACTTTGTTTCTGTGTCTCCTCTTCCTCTGTGTCTGTCTCTCCTCTTCTTCCCCTCTGTACCTGCCTCTGCATCTACCTCTCCTCTCCTCTGCTGTCCCCTCTTCTTTCTACTGCGTCTCACTCTCCCCTGCTTCAGTGTCTGCCTCTTCTCTCCTCTTTGTCTGCCTCTCCTCCCTGCTCATCTGCCTCTGCCTCTGTTCTCCTCTGCATCTGCCTCTCTGTTCCCTGCAGAGTTCCCCGCTGTGTCAGAATAGCGTTCCTCCGTCCTCTGATCTCCAGCGCTGTGTTTTGTGTGTCATCTCCTTACCCACCTCACAGTGCCTCTGAAAGTTTCCTGCTCTGAGTGGGATGCTTTATTTTTTGCCTATATTATGGAGATTCTGAGAAGGGAGAGGAGCTTGGGGGATAAAGGCGCGGGAAGCGCCTGGCCGCCCGGAAGCGATCGGCAGCGAGAGCTCAGCCCTCCCGTATCGAGCTGTACGAGGGCAGGGGGCCCGCGGGACCATCGCCGTGGTGACCGTGACCTCACATTTTCCAGCAGAGCTGTTTCTGCCCTTCACCCCCCCTCATTCTTCCGGCATTTCCGTGACGATTGTTAATGATCAGTCAGACACCCGCACCAAGACCCTCCGTCACCAATGAATAAAATGTTCATTGTACTCAAGTACCTAGATTTTTGACCTTTCACCTCTCCGCTTTCTCTGCACCAAGGTTCAGCCATTTTTTTTGTGAGTTTTTGGTTCGCATCTTTCCAGATTAATTTTAACACTGTGCAAAAAATATACTTGTGAAAAAGCTTGGGAGCCGTTCAACAATGAGATGGAGAGGAAAAAAAAGAATAAAGGATTTCACACCATCTTTTTTGTTAAAGGTACCTAATGACCATTAGCTCACTGTCTGCACCTTTCATGAAAGTGGCTCCGTCTAATATTATCTGCGACAGAAAGTTTGACCATTTTGCTGAAATTTGCACTTAATTTTAAACTTTGTGTCCATATGAGCCAAACCTCAACAGAGGCGACAGAGGCGTGTTTCGTAAAGAACCTCAAAGCTGTGAAAGTTCAGATAGCTTCTGGATAAGCATAGCAGGGCCAGTTCCTGGAACTTAAATCGGTGTCTTTAACCACGGCCCCACCTACTGACCCGTTGGAGTTATGACATTTCTCACTCTAATCTTTGTTCTGGTGGCGAGTCCAAGCCATAGTCTGTGCTTTCTTCTCATCCAGGGGCCCGTGAGCCTCTTAAGAACAAGCGTAAGATAAACAGCAGCAGCCAGCAGTGTCGTGTTCTGTCGTCCAAATGCAGCCTGATTTGAAAGACGACGGCCCTACCCACTATATGCAGAGTTCGAATTTAATGAGCACCCAGTGTCATTAGATGCGAAACTAGACGGGAACTGTTATTTGCTTTTTTTATTTATTTGTCTGTTATTTATTTTATTTATTTGTCTATTTGTTTGTGTGCTTATTTATTTATTTGTTTACTTTGTCACTGCTGTTGTTTTTTTCCTTATGTTTGTCAGCAATTATTTCTGAAGCTCAAAGGCATTAGGCAGGACTCCACAGGGCACAGATTTCTGCTGTGGGGCTTCATCTGGAGTATGTTAAAATGTCTCTGTGTCTCTGCATGTATCTTTGTTGTAAATGAGCGCTGCCACATTTGTTTAGTAGGCGTTGTGTGTGTAGAATAACAAGGGCTTCAGCATTGCGGGATGTTTCGGGAGGGGGGGGGCAGGGGGTGGGCGTGTGCAAATCCAGCTCCGCGGTGATGTTCACAGTGGTTTTTGGTTCAGATAGCTGCTTCCCGGTGTCTTGTGTCACGCCTGGTTTAGCATTTGGCCTTTTGGGAAAGTGAACGCGCTTTGTGTGCGTTCTTGCTACTGTTAAAGGTACTGCAGCTTATTTGAATTTAGTGCTAAATCCTGTGAATCCGACTCGCCTGTAAAACCAAGAACCACAAAAGTGTTTGTGCCTTGTGTCAAATTTTAAATTCTTCAGTTTCCCAAAGAGCCCGCTTTGGAGCATTCCTCCATTTACAATAAATGCTTATCCAGGACATGATCGTGCTGAGCCTGGAGCTTATCCCTGAATGGACAGGGCACAGGGACAGCATGGATGGGATGCCAGTCCATCAGAGGGCACAGGGACAGCATGGATGGGATGACGGTCTATCACAGGGCACAGGGACAACATGGATGGGATGACGGTCTATCACAGGGCACAGGGACAACATGGATGTGATCCCAGTCTATTACAAGGCCCTGGGACAGCATACATGTGATTCCAGTCCATCAGAGGGCATAGGGAGAGCATGCATGTGATGCCAGTCCATCACAGGGCACAGGGACAGCAGGTATGGGATGCCAGTTCATCAGAGGGCACAGGGACAGCATGGATGGGATGCCAGTTCATCAGAGGGCACAGGGACAGCATGGATGGGATGCCAGTCCATCAGAGGGCACAGGGACAGCATGGGTGGGATGCCAGTCCATCAGAGAGCACAGGGACAGCATGGATGTGATGCCAGTTCATCAGAGGGCACAGGGACAGCATGGATGGGATGCCAGTCCATCAGAGGGCACAGGGACAGCATGGGTGGGATGCCAGTCCATCAGAGGGCACAGGGACAGCATGGGTGGGATGCCAGTCCATCAGAGAGCACAGGGACAGCATGGATGTGATGCCAGTTCATCAGAGGGCACAGGGACAGCATGGATGGGATGCCAGTCCATCAGAGGGCACAGGGACAGCATGCATGTGATGCCAGTCCATCAGAGGGCACAGGGACAGCATGCATGTGATGCCAGTCCATCAGAGGGACAGCATGGATGGGATGCCAGTCCATCAGAGGGCACAGGGACAGCATGGATGGGATGCCAGTCCGTCAGAGGGCATATGCTCAGTCAGACACTAATGACAGTTTAGAGCTCTGAGTTTGCCTGATGGTGTTTCTGCACTGTGGACTGTACCCACATGGACCTGGGGAGAATCTTCCGGAGCACCATTAACAACAAATGATTTAAATGGCTGTTCTGTGTTTGGTAACCATACCCAAACCATACTGACCTCATTTAAAACCCAAAACATCCCTGCTAATACTTGTTTTTTTAATGATGGTTTTTATTAATCATTATTTGCTTGTTGTTTCATAATTCGCAAAAAAGTCATTAAGAAAAAGATGTGGTAAAACTTTCACTGTCTTGACAGAAAAATTCCTTCGCCCTTCTGAGTGAAGCAGAAATTTGTGTAAAATCTGCTGTCGGCTCCCTCTTTTGCTCTCTTCTGTGGTTTGTTTGCAGACGAAGGCTTTAATGAAGGAGCATTAGGCGATGAGCCGCTAACGAGGCGACTGTCAGGGTGCGAGAGGGAAGGCAAGTTTTGTTTATGAGCTCTGCTGTAAAACTCAATGATAGAGGTGGTAGGAGTGACGGATGGATGGATGGATGGATGGACGGAATCATCGTTAGGTGAATGTACTTTGGTGGGTGTATTCTGTATTTTGGTTCCCATGATCACAAATCCAGTGCCATATGGAGGGACCTGGAACCGATCACAGGAAGCACATGGGACACCCTGATTAGTGTAAACACTGTGGACACTTCAGAGATTAATCGCATGTAAACTGCATGTCTCAGGGGTGTGGGATGAAGTCTGCATAGGCCTTCAAAGAATGTGCGAGCTCTCAGCCTGACCCGTAACTCCGGAGGTGTGAGGCGGCCTTGCTGCCCGCTGATCTGCGGTGCTCCGCCTCACCCTTAATCACACGGCACTGGTGCATGAGCACCTCTTGCTCCCCGGGGCACTCATGCGTGCATACGGGCACGCCTCGGCGCTGTAAAGAATGCAATAAGCAGAGTGCCGCTGCAGCGAAGCACAGGCTCTGGATCTCTCATTAAGCCGCGGAGACGTCCCTGCCATCCGCTGTCCGCTAAATTGGCTGCTCGCCACCGGGGCCGGACGCGGTGTCGCCATGACGCCAGCGTGATGTGCGTTAATTGCAGCATCTTTAATGAGCTTCTGTAGGATTCTGTAGCGTATAGCCTGACGTTTCTCCTTGCCACTTGTTTATCCATGTTAGTTTCCTTCCTTTCATATGTATTAATTGAAGTCAAACGCCTCGTGGACTTTCAGTGTCTCCCTCCTCTTCCTCCTGTCCTTCAAGGGTACCAGTCCTGTGCTGTAAACACACTGTTGTGGGTAATTTTTTATTATGATTGTATTTTATTATTATTATTATTAATAATAATAATAATAATAATTAGTTTATTTGAGCTAGGCTGACATCTGGTATCAGGATGCAGTTAATGGAATTTTGCAAGGCTTATTCACAAAACCAAAGTGATTTGTCTAACACACACACTTGTACTTTTTAATACGCTTTTGGACTATGGGAGTGCCATGCTTGCGATGGATTTCTGCTTTACCCAGAAGGCTCCTGACTCACCACGACCTGTCTATTGGTGACCAATAAAGGGCCTCTATACACAACACCTTTTATAAAACAGGAAAAAATACATTCTTTTCTTACGAATAGTAGAAAAGTTTGCATTAGAGTAAGCCGTTTACTTGCCTTTAGCAGTAAATTATAGGACTTTCCACCGGTAATCAGTGGTGCGGAGTCGGGCTAAACAGGAACTCTGAGACCTGAAGCCAGTTGTGGGAAACCGTCTGCTTCCGGAGCAGGTATGATGGATGCCACGGTACGGTGAAGCGACATGCCAGTCGTGGTGCACAAAGCCTCTTTTCGATGGGCCTGGGCGGAATGCAAATGGGCCTTACAGCAGGGCCACACAGAGCGGGCGGCTCATGCAGGGCACCCGACTCGGATACGGGTCCACTGAGAGGACAGATACCACTCCGCCATCATTCGCCAGGGGGGACAGGACTTCCGACACCTGGGGTATGAAGCTCGCATTGAGGTAGAGAAACAGGGAGGGAGAGAGAAAGAAAGGTACCCCGTTCTACTGATCGGAGAATAGTACAGACATGAGTCAGCACTGCGACTTTTAGAATTAATTGACGTGCAAACAGTAGGTTATTAGCCCTTTTTAACGATGTCTGGGTTCCCATTGATCAGACGGGAACAGTTTAATTGGAAAGCGCCCCCACTTACTGTATTGTTGACATTTCCCTTGAGGTGGGAGCACAGAACAGACGTGAGAACAGGATTCAGGAACATGCACGGATCCCCCCCCCCCACACACACACACACACACACACACACACACACACACACACACACCTGGCCAGAGATGGTGATGGGAGCAGCACCTGTCTGTCAGCTCCTTACATTCCGCTTCATTACACCTTCATTATATGCGTTTGTTTTTATTACACGGCAGTAAGAAGGCCAGAGCTTCCTACTGCCTCCTACTCCTCATTAAGGGGCCTCTACTGTATATGTAGGGGGGGGCGGAGCTCAGCCTTACACCTTATGCTGTTTCCGCCTTGGAACAGATTTTACACATCTGACATGCAGAAGATTCCGTGAGACTTTATTTGAGGGGCACAAATAACTTAGTAAATCGGTTACTACTCAAGTTCAAATCGTCAACATATACTACCTGTGTGCAATACATGAACTGTTATGTCTGATTAATGATGAACGAACATAGGGGCAGTTTCACTTAGTTTCTGGCTAATAAGTACATTAAGTAAGAGCGTTCTTACTTCGTCGTGTCTCCTCAAGTTAAGTGTCACTGAACTTTCTAGAGCCTTTTGCAAAGCAGTATGTCAAGGATGGCTGCTGTGCCCATTTTTGCGGATGTTATTTCTGGTCCTGTTTTGTTCAAATCCTTAAAATGCTAGGTAGGGTGACTTATCATCCAATTAATCTCTGCAAAGAGGGAGTGATTCTAAAGGAAGGATCAGACGCTAACGAGCCCCCCCCACCCCTGGCTTGTCAGTCCCTGTTCATGAATGTGAAAGAATTTCTGGGGATGTGTAAATGGGATTTTGGGTTTGTGCTTGAAAATCTGGCAGCTAAGCCGTCACAATCCGGTACGCCATCGAGGATGGGGGGTTGGGGGGGCGCAGGGGGTATGATTGCTACCACATGGTAGTGTTTCCATGGTGTGTGTGTGTGTGTGTGCTTACAATGGCCTGGCATCCCGTCCTGGGTGTCCCCTGCCCTGTCTCCTGTGATGGGCTGGTATCCCGTCCTGGGTGTCCCCTGCCCTGTGTCCCGTGATGGACTGGGAGGGGCTCCAGGCTCATCGTGACCCTGCACTGGATAAGTATTTATAGGAGAAGGATTGAATCAGCAAGGTGTGATTTAATGCCATCTTATCACATCTGGGCATGAATGTCTGTTTAATGTACGTCAGGGGTGCCCAACTCCAGTCCTGGGGGGCCAGAGCCCTGCTCATTTTTGGGTTTCCCCTCATTTAACACACCTGATTCAACTCCTTGTACTAATTGCCACACAGCTCTTGAGCTGAATCATTTGTGGTGCAACATGGAAAGAATTAAGCTACACAGGGCTCCTGCCCCCCAGGTCTGGAGTTGGGCACCTCTGATGTAGGCGGTCACCACTTTTACATAACTTAATGAGTAAAGTTACTTCACAGACAAATGCTGCAGTCAGGTTTCAAGGCTTCTGCTGGTCGATATGTAACACCGACCAGCGTGAACCAGGCATGGCAGCAAAACATAGCGACTTTGAGATTTGAGAGGAGGGGGCAGATGAGACAGTATGGCCATTGGGTCTGTGGATGGTGTGGGAAGATTGTAGTAAAGACGCAAGATCTGGGCTCACTTTTTCTCTCACATGTTGGTAAATCAAACTTTTTGATTATAGGGAAGTCTGGGCGATGGAGATCAAGACACGGCTTCTCGCTTGATGTCTGCACAGTGGTTATCCTCATGCAGTGCCAGCCGACCACTAATTTTTAGATGCCTTCAGCAATCTTACGAATGTGACATCCATCACATTCACTCGATGGCTTCGTCCCCAATGGAACTGGCCAATCGCATTGCCTCTCGTTATGACAGCTGTGATGCTCTGTGTTAGTGTACACTTACTGATTACTGTCCTACAATAATCTGTGTTGACATACATATTGCTGTTGTGCTTGAACCTAGAGTTATACAATGAGTGCTTCCATGTCAAATCTGATCTGTCCAATCAGCATGTAGGTCTACATCTATCCTGCTTTCATCCTCTGTGAATAACTCCCACCCCCGCACCGCAACCCATTGCCTAGGGGGTGTGATCTGTTGTGAGGGAGAACGGTAGCGTGGAGTAGGGGTCTGCAGGACTCCGTCCTGGAAGTGCTGCAAAGGTGTCTGTGGGCAGGTCGGGGGCCACAGGGTTGGGGGGAGTGGAGGCTCTTGTCTGTGTGTGTCTCCGTACATGGGGGGAGGGGGGTGTAGGATGTCGATATACATGACTCCATTGTCTGACCCCCCCCCCCCCCCACCACCTTCAAGTCGAAGAACAGCAGGGTACCGTACTTAGGAGGCTGGTTGTGGGATCTAATCTCCCAGTGCTACCGTCCTCATCAGCCGGCGTTTGATACCGCAGATAAGAGGCCCGTCATGACGCTTTTAATGACTTCCCGGAGCCGGAGCAGACGGATCGATTTCCCCCCCCCCTCCATCGTCTCCTGCCGTCCAGCCCAGATCCTGGCATTGCCTTTCCCAGTGTGAAGAAGGATCAACTTTGTTGAATGAATAGGCTGGAAGGGGCGGGGGTCATGGGGTGGTGGGGGGCGTTTATCGTGTTAATGCCGGGGGGAGGGGTCACGGCACCAGTGGACGCAGTGCCAGCACTAACGGACTAATCTCCGCAAAGCCTCTGGTTTGAATCTCAGGAGAGGCCTCCCTGTGGCCCCTCGACGCTGCCACCTGACCCCTAAGGACCCGCAGACGGATAAGGTTGGGCTCTCGCCCACGTCCGCGCTGGTTCTGTATAAGAACTACAGCTTTAATCAAATGCACTTTAAAAAATAAATGTGCCTGCAGCTGCCTTATCGGACCGAGAAGTCCGTCCCCCGTAAACGTTACGGGAATCCCGATAAGCTCGTTCGCATTTTGGCCAAGAATGTGGCTGATAACCGCTATGCCTCGGGTTTCCTGGAGAAATAGGGGCCTGCTGGGGTGGGGTTGCCTGCTAAATCCCGTCAGATGCGTCTGACAGGCAAAGGGCGCTGTTGTTTTCCCGGCCCATACCGTGGTACTCATCTTTCCACTGAACCAGCATTCAGAAAACCTACTTTCCAGCCTGAGATATGACTGACTGAGCAGGGAGAGGGGCACAGTGTGATTTCACAGGGGAGAAACTATCTAATCCCTGTTCTGTGTCAAGACCTATAAACCTTAACTTTTTAATCCTGAAGCCGTAATAATCTTGTGTATGCTCTCCCCCATGGGGATCAATAAAGAATCAATAATGATCTTAGATTATAAGACAGATACTTAGGACTCTGAGGCAAAAGAAAGGATAGTTTGAAAGAGAATGCATCTATCTGATGGTGTTAATGTGGATGCTGGATATGTGCACACTCAGCTGCCTAGTTAACTTCGATGTGAAGGACCCAGATCAGGGACTGTCGGCCTGATTCTCGAAACCCCTGCAAACGCTTTGCCTGTAGACAGTTAACATGTCTGTAACCCTGCCTCTCTGTGTCAGTCTGTGCCTCTGTGACCGTTTATGTCTGTGTCTCTCTCTCTCGGTCTCTGTCTGCCTATCTGTGTCTGTCTGTGTCTCTGCCTGTCTCTACCTGTGACTATTTATATATGTCTCTGTTTCTCTGCTTGTGTCTGTCTGTGTGTATGTCTGTGTGTCCTTAGCCATACCGTGATCACAAGAGCAAGACTCCATTTGCATCAGCAAGTACTTCAGACTCATCAAACAAGCACTGTCCAAAAATTCCTCTGTCCTGAAACCCTGGATGGCCCAGCCGTGCTGGGGCATGGCAACCCTTTCAGGAGGAGGGATTTGCAGAACGGAAGGCTTAGCCCGCCCTCCCAGCACCCTGACGACATGCCACATCCATCACGCTGTCAGGAGGCCTGATCTGTGTGCTCCGCTTTGGCCGAATGACCTGTTACCCATTAAAATGTGTCCTTATGTGACTTTCATGTAAAGGGACACAACACCTTGTGTTCCTGATCTCTGGGGAGAAGTCTGTAGTGTCCTCAACTTTATATATATCCGGTCCTCGTTCCAGAGTAGTTTTTTTGGTGTTATGGACGACCATGTCTGGTGCGGGTATCCTTCCTGTGCCCTTCCTGTGACTAGTGTGCCCCCTTCCTGTGCACTGTGGTGGAATGGCGTGCCGTCTGGCGGTTCCCCTTCCTGTTCACTGTGGTGGATTGGCATACCATTCGGCATGCCCGTTCCTGTGCCCTGTCATAGCCTGGTGGGTCCCCTTCCTGTGCACTGTGGTGGATTGGCATACCATCCGGCATGCCCCCTTCCTGTGCCCTGTCATGGCCTGGTGGGTCCCCTTTCTGTGCCCAGTGATGGACCAGCGTGCCGTCTGGCAGGTCCCCTTCCTGTGCCCAGTGATGGACCGGCATGCCGTCTGGCGGGTCCCCTTCCTGTGCCCAGTGATGGACCGGCGTGCCGTTTGGCGGGTCCCCTTCCTGTGCCCAGTGATGGACCGGCATGCCAACTGGCAGGTCCCCTTCCTGTGCCCAGTGATGGACCGGCGTGCCGTCTGGCGGGTCCCCTTCCTGTGCCCAGTGATGGACCGGCGTGCCGTCTGGCGGGTCCTCTTCCTGTGCCCAGTGATGGACCGGCGTGCCGTCTGGCGGGTCCCCTTCCTGTGCCCAGTGATGGACCGGCGTGCCGTCCTGCGGGTCCCCTTCCTGTGCCCAGTGATGGACCGGCGTGCCGTCTGGCGGGTCCCCTTCCTGTGCCCAGTGATGGACCGGCGTGCCGTCTGGCGGGTCCCCTTCCTGTGCCCAGTGATGGACCGGCGTGCCGTCCTGCGGGTCCCCTTCCTGTGCCTTGTGCTTCCTGGAAGACTCTACGTTTACTGTCCTTTAAACCGGATCCTGTCTTTTGCTTCCATTGCAAACCGCTAAATCTCAGCGTTTTGCCATAGTCCCTCCCCCCAGTGCTTACGGCAGAGTGGTTTTAATTACCCCCTTCTCAGAACCTGACCCAGGGTAAGCGTGCTGGAAATGACCCTGGTGGGAGCACGGTGTTCATATCGCTCCCCCAAACTGGCCGCTTTTCCACTTTAATTATAATATCGTCATAGCCGCAAGGACAGCTGGCCGGGAGGCTTAATGAATTCTTAAAAATGGGGCTTAATAAAGAGTCGTGTAATTAATATTTTTGCCCCACCCCCACTTTTGATTATAGCTACATCAGGAAACGGTGTGTGATATTTATTTTGGTTTATGGGTCGGCATCATGAATGGCGAAGTTCCGGGTGGGGGGGGCTTCAAAAATCCAATTAAGTGAAGGGGGAGAGGGGGGTGTGTCCTAATGTGTCATTTTTAATGCTGGTGATTTTCTCTTAAGTGCAAACATCAGCCTAATAAATATTAATAATAATACTTGTATCCCTGTGATAATACTGTAGGTGGCGTGAAATAGGATGTGAATGGAGGGTGATTATGGAGGGATCCATCCGTCTTCCTGAACACTCCCCCTCGCAGCAGGGTTACGCTGCTCATGTGGAATTTGATTGTTTGCTCATTTATGTTGAGGTGGCAGGCCTTCCTGCGGAGATCCTCCATCAGCGAGTGAAACTTCAGAAACCCGTAGCACAGCGTGGTCTCCAGACGACCAAAGCAGTGAAGCTGTTCTCCTGAAATCCTGGTGTGCCTCTGTTCCCCCCCCCCCCCCCCCCCCCCCCCCAGCTGGGAGGTGCAGCGTTTCCTGCTCTCCAACCTGCGCTGGTGGATGGAGGAGTACCGCTTCGATGGCTTCCGTTTCGACGGAGTGACCTCCATGCTCTACCATCACCATGGCATCGGTAGGTTGCCCTCTCCCGGTGATCCTTGCGTTCCTCAGCCCCGGGTAATCCCACATGTGGTCCATGTCATCGTGGCTCGTTACTCCGGTAACCCTCCTCCTGGGGGGGGGGGTGACTTTCAGACTGGTCATCCACAGCTACCTGTGTTTTCAGAGGAGGTCTTAATCAGCTTCTCCTTGAGAAGAATACATTTGTTCGTCCCTATAGTTGGGTGTCAATCAGGGGTAGTAATTATGTTACAAATCGCCGATGCAGGGAGACAAATTTGCATAAATAAGCCAGTAACGATCATTAAAGGCAGGAGACCTTGGTATACTAATTAACTCCTCACGGTTCATTGTTTTGCATTTCCAACAGGTGACACAATGGCTGATTTCACAAGCTAAACAACTGCCTTAGTCTCTCTCTCTCTCTCTCTGTCAGGCACAGGCTTCTCTGGTGACTACAGTGAATACTTTGGCCTTCAAGTGGATGAGGATTCGCTGGTTTACCTGATGGTGGCCAATCACATCCTACACAGCCTCTACCCAGAATGCATCACCATTGCCGAGGTGAGAGCCTTGGAAACACTCCCGCGACTGATTGAGGTCACATCAGCTGACTGTGAAGTCAAACCTTTGTGTTATGATATCATAGCCCCAAATGTTCCGGTTTTCATTCAGAATAAGTGCATGATGGGGATTTCATGTATAAACAGGGCTTAGACAAACAAAACAGATTTATTACTCAAAATTAGGAGACAAAGTGGAGGCATGGTTTTGAGAGGGTGCGGGAGCCACAAGCAGGGGCCTCCCCGGGAGGAATGGGGCCATCCTGCTACATCCCTGGATTAAAATGTTTCATTTAACGAATCAAAAGGTTTGCTTGTATTTGAATATCTGACATCATGAGATTTTTGTTCATCTTTGCACTCTAAGCTATGTCAGTATTTGTGTCTGTGTGAATGTGATAAAACGGCCTGGCCCTCTGCAGGAATCTGGCTTTTATGATCCTGTAACTAATGGGCTTCAGCTTAGTTCAGCTTTCACATGGAGAACAGCAAAGTCCCTCCTGAGGTTCTGACTGTAGGTAGCGGCCAGCAGCATCTCTAAATGACCATGCCCCCTGCAGGATGTGTCTGGAATGCCAGGGCTCTGCCGAGGGATCCAGGAAGGAGGGTGTGGCTTCGACTACCGCCTCGCTATGGCCGTCCCTGACAAATGGATCCAGGTAAGCCCCCCGTCGTCCACTAGATGAGAGAGAGGGACAGCTGTGCTCATCTTGGGGACACGGCTCGGCCCCCCCGCCCTGGGGGTATGCTGCCACACTTGGTGTCACATGGCAGGAAATCGCAGCGCAGCAGTTGGCTGGTCATTTTAGAGAGTGCTCTGCATCTCGGGAGGGATCCTCTGCTTAACAAAACGGGGCCTGTGATTGCGTAGCGATGCCGAGGAAAGCGGCTTCCATCTGAGTGCTCTCTTGCCCACCGTTAAAATTAAAGACGGTGTGAATTAATGGGTCGCGTCGGCACGTGCTGTGCGCAGAAGTGAGCATCATTCAGTCAGGCCTCCGTCCTCTGGCCGCGTGTGGGGAAAGCGATGCCGCAGAGACACACCTCCGCAGAGCTCTGAGTCACGCTCACCTCTTCCCTGTGCTCACTGTCACCTGTCTGGGTCTCCCGTGCTGATGGCTGGCATCAGACCAGTTCCAACAAATGCACAGATGAGTCAGAAACACCCCGTCAGATAATGCATCTACCATTAATGGTTTGAAAAATGCTTATAAGGTCTTCATTTTGGTACCTGATGGACAGCCTTGCCTCTGAGTATCAAACAGCACATGCAGAAATCCTCATAAAGCATATCACAGTGCTTAATTGGAGAATGGATCTAAACGGCCAATATGAGAGTTTAATTTCATCACTTGATATTTAGGCACTTTGCTTCATTTGGGTTGCTAGTCTATCGCAATGGAATCAGTTTAGCACTTTTAGAAATACGTCGTTTATTGTTAAGGCATCACTGTTCACACTCTATCAATAGAAATTACAAGAAAGTAATTGCTGTAGAGTATATTTCATTAAGCATCGTATACTGTGTCCTTTAGAATAAGGAACATTCTGATAAAGACTGTGTAGTGTAGGACTTCACAATATGTCTGTTGGCCAAGTTGTATTGTTAGGGTACAAATGCAAAAGCAAACGAAAGACAGGAATGTGCTGATTGATCAGACGCAGCAAGCTGCCTCTTTGGCAATGGGTGTAAATTTGTAAGAAGATGCAGCCCTTCCCTACAAGCCAAAACCACAAGACTCAGACACGGGAGAGAAAATGAAGCTAGAGGATTATAATGGGCAAACTTACTGTAATGTAATACAAGGCTGTGGTGAGCTAATGAGAGGGAGAATGTTTTTAATCATTGGCATCTGCGATCGCTTGCATTTTATGGGTTTCCTTATCATTTTTGTATGAATATAGAAGGGATATAGAAAAAAAAAATTCAACAAAAGTGATTACTTTTCTCTCTATGGGATAACCCATTTAAGAAGCCCCCCCCCCCCCCAAAAAAAAAAAAAAAACGTGTCAAATAAAACAAATGAAAAATGTCTGTACCATTTTCATGACGTTTTAAACACCTGGGTTCACACTTATGCCGTAGAAGATCTGGGGCCGGTTGCACAAAACACCCTTAAGTCTCCTCCTTAAGGTTTCCTTAAAATCTTCCCTTAAGTATTTAAGTTTTTCTCCTTATCTTGGTCTTATACTTAAGGAATCCCTTAAAGGTTGCGCAAAAGACCTTTTTAACCAAACTAAGGGAAAAAAATTAAGATACCGCTAACCGTACCTTAACTGCAACATGGCCGAGTTCATGATAATAAATAACGAAAATGAACGCATCCCAAAAAGAGTGTCCCGCGACCAGGAGAACCCCTTAGATACGCTTAATGATGAACAATTGATTTTGCTTTATAAATTTGACGGGCAGTCAGTTTATGATTTGTCCGACCGCCTGCAGTTGGATCACCCCACAATCCGGAGCTGTGCTCCCCAGCTGTGTAGCAGTTAATGATTCCTCTGTGGGTTTGTGCTACGGGCTCCTTCCGGGCTGTAATAGGCCATGTATTTCATGTCCACAAGATGTGCCGCGTCATTCATGTCCGCTACCATCGCTGCCTCATTTGAAGGAGGTGTTGGAGGTGGACCTCCACTTTGAAAATGACATTTTGTATAGAATAAATTCTGGTAATGAATTATTTATTTTCTTAGCACATTAGGTTGCAGTCTAAACTCGAGTGTCATACAACGTTAAGCCTGTTTCACGTTCAGCCGAGCTCACTAACCATAGCCTATAAGGTTACCCACCCTTACAGTCTACTTTATATCTATCTATACCTTAAATACTTTAATGTGTAATAACAACTGATTATAACTGAAGATGAGCAGCTTATGTACAGAGATCTATTTCACCTTCAGCAGTGAATACTTTAGACAGTTCCCTCAAGTCATTTTAGTCATTTAACCTGTCTGAAGTTGTAAGTTAACGTCAATTGGTAAGAGTCATCTTACAGTACCAGTTTTGTCGCATTCTCTCCTGTAATTAGTGATCTCTTTTTTGGCCAGAACAGATAAGTTATAATTTTTATGGTCTCTTGGATGGACCTTTTCACAAAACTTCTTTAATTAATTTTCATTGCAATTTCCTTGTTCCACTGTTATTTGCAGATCAAATTTACTTTTTAGTATATTCTTTCCTTTATTGTATTCCTCCAAAAGTGTAATCTTTTCCTCCTCTGACCAAGTTGGCTTTCTTGTCTTCTATTCTCCCATTTTTTTTACTTTGTGAGTAACTTTGAGAGGCGATAACGGATATCGCAAGCAGGCGCGAGTGCAAGCGTATGAATGTCTCCATGGAAACGGGAGTTTTACTGCTGTAAACCGTCTTTCAATGTTGTAAATCCCTTAATGTTTTTCCTTAACTAACGAAACCTTTTAAGAGATTCTGTGCAACACCCTTAAATAAATCCCTTAGCTAAGGAGAAATTAAACCTTAAGGTGTTTTGTGCTACTGGCCTCTGGTCGTGAAACGTTCAGTTTGCAGATCCATGCCACCCCCAGATGTGCCGCTCTTTATGTCCGGTTAGGTCACTCCTCCCTTCTGGTTGGTGAGGGGGGCAAGGGGGGGGAGGAGGAGGAGGAGGGACAGGCCCTGGGATGATAGTGCAGAGCTCTCTGCTGTGAGGGAGCCCTGGTGCTAAACCGTGCACGTAGTGCCAAAGCTAATGGCGGGCCTCCAGTGGTGTGTGCATACCTCTGCCTCCAGTGGGCATCCGCCTCCAGTGGGCCTCTGACTCCAGTAGGCCTCTGCTTCCAGCAGGCCTGCGATGCACTTTAAAAATGCACCTTGATAAGCCTGCTCTTTCTCCTCACTTCGCTCTTTATGTCATGCCTTTGTGAGAAAATAGAAAACGTCTCAAATACTGTTTCGGAGGATACTTCATGTCGCTGGCCGCATCTCCAGAGAAACAATGGCACAAATTGAATAAAATTCGCGTAAAAAGTAAGAGGATAATTAGAGAAAGCAGATAGGCTTTCGAAGATTCCTCCAGGAAAACGTGGTTTTAAGCTTTGTAAGTTGCTTTGGAAAGATCCTTATGCTAAAATAATAAATGATAAAACGTCTTCAGTTATTACTTTATTTAAATAAAAAGGTTACTCTTAAGCAAAAATCAGTCCTTGGCCTGTTGTGAAAGAACGGAGCAGGATGAATAGAAATATGCAACACAATAATGATAATTGAAGTACCGGGAGTTTTATTTAATTAATGACTTGAGCACATTTGCCAGTCCTCTTAAGGTAGCTGCTTTTCTCGTTAAATGGGCCATTTTCTTGGGCCGGTAATTATGGCGCTCGTTAAATGATTTCCCTGAAAGGACTGAGTGATGGTGGGGGGGTGGGTTTTCGGCTGAAGGTCGTCACTGTCTGCCTTTCGCTGTCCTCTCCCCCTCACTGTTGCCACGAGCCCCCACCACTGTCACTGCCCCCCTCCCCGCTCTTTGTACCTCTTGCCTGTTTCTCTCTGAGAGGCAGTTTTCTGACTTCTGCCTGCCCTCAGTGAGGTGGAGGGATCCCTCTGCTTACGGGACGGTCTTCGTTCCCTAAACAGTCTCAGAGGAGTCCTGGTATTGTGCAGGAATTATTTTGGACGTCATTATTAACCGATCCAGCTTATAAACACATTATAAAATTAAAAATCTGAGTAGCGTAGCATTTATCCATCCATCCATCCATAGCCGTGGTGAGTGAGGAGCCCATCCCAGAAAGCAAGTGGCTCAAGGCAGAGTACACCCTGGGCAAGGTGCCAGTGTGCGCAGGAAATCAGTCACATGTTAGAGGTAGAAGTTCATCTAAGGGCATGTTCTTGGACTGTAGGAGAAAACCAGAGAGCCCTTATAGCAGGGGTGGGCAACCTTATCCAGAAAGGGCCATTGGGATTGTGGGTCTATGTCTTACCTGCCTAATTAGGTTACTGATTAGATAGCTGTTCGGCTGAAGAGTCCTCACACCTGGGTGTGAACCACTGACCTGAAGGTTATCCCAAAATCCTGCGTACACACCAGCTGACAATCTCTGGCTTTTACAGCCTGACCTGCATCAGTCACTGAATGTAGCGTCCTGTGCAAATACACATCTGCAGCAAGGTCGAGGGGCCCATCACAGGGCACAAAGCTGGGCGACACCCCGAGTACGATGCCACGATGCCCCATGGCACATACATACATAAACGAAGGGCAATTTAGTCCTCGGAGGATGTAAACTCCACGCACACAGTGTGCAAGTGGGAATCAAACCCCCAACCCTGAGTGTGAGGCAGAAGGTCTTCTCGCTGCACCACCATGCCATCTGATGTCAACACCCAGCCATTTATCCGAACTTTGCCGTTGCCTCCTATTGTGCAGCTGCTCTTCGGTCCTCTCTCCACAGCCCTTGCTGCTTAACCTCAAACTTCAGTCCTAGAGGGCAACAAGAGAAAAGATTTCACCTCATTTAAGCAATTAGAATTCACTGCTCGTTAATATGAATCAATACTACTCCCCCCCGGCTAGCCGGGACTATACTTGAGCTGTATATTTAATTATTTATCAGGCATTTTGAAATGTCCCCACCGCTGTCATTTAGAATGTCAAAACATCGCCGTGGTGGTTAGTCTCCTGGAATGTCTGCCTGAGCTTGTGTGCCCTCTACTGGCCAGTGATGGAACTTTAGTTGGGATTTGTCGAAGCCAGATCGTCGGACTTCCTGCAGGTGGCTTCACAAGTGTCCAGTGGGTCTTTGCACTCTCATAAACCTCATTAATGATTTGTTATTGACATCTGGCCCACCATCAAAGCCTCCATCCATTTTGGGAGATTAGCGACTAATAGCGGTACTGCAGTAGTACCCAGGTGGCAGGTAAGGCATCCTTCCCCCCTCTCCGCCTTTTGGTTCGTTCCTTTCACCTTGCCGTCACAGAATTTACTTATTTGAATGCCATTGATTTCCTCCAATATTTTTTGTCATTTGGTTGCTGGCATGGAGTTGAATCGCTCTGGTTTATTTCAAACTGAGAAGCACCGTAATATGACAAGCCAACAATGCACCTTGGGTTACAAACTGTGTCTCTTCTTATTAAACACTCCCCTTCACCGCCTTTGGCCTGGGATGCACTCAGCTGCTGTCGTGACTCTGATTAAATCCGGCCTCCCGTTCAGCCACCTGCCGAATTTCGGTAGGTAGCAGAACAA
Organism: Brienomyrus brachyistius; assembly: GCF_023856365.1. Lineage (NCBI taxonomy): Eukaryota > Metazoa > Chordata > Actinopteri > Osteoglossiformes > Mormyridae > Brienomyrus > Brienomyrus brachyistius. The sequence goes on from NC_064549.1 coordinate 14,457,732, forward strand.
GAACCTCTTGCCCCCCCAATGCGTCGTTTAGAACAGGATTTTTCGCAAATAATTAAAGATGTGTTTGTGAAATGATTTTGGTCCTGAGCATTGCTAGGCTTCAGAGGATGGAGATCGCAAGGTACAAATCCAAGGTGGGGTGGCAGTGTTGTGCCCGGGGGGGGGGGGGGGGTACACTTAATCCAAATTGCTTTGGTTAATATCCGGACGTATAAATGGCTATTCCTGTAGAATTTTAATACACACAGGTCTCTTTTGAGAAGAGTGTTTGCTAAGAGAATGAATAATGAGGAGGAAGGACCTGAGGCCAAAGGCAAGGGAGGAGATCTGCAGCCTTTGACAGCGTGTCGGATTAAACCATTACGCCTTGATGCGGGGGGGAACCTGGGTTTTTTTTGAGGTCAGACGTATTAGTCTCTGCCACTGAGACAGTCGAGGGTTGCCCTCTGCCCCATCTTGCCACCCTTCACCTGCCTACCTAATGAATATGTCCCATTTTATGGGATGCAAAGACTTCTTACATCCTATAGGAAGAATTAAGAGACTCTGGTAAGGGGACCATAAGTTTGGCCAATTGTGTCTGATTAATGATTTAAAAGCCTGTCGGTTGTAATTGGCAGAGTCAGCGAGGCACCTGTGCTTTGACGCGGGTCCTCGGTTCACAGCCGTAGCGGATAGATGCGCCGGTGGGGGAGATATGAGATCGACGGCGTGGAAATGGGCTGAATGAGGCTTCTCTGTGGCGCTCCTGGCGTAAACGTGCTTTTTGCAGCTCCAGAATCGATCCGGCCTCCCGCTACACTCAAACAGGTATGAATAGAGCAAGACGGACGTATAAATATTTTCTGGTTGCCTGCTGAGCCTCCTGGGCTCTCCGTAACTGGACGGAGCGGACCTGCCAGGGATGCGGCCCGCCGCGGAGGAAAGCTGCGGTGGGTCGGGGCCGGGGGGGGGGGCTCAGTGTGACGTCCTGACAAGTGGCACAGGAGTCGGCGGTGCCATCTGCTCGGTGTCAGCCTCCCGCACTGCTGCTGGCTACTGGATACAACAGCTGTTACCTAAGAACCTGCGCCTCCCCGCAGGAGGTCCTCTGTTCACTCACACCCACCCGTATCTGGGCCCGTGCGCCTCCTCGCTCAGACTCGCGGGATTCCAGCAAACCCGCTCGCTGCCAGGTTTAATGAGGACGAGCGGCTGCCGAGTGGGTGGAGTGTCTTTGCTTTGTCGCTTTGTGAGTTCTGGAATGGTGGCTGGGTGCTTTTAAACACTTTTTAAGGCAGTGTTTCTCAAACTGGTCTAGGGGGACCCCCCACACAGTCCATGCTTTTGTTCCCTTCAGCTCCCGACCAAAAACGGGGCCCGTCTGGGTGTCCCTGAGGACTGGGTTGCGAATGTCTTCAATGCCCGTGTACGTGTGAAAGCGATGTCTAGCCAGCGGCCTCAGAAGGTGACTGTGGCCCAACATCGCAGGCGGTGGGAAATCGGGCGGCGTTCATTGAGCAAATCGACCAGCCCCTGATCCATCCAGCCAGGGACCCCCCCCCCTTATTTTTTAGTGTCCAAACAGCTGCCTGTTTCTGGATGGCTGCGGTTTGGATCCACTTTGGGTGTTGGCAGCATCGTCTGTGAATTCGGACCTGTGCCGGCATCATTTGTCATTGAATTTAACGTGCCAGGTACACACACACACACACACACACACACACACACACACACACACACACACACACACACACACACAAACATAGATGTGTGTATGCATATCTTTGTGTGCACTATCCATTCTTTTCTATGGGAATAGCAACCTTAAACCCTACCCAGCCTTAACCTTAACCATAAATAACCAAATAAAATGCAAGAGTTCTTTTATTTTTAGTTTTTTGATTGCAGTCACAGACTTTTATTAAATTGAGTTTCTCCTTGTAGGGACCGAAAAGGCGGTCAAAGTAAGAGGTTTTTATCGCATTGTGGTGACATTTGCTCCCCAAAAGGTAATGTATACATAACCCACACACACGATTGCACACACAGTGTTTCCAGCAGTGAGTTCTTCCATCCTCACTACATCTGTGCCATCTAAGCACAGTCACATACATCTGATGCCCAAAAGCCTACCTGTTTCATATTTTTAAAGGTGAATTGACGCCTCTTTGTGTTCAGCAACTACATGGCGATGATGTAATGCTGTTATGGCAGCTAGCTAGGCCATAATCCATTTCTAAGCCAAAAGGCTTCACCAGAAACCATCAATGGATGACAGTACAGAGTAGGGAACACCATGGATGGGATACCAGTGCTGTAATTTATATCATTCTTCAGGACATGGAATAAGCAGGAGACCAGGTGGTCCGACCCATCTTTGGACCTGCCAGTTTGACACAGCTACATTGATTGTCACAATTTGATCTTTGCCACTATCGATCGCGTCCCCTTTTCAAGTCGATTGTGTAATGAAAGGATTCCCCTTCCTGTCAGTCTCACATCTCCCATAATCACCCTGAGCAGATTCCACTTGTCAAGGTGATGAAGCCATGGGTTCCATGCCAACTCGAGTGAGGGGATGACGGACGGTCACTAAAGTGCAGGTCCCACTGGCCGAGGAGCACTTTCAGCGGAAATGACTTATCCATTTGATGGTAGAGGTAGCTGAAGCCCCCCCCCCCCCATCTATTTGGGGGATATGTCCTGCCATCTGCTTTCCTAAAACCAAAAGCTCAGTCTTGCAGTGGAAAGCTTGTGCAAATTGGCCTCACGTTTCACTGTTTGTCCTCCCCATCGGTGCTGGGTATTAACTACAGGAGACTTGTGGGTTAATGAATTCTGAAGTAAATACGTCTGGCATCATGGGTGAAGGAGAGGTGCAGTCTGGGACAGGTGTGTTGTGTTGGGTGCTCTACTAGAGGTAGAGGTGTTCACGGGGGTGGGGGGGGCGAGTATTTCCTTAGTATTTATGCTTTATTTTTCAGGTTTTGATATTTTTTATATATATTTTTTGTTTTACCTCCTTCAGCGTTGATGTCATCTTCTGCCTAGTAATAACCCAAGGTTCCTGCTGAACTTACCTGCCGTCAGAATAGTCCATTTGTCAGCTGTCGTCTGCTCACTTGCCCTTCTCCATGCTCTGTGACGATGGCAGATTCTGAAGGAGTACAAGGACGAGGACTGGAACATGGGCAACATCGTGTTCACGCTGACCAACCGCCGATACGGTGAGAGCTGCATTGCCTACGCCGAGAGCCACGACCAGGTGAGTCAGCAGCAGTCACAAGTCATCAGTAGGGTCCTTGGTGGTACCTTCACCTGGATTGTAAAGCTGTTTTGCCAGATGTTCTCAAATTTGCTCATACTCAACCTCCGGAGATATTCTGTTTTCTTTGCAAAGCTGTTGAAATCGATCTAAACGTGTCTGGATTGTTTATGTTTTTCTGTTCTTGGAGACCTTCTTGTACAGCTTTTATCCTGCTTTTATTATTTAGAGGGTCAAAGTGAAATCCCAGGGATAAATCAGGTTATATATGATGAGGAAAAAGAAGGAATACTGTCTGTTGTACCAGGAGTGCAAGTCATCTTCATTCATTCTCTTTGTATGGTGTGATGATTACTGTGTGTGTGGGTGGCTATTGTTTTGACCTAGAATACTTGCTTTGTTCATTTTTTTAATATTTCTGTCCATTCCCTTTAAACTTGTTCCTATTTTCCATCTGTATCCATTCCTCCCCCATCCCCGTGGGGTCTGTTCATGCCTCAACCATCCCCCCATCCCCTCGTCCTCATCATCCGTCCCCCTCCAGGCTCTTGTCGGAGACAAGACGCTGGCCTTCTGGCTCATGGACAAGGAGATGTACACCAACATGAGCACCATGATGCCGATGACGGCTGTCATCGATCGCGGCATCCAGCTGCACAAGATGATCCGGCTGCTCACCCACGGCCTGGGCGGCGAGGGCTACCTCAACTTCATGGGTGAGCGGCTATGTGGGGGGGGGCGAGTCCAGGAGGTGTCCAGGCAGTAGAAGAACTGCACAGCATGCAGAGTGAAAGCATTTCCATCGAGCCATTGTGTCTGCCTGTTATTTTACATTCTGCCCAGCAAAGACGATGCAGACCATCCGAGATCCAGTCTGAATTGAAGCAAACTGACCGCTGTTTACAACCTAGGTGTCCACAGTAGGGCCGAGTGTGAACTGCAGAGCAAGCCAGTCGCCCGGCGAAAATTCCATTCTTAAGATGGAATTATTGGTCTCGGGTGTGTTGTCCAGTACGAGATTGCAAGAAATAAATGATTAATTTTACTGTTTTTCTGAAAAACAGACATTAGTTTGCTGGGTTCGTTTCTCATCAGCCCCCAGCCACGATGTTTTTTATCATTTAAAATTCACATAATTCTCAGTGTGTGTTTTCTATTTATCGACTGCAACAGGCAGACTCCGCTCTTAACCTCTAAGCACAGACCGTTTATATTAATCTGAAATTTTCTAAAAGCTTTGATTTAAAATATTGGGTGAGCAGTCAAACAGAGATTGCTGAATCCCTCTAATATAGTTCAGCTGCCGTTAGAATGGGACGCACTCTGAGGCGTCAGAACACTGACTAGCAGGTTCAGAAACTGCTGCTTCCCCCCCAGCCACCTACGCTGTGAATAGCTGTGCCGCGCCTCTGCAGGGTTAATGCGCTCTGCACTTTATGTGAATAGTAATGTTTTACCTTTCTTCACCGTGCTGTTGCACAGCAGACCATTGCAGTGTTTGCCCTGCCATTATATAAGGGGGGCGCCCGCCCCCCCAAAGGCACCTCCCGCCCCCCCTTGAAGGTCAAGTTAATTTAATTTAATTTAATTTTCTATATAGCGCCAGATCACAACAGAAGTCATTTAAGGTTACATTGTCCTTTTATTAAACAAACTAAATACCCTGATGGTATTTATCTTATTTACGCCAAGCTGTAAACATAGAGGAAACACTGCATTGTCTGTCCTAATATTGCACACGGCCAATAAAACATATTGAAGGTTGTAGGTTTGTATCCAATATAAACCCTTGTTTTACTCAAGAGCAGGGAATTATGGTTAATACACTATATCCTGCTATATTAAAGCTGCTGCTACAGTTACTACTATTACTACTGCTGCTAATAATAATAATGAACAATATTATTTATTGTTTTTATTATTATAATTTATTGACTATGTGGTAAGCAGCACTGGGGCATTTTCTTCCTGTGGTTTTTGGGTTTCCTCCAGATACTCCAGTTTGATGCAGTTCTGAGAATTGGGGGCTCTAAATTTTATACAGTGCTTGGTTCTGTGTATGAATGTGTGTCCTGCGATACACTGGCATGCCATCCAGGGCGTCCCCTGCCTCATGCCCTGTGATAGACTGACATCCCATCCAGGGCGTCCCCTGCCTCGTGCCCTGTGACAGACTGACATCCCATCCAGGGCGTCCCCTGCCTCGTGCCCTGTGACAGACTGACATCCCATCCAGGGCGTCCCCTGCCTCGTGCCCTGTGATAGACTGACATCCCATCCAGGGCGTCCCCTACCTCGTGCCCTGTGACAGACTGACATCCCATCCAGGGCGTCCCCTGCCTCGTGCCCTGTGACAGACTGACATCTCATCCAGGGCGTCCCCTGCCTCGTGCCCTGTGATAGACTGACATCCCATCCAGGGCGTCCCCTGCCTCGTGCCCTGTGACAGACTGACATCCCATCCAGGGCGTCCCCTGCCTCGTGCCCTGTGACAGACTGACATCTCATCCAGGGCGTCCCCTGCCTCGTGCCCTGTGATATAGACTGACATCCCATCCAGGGCGTCCCCTGCCTCGTGCCCTGTGATAGACTGACATCCCATCCAGGGCGTCCCCTGCCTCGTGCCCTGTGATATAGACTGACATCCCATCCAGGGCGTCCCCTGCCTCGTGCCCTGTGATAGACTGACATCCCATCCAGGGCGTCCCCTGCCTCGTGCCCTGTGATAGACTGACATCCCATCCTGGGCGTTGCCTGCCTGCCTCGTGCCCTGTGCCACCTAGAGTAGGAATAGGTTTTTCATGGGATTTACTGAATATGTGGAGTTTGCATGTCATTGTGGGATTTCCTCTGGGTACTCAGGATTTCCATTTCTCAGTCCAAAAACATGCTGAGGCTGATTGGAGTTACCAAATTGCCTGTAAGTGTGCCTGTGTGAGTGAATGGTGTGTGAGTGTGCCCGGTGATGGATTTGGCACCCCATCCTGGGTTGTTGCCTGCCTTGTGCCCATAGGCTCCCAACCCCCACTCCAGTTTCACTGCAATCTAAACATAGCTAAAAAAAAAAAATCTTGTTCATATGATAAAATTGTTTTCCCTGATATAGGACTACAGTCATTGTGAGGGTTATGTTTCATCCAAACACTCTGCATGTCTTCAGTAAGATTCATAATAAAACATGCTATAATTTCTTGGGAAATCCCCCTATTTCCGAAGCCCTTGTATCCACCTCTCGCTGTCAAAGCAACGTGTGCTAAAAACTCTGGGAATGTGAGAGAAGGGCATGCGGGTGACGGTACGTGAGCTGTGGGTGAAGGAAGCTTCAGCAGCCAGGGAATTGGCTACAAGCTACAAGGAGAAATAACAAGTGCGATTATACCAGAGAGACTCCTCTTCAGTCTAATGAGCAGAAGTTATGACGGTTTCTTCTCGTATGGTCTGTCGATTGTTTCATGTTACATGCCTGAGTTGTTTTCTCTTTTGTTTGTGCTGTTTTTAAACCTCTAACATCGTCATCGTATCATTGGCTGTGGCTAACTTAGCTAGTAGCAACTTTTGTAAGCCTGGAAATGCAGCAGTATTGAGTAGTGGAAGTATCGCAATGGTAATTTTAACTAAATAAGTGTTTCATATGAATGTATTTTTGGCCTGAACCATTAATATTTTAGGCAAAAGCATTGCAAGATTTTTTTTATTCTTTGCCCTAACGCTAATATCTTGTATGCTTTGGACTTTTGGGGCTGGACTGTCCCTAATCCAGCCAAACAGTAATGGAAAGCACATAAAAGCTAATTATTGCAGCAGCTTGAAGACGATGATAAAGTTTTACTCACTAGTTTCGAAGGCTTAAAGGAGCATTAGATCACGCCGGCACTGCCAGCATCTGGAGGTGAAATCGCAAAGCCCCCTTTATCAAGTTAATTGGATCGACCGTGACCTTGTGGGGTGGGGGTTGGGAGGGGGGGTTAGGGAGGCTTGCTTCGGCATGAGAAGTGCAGCCTTGTGATGGTAAATTAAAGACAAACATCTTCATTCATTCTCCTGTGTACATCGGTTTGATGGATCCCCTCTCAATCCCAGACTGTCCTGACCTGGAATGGGTCAGGGGTGCTTTTTATGAATAAGACCAATGCGCTATTTAATCCTTGGGTATTAAGAATGAATCCGGGCACCTACAAGCTTTCGTGGGAATTTATTATAGCTGACCTAAAATAAGTGTGTCCTGCCATGCACTGGCGTTACGTCTTGGGTGTCCCCAGCCTTGTGCCCTAGGCCTGCAATAGACTCTAGGCTCACCAAGTCTGTACTGAATAAGCAGTTATGGAAGATGGATGTATGAACTAAAATAAGCTGTTTCAACACTGCATAATTTTGCATACAATAAAGTTTCCCTTGACAAATGACAGCACTTTCACTCCTGGGACTGAAGCAGGAAACATTTTTGTCACCAAGTCTAGCAATGCGGACGACTTGGAAATATCGGCGGTGTTGTAGTAATTTCAGTTTTTACTATCAAGGCCAGTCAGAGCCAATTGAAGGAGCGACACATAGCCATGACCACACAGGATATTTTATTAGATTCATTTACATTTATTAATTTGCCAGGCACTTTTGTCCAAAGTGATGTATAAGTCAGGTAAATAGTGCAAGTGATTTTCATGTGATTTTGCTGGGAGAACATTCCTTTGCTTGTCCTCAGAGTCATAAACTTTGCTTTTTCATACTTTTCAAAAGAGAAGGAAATGCTTAGATCATCGATAGTCTTTGCTCAGAACACCTTTATAGTCAGGTCAGATCAGGTCAGGTTGGGAAGCATGCACTGATGTAGCGTGTTGCCACACCCACAACACTCCTCGGGATCCCGGCCGGCGATGAGGATGCTGCAAATTGGATCACTCTCAGGGAAATGCGTCACATAGCCGTAGTGCCGTAACTGATGATTTCTCACAATGTGCCTCATTCGGGACTCGCCTAGCAACCGCTCATTTGATACAAAGTCAAACCAGTAGTACCCAAGGATTCTCTGAAGGAGTCCAGTCTTCATCTCAGGTCACTGGTTAGTGTCCATGTCTTACAGCCATACAGCAAGACAGGGAGCACCAGGACTCTATAGACTTCGACCTTTGTCCTCTTGCAAAGAGATCATGAGCGCCACACACCCCTTTCAGGCAACCTCATGACCCCCCATGCTCTTCCAATCCATCTGCTGACTTCATAGGAAGAGTCACCAGAGACATGAATGTTGCTGCCAATGTTGGTAAATCTCTTGACAAGGTAGACATTTTCCCCGCAGACAGACACACTACTGATGGCTGTGCCTAGGAAGTCATTAAAGGCCTGGAACTTGGTCTTTATCCAGGACACCCACAATCCCAGATACTCAGACTCCTCGCTCAGTCTCTCAAGAGCCCCGATCAGAGCCTCCATTGACTTCGCTAGGATCACAGCATCATTGGCAAAGTCAAGATCAGTAATTCTTTCTTCACCAACAGATGCCCCACAACTGCTGGACCCCATAACCCTGCCCAACACCCAGTCCATACAAGCATTGAACAGAGTAGGAGCAAGAGCAAACCCCAGCCAAACCCCAGAATCAACTGAATTGAACACTTGATGGAAATCGACAAAGGCTGCAAAGAACCTCTGCCGATATTCGCGCTTGCACTCGATGAGAACCTTCAGAGCAAGGATATGGTCAATGGTAGACTTCTTAGGCGTAAAACCAGACTCTTCTGGTTGCTGACAGGCAAGCAAGTGATCATGGATCCTGTTAAGGATGACCCTAGCAAGGACCTTATTCAGCACTGACAGCAGTGTTCCCCTCCCGTAGTTGCCTCAATCCAGGTATTTGCCCTTCCCTTTCCAGATAAGGACTACAAGTCCCATTTTACAGTCAGTTGGGAGGACTTCTGACTCCCAAATGGAAGCAAAGATTGCCTACAATCATGGACGGTCTTATCATGGAAGGTCTCCCACATTACATTAGAGTCAGCAGTCGCACCTACATCTGTAAGTTCCTCACACATCCTGCATGCAAACTCATCAGAAACAGCTTGATCTTGGAGTCTGACTGAGTCCAGCCATATTCTCGTAGTAGGTGGTAGCCTACTGGTTCCAAGCTGAATCTTCAGAGTAGCAGCAACAAGTCTTTGGTCAGAATTCACAATCTAGGCACTTCTGTAGACCGTGCAGTTCTGCAGGAGCCTCCAGCATCTGCCCACAAGGTTATGATCGATCTCCTTCGCCGCAGCACCAACATTGGAGTACCAAGTCCAACGATGTGGCTCAGGGTGTTGGAAAAAGATTCCAGCGACCCGCAGCCCCTGACCTTTAGACAGCCCTGTTAGTGCCGGTGGTCGCATTGAAGTCACCTATGACCAGTGGAGTGCACCTATGACTTCATGGTGCGTGCAGCTTTCCTGCGGGTGACTGCAGCAGAGCTGCTTCCGCAGAGAGCAAAAAAGTATCTAACTTGTTTTAATCAAGCAGTTGTGAGTTGTTTTACGCTGGCTGGAGTGCCAATACTGCCACCAACCCCCAAAAATTGTTTCCTTGCAAGTTGGAAGACCGCTTGCAGGGCCGGATGCAGTTTAACGTCATACCCAGGATAGTACAGATTGGATTTTTCGTCAGATCAGTGGCCTCTGAGCGTACAGGAGGTCAGTAGATTGTCAGCCTGCAGGCTGCTTTCATAATGCCACTCATTCTTTTATGCCTTTTGTAATAGCGTCAGTTAACATTTTTGTTTCTGTGTCATTGCTTACAAACTTGCAAGCTCTTCCCTCTAGCAAAAAATCTCACATTAAAGTATTTTAATTATTGCTGATAATGGTACATTTGGCATGTTCTTTAGTGTCCATGTCAATATGCTCCCATGATTCCCTGTAATATGAAGGTCCAGCATGTGACCTTCATCCACCCAATGGCGTTGCTGGCTCTTATTTCTGAAGGTCGCGCTCACGTTTTTAATAGCTGTCTAATGTGTTTTATTACCATCCACCACACCTCCTCAGCCGGTCACCCCCTTTTCCCGGTGCTGCTGAATAAATAGCCCATGCTATTATGTAGCCAACCCCCCCAAAAAAAAATTCTTCAACTCCATCTCCCAACCCTTTGTTGTCACTCCGTGTGTCTCCCCCATAGAATTCAATCTTCTCGACTGTTATTTTATGATGTTGTCTCATCAGTCGACGACGGATTCATTATCTCATCACTCCACCCGACGGCAGCGGCAGGCCAGCCTGTCATCGGCTTAGGCGCCGACACCCGGCTCGCAAATACATTCCTGTATCTCCCGGCCCGGCGTCCACGTCCGTCGCCTCTTTTACGTGGCTGTCCCTGAGCTTATGAATGTCATTACCCTGCCACGCTCATGGACCAGGCGATTCACGAGGAAATCATCAAACTTCCTCTTGTGTTTTTCTTTTTTTTGTCATTTTTTCCCCCCTCAGGCCGGAGATTTCGATGATGGATCTACTGCAGGGGATTGAGACAATGGCTGACATTCTGAAGCCGCAGCGCAATTAAGCTCCACAAAAAAAAAAAAAAAGAGCGGCTGATTTGGCGTCTCCGTCGTCGGCCGTCCCTCTTCTTAGCGGCGACAGTTGAAAGTGGTGTCTTTGAAAAGCAGCTAAAGGGCTATGGGTAGTGTAACACTTACTGTTGTGGTAATTCACAAGTCTTGTCATGAGCATTATGGGCCGGCACAGTGAAATTGCTCAACTTGAATCTCTTTTATCATGACAAAGTGTTTGGTGTTTGTTGACTCGTAATGGTCGCCTACGCGGCTCTTTTCTTTGCCTTGATTATGATTATTGCCGTGTTATCCGCGGCATTTTCGTGTCTGCGGGCGCTCTCTCTCCGTCTTGACATTAAAGCTCGAATGCAGAAACGGCCTGCCGAGACTTCTTAAATATTTAAAGCGGGAAAAGTCGAGTCCAGACGACGGCTGTGTGATAAACGGGCCTGTCAGTGTTTTCTAGAAAACGTCACGGAGTAAAAGTGCAGCCGAGTTTTGTTTGGCGTCTCTGAAGTCTGCCTGAGCCCCCTTGTGGCACAAACGTTTATGAAGAGATATGGCGCCTTTCGGCTCGGAATGCACACGGTGCTACTGCAGGGGATGGCTGTGGAATATATACTATACAACTAAAGGTCCTCTTAATCTCTGCCTGAGCTTGTTCCATTTCATAGGTTTGCCATCCAATTGAAAGCCACTGGAAAGAGTGAAGAAAATATTTCTTTCACATTTTTTTCACTTTAGCGCTGTTTGAAGTTTTGGGCAGCTGAGTGGGATTTGGGGCATACTGAATCTAAGATCAGTTAAACCTTGAACTATTGATATTTGATAATATTAAAGTTGAGTCCAAAGAGTTCTTCTCTTTCTCTCACTCTCGCATCTGACAAGTCTCGCAGTCCTCGAGTAAGCAAACTGAACTTAAAGTTTAACCCAGAAATGAAAAATCCAAATGGCACGACACCCGGCGTTATTGTGGGGGCATTTCTCCTTTTTTATTTACAGTCATTAAAGGCCCATTCATTTGTCAAAGCCAGGTTGTATCTCGATGCCCGAATGGAGTAGTTGGAAAAACAGTCTCCTGAGTGTCCATATGTCTCTGCCACCTCCCCCCTCCAAAAATTAAGCAGGTCTGGTGAGCTGCCATGACTTTTCTGTGCCGCTAATCTCAGGGCTGTCGTACCTACATCTTATTCCTAACCAGCAACATCTCCGGTTGGTCCATAACCTGAGCAGTCCAGATCGGAGCCTGCCGGTTTCGGATTGTTCTTTTTGGGCTTCCTGACCAATGCATGCTGGACTGGAGGCCTTTATGTCTCATGTGCTAGAGGGCTTACTTTGGTATGGTCCCGGTGATCAGCCATCTCCATCTCAAAGATATATATACCTCAAGAGAGTATCCAGAAGAAGCCCAATTGCTGCTCTCAGGCCCAGGTGTTGGCGAGTGAGAAATGATGTCCCAGCCTGGTAGATCAAAGGAACCATACTAGCTGTTGATAGACTGTATGAGCACGGCCTGTACCTCCATCGCAGGGAGGGAGGACATGTTTGGGTTTGTGAGTCAACGCTGATGGACAATCAGAAGCCAGTTCCTTTCTCCTTAATAAGGACGAGGAGGTTGTGGTGTCACAGGGAGAGCCTTTAATGGTGATGGCCAGAGGGAGGCGTGGCCACGGCCAGAGGGAGGCGGAGCCAAAGCCAGAGGGAGGCGGTGCAACGGGCAGCGAATGCTTTGCCAAGTCAATCAGTTTAAAGGGCCTCACCTGTCAGTGCTTTATATGACGTCTTTTACTGATGCTGGAAGTGAGCTCGCTGCATTGTTATTGATGGTGGTTCCTTTGTGTATATTTTTGGCTAGTATTCTTTACCTAAATTAGCCACCATTTTTTATCATATTCCCTCAATAAACAATGTAGTATAGCATGCTACAGTGAAACACTGTGCCAATAGGTGTTAAAGACCAATCAGAAGCACCTAATGCAATTTTATTCATTTGACTCGATTTATATTTTTGGATCACGCTTAAATGTGGGTGATTATTGACATTGATGCCTGTAATTTGACTGATTGTGCGTGTTTGTGGAATTAAAGTCTGCTTCCTGGTCGATTTTCAGGTAACGAGTTTGGCCATCCCGAGTGGCTGGATTTTCCCAGGATTGGGAATAACGAGAGCTACCATTATGCACGGCGCCAATACAACCTGGTCGACATGGAGCACCTGCGCTACTGCCAACTGTATGCCTTCGACCGCGAAATGAACCACACCGAGGCCAAGTACGGCTGGCTGCCATCCGAACCGGTGAGGACACACAAAGACACACACATCCAGTCACTCGTTATGGGAAAATCAGGGTCATCAGGTACCACCTCTCAGGATTGTGGGAGGAAGCCCACGGGATCATGGGAAGAACACACTAACCTCCAGGCTCACGGTCTGGGGCAGCTGTATATGCTTAGGAATAATATAAGAAATTCATAATATTTCAAATTTCAGTGTAAAAGTACTGGTGTAGGTACTTGGTTCATACACCTCCAGTCTAGTTTGATATTTGCTTGATTTTTTTTTAAACACGTGTTGGATTCAATATTAAGTGACTGTCGAGTATCTTGATCCTGTTTTCTGTGGAGCAATTAGTCCCCCCCCCCCCCCCACCACCACCACTACCACACGTAGAAGAATTAATCAGATGTTAAACGGTGCCCTCTTGGGGGGGGGGGGGGGGGGCTGTCTATGCTTGAGGAGTGTGCTGCTTTCACCGCCGGGCCCTGTTCCTCATTAATATACACGATGGAAGGCTTTCCATATCACCTGGCTTCACTAATTGGGACCGTCTTGTCTGTGAAATCGGACTTGACTTTGACCTGTTTTGAAGGTGACAGACTAAAGCGGAACTTAACCTCTCACAGTCTGCTGTTCACGTCTTAAGGTGCTAGAGTTCACATTGCTTTTATGGCTGTGTTTTTTGTGTAACTCGTCCATCTGTTCATCTTCGTAGGTGCTTGTCCTATACAGGGGGGCACTGAGCCTGTAGCCTATGCCAGGAGAATGCGCATGAAGGACACCCTGGATGGGTCGCACTGGGCGTGAACGAAATGCAGTTTAGAGAAGGTCATTTACATAGCTGCGTGATTTTAGCTTGTGGGTGGAAACCAGCATAAGCACGGAGAACCTGCAGACTTCACACATACAGAGCCAGGTGTGGGATTTGAACCCAAAATTCTGTAAGTGTGAAGCCACATGGCTATTCGCTAATTTCATACACACATGATGGTCTGGAATTAGGACACTTATATCATAAATGAATTTTACAGAGAAAATGAAGACGCTCATCGGTCAGATAATGAAAGCATGAGCTCAGCACCTCCATCTTGGGACCCGGTATCGGGGGAGGGGCGGGCTGGCTGGCCTGTGGTGGGCTGGGAACCTCTTATCTTTCTCCCAGGAGCAAATATGCTGGCACTGACAGGAGGAAGCAGACGGTAAATGCTGCTGACTGGGTGACAGCGATAATCTCTGTTAATGACACCTTATTAGCTGCTTCCTGGGGGCACCGCGACCACATACGCTGCTAGGGGTCGCCACCTTCTGACAGGCCTTATGCTCCCTGTTAGCCCCCCCCCACCCCAAAAAAGGGTCTCGTTTGTTGGACAAGGCTATAGTGCATAACTTACAGAAATTAGGTTTTCTACAGTCTGGGAGGGAAGGAGGGAGGGAAGGATGGATGGATGGATGGAAGGAAGGGAGGAAAATTATTGCACGAGACATTATTTTACCCTTCACAATTGCCTATTTTGCTCCCTTCGCTCACGTCTGAAATCATTATGATTGCTAAAGCCTACACACTACATGTAAGTGATTCTGTGTCTGCCTTCCGACTTTACTGTAGGCTTTTGTCAGCGCGAAGCATGAGGGAGACAAGGTCATCATCTTCGAGAGGGCCAACTTGGTTTTCGTCTTTAACTTCCACCCTTCCCGAAGTTACAGCAACTACAGGGTGGCCACAGAAACGCCAGGGAAGTATCCTTTACAGTGTTATCATCACAAGCTTGTTCGTTCAGCGGGTTTCAGGACACGTGGTTCTGCAGGGGTTAAATGATTCGAATTGCAGTTTCACCCTAAATACGAGTGTTAAGTGCTACCTACATCTGCATGTATATTGCGATACATTCGAACGATCATAATTCAGTTCAGGTATGTGTTTGGCGACATATCCCAGCATGCCTTTCTCCATGGTATGTCAGACTTTTGGCCGATGTAGGCTAAGGTCATTAGTGTAGAATGGCAGAGAGTTTGTTCAGACTTCTCGGCCGCTCTTCAGAGACGCGCTGTGTTCTCCAGTGCTTCGGTGATTAGCCCTGTGTCTGGAGGCCCTCTTTTCGATCTGTTTTCTCTCATGTTTCTTTTGTCCAAGCTTATGAAGTTATATCTTCAGTTTCATAGTTCTTGTGAAGAATCTGAGGGGCCATGACCGCTGAGGGTTTGAACTGGTCAGAAGCTCGCGCCTCTAGTACCTGCCATCGGCGGTGTCCATGGCAACGTCGGTGCCTCTCTGCTGAGGGAGAACCATCGTGTCGGCTGTTTAAGACCTCAATAAATCCAGTTCTTGTGAAGTTTCTCATGTCTGGGTTTGACCTGAGGGTTCGGTTTCTCTAAACGCTGCCAGACTGCAGCCTGCGTACGCTCAAGCTCGCCTCTAACCCCGAGACCCTTCTCCATATTCTGGCCGGGGCCCGGGGCTCCGCGAGTTGCCGTGTTATGACGTCCGTATGAGCAGAGTAAGAAGCAGGAGGCCATGAATGATTAACGGACAGCCATGGATTAGCATTCCCAGGGACTTTCGATTCCAAGGGTTGATGGGTGGTAAATGTTCCTCCTTTTTCGACTCTACAGCTATGTATCCGACACAGTGAGGCCGTCTTTAACTCAAACTTGGATGAAATGCATGTTCTATGAGTCTCTCTCACACTATTCAGGGGAGGGTCTTCTTCTTTTGTTAGGAGATTTTTGACAAGTATGTAAGCTGGGAATTTTGGCAAGCATCCGGCAGCGTTTAAGGGTGCCGGCCTGGCGTGTAGATGTCGTAGCAGCAAGCGCCCGTACCTTTCCTGGTGTTCCCAGTGTCCCTGGGAGTGATGGACACGTCCACCTCCTGGTTATGGCTGGCTGTTGTTCGTGTCACCCCACGCGGGTAGATCGGAAATACAAACAAACGAAAAAGACGGGACACATCATGGGTGGCTGTACATTTGGGGATGGGGGGCAGAGCACTGCAGAAACACTGCCGTTTGGGGGTGGGGGAGCATACTTCTCTGTCTGCATGCATCGTCAGGCGCCCAGCAGGGTTGTAGCTGTGGAGCACTGTTGAGTTGCCCTCATCTGCTACCCCGAGCCCCGCCTACCGCCGC
The DNA here is from genome assembly GCF_023856365.1 of Brienomyrus brachyistius. NCBI lineage: Eukaryota > Metazoa > Chordata > Actinopteri > Osteoglossiformes > Mormyridae > Brienomyrus > Brienomyrus brachyistius. The sequence goes on from NC_064549.1 coordinate 14,473,898, forward strand.
AAACTCGCTGTGACCTGTCACCGTCACATACCCTCACACTTCCCACTGGTAGCTTCCCCAACTGCAACCAAAAATCAGTACTGTGTTCATTATAGTTCTGTTTTGAAGCAGCCCCTAAATACAGCTATTTTTGGTATCCTCATTAAAACAGGCTGCTAGCTTGATTATGATTCACTGATTGTGTTAAAAATAAAAAGGGGAGTTGGGGTGGGGGGCTCATCTTATTTTCTTATTTTTGTATTTTATTTTTCTGTTCTGTGAACTCCATTTGCATTTATGCTCTGTGGAGCAGCTATTCAAAGGAAAGGAAGAAGACAATGAAAATGAAAGATCAGCTAATGAACTGGTAATAAGTATTCCTTTGGCGTTAGTCAAACTGAACGGATTTCGACCAGATTCCCCTGGTGCTTTGGACAAATTTGACAGCTTCTGTTCTAGACAGCTTCAAAGCCGTATCAGGAAAGGTGGCTCTTTTAAATGCTTTTTGAAGGTTATGTCCAGCGGTCAGAAACCAGATTAGGGTAGGGGGGTGAACGTCAATGAACATATTTCCTATCCATCCCGGGGTGCGGTGAGGCCTCCTGGTTTAGCGACTGGGAAGTGTGGCGAGGGATTCGCTAAAACAGTGACTGTTGGAGAAAGGCGGGGGCTGTTCTCTCCGCTCAGCTGGGAGTTAACCACCACTGTTTGGGTTCAGAATGAAAGGATTTGTATTTAACAGGATAGATGTAGCAGGCATGCATTTGAGCCACAAAGACACAACAGCTGCAAAGTCTTGAGTCTCAGAAAACAAACTTTGAAGATATACAGAGATGTTTCATGAGCTCCTTCTGGGAGGCCATTTGGAAGAAGGACTTACCCCTCCAAGCAGCTCATTCTCTCTTTCTTCGTTTTGTCAGGTTTCTCTCTCTTCTGCTTTCTCCATCTCCCATTTTTCATCTCTTTTTATTTTTTTAAACCAAGAAAGTAGTTGCTGGGGAAGCAACTTCCCTGCTGTTCTTAACACCAACTGTGAGTTCAGGTGGTATTCAAAACAACACCATGCGAAACGTGTGTTCCAGATGTTTTTGTGTGGAACATCTCCTGCGCTATTGACTTACTCTGAGTTACACCATGTGGTCTGTGGCCTGAGTCACTGTTACAATTGTGCTGTATGGTCTGTAGAATCCTGACCCAAGTTACAGATAACGCTGCATCATGGGGTCTGTAGTATCCTGACCCAAGTTACAGATAACGCTGCATCATGGGGTCTGTAGTATCCTGACCCAAGTTACAGATAACGCTGCATCATGGGGTCTATAGAATCCTGACCCAAGTTACAGATAACGCTGCTCATGGGGTCTGTAGAATCCTGACCCAAGTTACAGATAACGCTGCATCATGGGGTCTGTAGTATCCTGACCATAGTTACAGGTACCACTGCATTGTATGGTCTGTAGAATGCTGACATGAGTTACTGTTACCATTACATGGTGTAGTCTGTAAAATCCTGACCTGTGTTACTGTTACCATTACATGGTGTGGTCTGTAAAATCCTGACCTGTGTTACTGTTGCCATTACATGGTGTGGTCTGTAAAATCCTGACCTGTGTTACTGTTGCCATTACATGGTGTGGTCTGTAAAATCCTGACCTGTGTTACTGTTGCCATTACATGGTGTGGTCTTTAGAATTCTGAACCGAGTTGCTCTTACCACTGCCTCATGTAGTCTGTATAGTCCTGACCTGAGTTATTGTTACCCGGATGCTTTGTGGTCCTGATGCTCTGCTGTAGAATGAGGCCAACCCATAAGGGCTCCCCATTGTGAAGCGCATGAGCATGACCCACTGAGTCACATGACACAGCTCCTTCTTTTTACCAGACTTTGAATCTGAGCAGGGCTCCTTGCCACAAAGAGGGGTAAAATCTAGGTCTTACTGCTCCGGAGAATAAAAAAAATTGTTACCCATTGAAATTTAATCGTCTTGAGCTTTTTGACAGGCACTGAAACTTTTTTTTTTCTTTTCTTTATAGTCTTTCAATGGATGATCTTCAAGCCAGGAGCTTCTTCGAGGAGCTTAGAGCATCTGAATCCTGATTGGGTAATTTCATGAAAGGCATACCTGTCTGAAGTGATGAGTCTTTTGATAAAGGTCTGAGTCTGAATGGGGTCACCATCCTCTCATTTGACAGGGACATTTTGCCTATGCGCTGTTACCAATCATAAAGACATTGCTTTGTTTCTTCGGAATATGTTTGGAATATAATACGTACCTGTTTGTATTTTATTATGGGCGAACATAGGCTAAACTGCCCAGAGCTCCAAGATAACTGGACAAACAAGCACAGAAGTGCCATGGAGAAGGTGATTTACATGCGTGGATTATTCTGCAGAATTTTAATGTTTTTTTATTTTTTTTTTTTTAATAATTTTTTTATAATGAGGATTTTTTTTTCCCCCGGCAGCCATGCCGTTTGTTCCCTGGCCATAAAACGCTGCCGTGTCTTGTTTTGAACTTGCGTGTAATTACATTTGACTTGGCTGGAATTCCCATTCCCGACTCGTGTGGGAGCAGATCATGGCCCCTCATTTAGGTGACCCACGGCACAGGGCGGGATGACCCCCCCCAGGACTGGCGGGTTGCGCTCAGAGCAGTAGAGCCGTCAGCTTTTAGCCAGAAGGTAGCTGCTGTAAATGTCAGGAGAGCTTCTGTTTCTATGCCCCCAAGCAGGGTATTTTTAGCCAGAATCGCACTGATGGGGGAAAGTATTCGGCTGTAAGTGGTGAGCTGTCGATCCTCCTGCGATCAGCCGAGAATTAAAGGTTACGGCTCGAGTTCTGGCTGCAAGCTCCTTCAGCCGATGGCTGCAACTCATCGGGTCAGAGTAGGTCGCTCCCCATAGGTCACTGCAGCGCCACCTAGTGGTTTGGCTCACAAGTTTCTGTTAAACCCGAAGTGGTCTGTCACCATAGCCCAGTTCCTACACTGACGTTAGCATAACGGCTCCTTTTCAGCACCTCTCCCTACACCTGCTGTTCCAGTCAGTTAGTAAGTAATCCTTGTTTTGGGCTCAAAGCTCTGAAATATTCCACAGCACAGCTTTGTCTGCTTATGGAAGACAGCTGTTTGGGATGGAGGATGGAGGGGGAGTCCGCTCCTGTGCTGCCATATCCGGAAAACATCAGGAGGGCAAGCTGGTTGGAGAGAAGCTGCTTCCAGAAATAGCTGTGAACATCAGCAGAGTGCGAGCCCAAAGTGCTCAGCCACTCTCTCCATGACCTTAATCACTCTGTGCACTTTATTTAATAATCCCCATCGTATATGCACAGGTAGGAACGCTGACCCATCCTGCTATACCCACGCACACATTATGTAATTATATCATTGTGGGGACTCTCCATTCATTTCTATGGGGAAAACTCATCCCAACATGACGACCTTAACCCCTACCCAGCCCTAACCTTAACCATAAGTAGCCAAACAAAATATGAGATTTTCGGTCCCCATAAAGTAAAAAAGTCTGTGTGAGAGTGAAGATTGGTATCAGACAATTTAACGCGGGCGGGGAGGGGGGGGGGGGCGTCACACATTTTTCCCACCCCCCAGAAACAAATGTGGTGAATGATGTTGCTGGAAGGCTGGGCAGTGGTATTCCAGTCGTGGCATTCGAACCTTTAACCTTTCGTGCCACTTATGTGAGCCAGTGATGTCGTGGCCACTTTTCGCACGTGGACCTACTTCTGATGGAGGACTTAGTCGCCTTTAACCGGCCAGCCGAAGGGGAGGTTGCTATGACCTTAGGGACGCCTCTGCTAAAGTCAAAGCACGACTCCGCCTGTCGGAGCTGCCATGCTGGTGCTTCTCCGTGGTGACGACCCCCCTCCCCCACCACGTTCAGAATAAGATTGACTCTGTTGATCTCTGGGGGTGTACAGCAGCAATAACATAGAGCACAGATGACGTTACTGTACATATAGTGCCAAACCAGCAGATACTACGCATAGTGAAAACAAGGTGAACTGAAGGGGCAATCAGATATAAAAAGTACACAGGACACAAATAAATGTAATTGGTGCTTTTGGGTCACTGCTACATCTCCCCCTGCACTGCATTGCCAGGCCCTGAACCACATTGGCACTTCGCCTATGTTGCCCACCCCTCCCCCTCCACAGCATTAGCACTCCCCCCTGCCCCCTCCCCAAGCTGGTGCTCCCCGCGTTTCAGGCTTGCGATAACCACCCCGAAAATGACTCTGCTCCTTCAGCAAAAGACTGTGGTGTAATGTGGCATTAGTCTGCAGGGACTGTGCACAAAGAATCTCTTCTTTTTAATCATCTGTATCAAAGCAGACAAGATGATGCAGAAGCGGAGCTTCCTGACTCCTGGGACGGACGAGCGAGCGTTTGAGTGCTCCTTCCGGGCTCCGACTGGCCCACTGAGAGACGAGGTGATTTGTCATTCTGCTAATTAAGCGCCCACTCGCAAACCAGCTCCCTCGGTGTGGGTTTACCTCATTTCGGCCTCAAAACTGCAGCAGCCTCCCCTCCTGGTGCCTGAGCTAAGTGGGGGGATCGACAAGGAGGTCTAGGGCTGTTTTGCTTAGCTTTCCCCTATGGTTTTCCAAAGATGGGCGAAAAATTGCAGTTTATCCTTGGTCCCTTATTGCCGCGGCTCCGCATGCATGAGGGTCCTTCCTGCCCTGGGGAAGGCAAGTCAGCATGGTAAACGCGGTACGGTGAATCATAAACAGCACCAGCAAGGAACCACTCAGGGGGCGGGAAATAAGCTGGCATTTTTACGTGTAGCCCTTTTAGATGGCGCTAGTACTTAAATTACGAGAATGTGTGTTGGCTACCTGCTTATTTAGTGCATATGCTATCACTACGCAGGACTGGCAAGTCTTGACTTTTCAGGATGGGAGAGCTCCCTCTTGTGTTGTGATGGTGCCATTACCACGGCATGCAACGGCAGCACTGGCTAGCTTTAGGCCAGTTGTTGTTGATTATGCCGATTTAGCTTCTCGCTAACTAGGAGCGGCCACAAAACAACATGGCAGCTTCCCAAACTCTGAGCTGAAACCTGAGAGGGTGCCCACTGGCTAACTGCCGGCTCCTAAGCGAGACCCCTGGCTACGTCAGAGCTCCGTTTCCTGCACAGTGATTGCCCACCGCGTTGCCAGTGAGCGCCACGCGGTTCCTCCGGGTCCTCTCTCCTCTACACCTCTGTCTGCTTCACTGTTCATCCCTTCTTCCGCAGCAGCGCCTAAATATTGGCAAACTGTCTGGCTTCTTCCCAGAAAAACATCTGCCTGGATTTGTTCAATTAAAATTTATTTGCAGCCGTAGATTTCCAAGCGTAAGCAGATTGTCGTTTTCCATTTGGCCCATTCGAAGCGCGTCCGAAACACCAGCAAAACCCAAATATTTGTAATGTAAGCTGTTTTTTCCCCTCTTCTTTTTCCCCCATCACCATATTCACATTCTGCACCGAAGCACCAGAAAAGGTCACCTCTGCCTGTTAGCTGGTTTTGTTTGGTTCACAAAGCTGCTGGCTTTGAGAGTTTGTTTGGAAATGCGATAGAGAATCTACCCTGATTGGGAGGGGGACTCACAGCCGGGGTGGGGGGTGTTACCACAGCCAGATACACACGCCATTATGATAGTTAAGCTGCCGGCAAACGTTACTTATAAGCAGAGGGGTTTAATGGTTAAGGATATATACAGCAAAAGGACATTACATAACATAATCAAGAGAAATGCAGGTCCTTTGTGGCGCACTTGATTTTGGGGGAATTCAGAGACGCGGATTGGTGACAAGGGCAGACGCGGGACCCTTTGCCGGGCCGTTCTTCATTACCTCCCTGCACAATGGGCTTCCCTTAACAATCTCCTTGCTCAGACACCGCATCGTGCTGGACTCCGATGAGGTTCGATACGGGGGTCACGGCCGCCTGGATCACAATACCGAGTTCTTCACGGAGCCCATCCCATTCAACGGACGCTCCCACTCCATGCTGGTGAGTCCGGAGGTGAAACATCTTTCCTGCGCTCTTATTTAGCCTGCCAGCCTCGCACAATGGCTTCAGAGTTGTCCCTTCATTGCCCTCAGATGGTATTCTAACTCACTGGGGGCTTCAGGTCATCACATGACCTGTCGGGAGCCAATGAGGTTGCAGCTAGGCCTCCGATTATACATCTCCTTTATTTCAAACTCCTTTTATTCTGAACTTAAATTTAGCATGCACAGTACAGCTCAGCTCTATTCCCCTATTCAGGCTCCAACAGCAATTTTAAATGGTTAAAAAAAAAATCAGTGAAGAACAAATCGGTGTATAAGATTATTCTCTGCTCTGTTGGCTGCCAAAATGAGTGTTGGGTAGAAGCCCTGAGGAATGTCCTTATCTACCCCGCAGCTCTGGGACACAGTCACGCACTTCAGGCTTTTGGAAAATAATTTAGAGAAGCTTCACCAGTCAGATAAATAGCCACAGTTCAAGGCAGCTCATCAAGCCTATGCGACCCCTATAACCTGTGACATCTACAACCAATATGAATTTTTTTTAGTGACTTTAGATTGTGGCACAGATGAGTGGAACTGACCACATGAAAAGATAACACGTCATTTTTCTAAAGTAACTCCATCCATCTATCCATCCATGTCTATCTACTCAAGGAACCATGGCAATTATTATATCAGGTATCTAAGTTTTTTTTTTTTTCTTTCTTTCTATTTTTATGTCTGTATTCAGCATTTTTGATTCCCACCCACACCCCCCCCCCACACACACACACACACATATGGGGTCTTTGTGGGCCTTTTCTCCAGCCTTCCCTTTGCTCTTGTATCATTAATTCTCTCTGCAGCCCCTTCTCTAAGATGCCTGTCTCTCTTATTCCTCCTCTCCCTCCTCTTTTTCTTTGTTCTCATCCACTCAGGTGCAATTTATCTACCCCCTGTATTGTTGGCATAGCGCGGAGTTCCGTTCCCCCGTTTGTGCGCTGGATGTGTTGTCACGTCGCTTTGAAGGCGGGTAGCATAGCTTGTTACTCTTGTCTCAGCGCAGGCGGAGAATCGGGGAGAGAATGTGGTAATAAGACGAGCAGGCAAACTGGGCTGAACGGCACATTATTGATATTCCCAGTGTTTCTCAGCCTCGTGCGCGGCGTACATGATGAATTCAAATTCCGAAAGAATGGCATCTTATAAATGTCGTAGAGCAACAGAACAGGAACTCGCACTACATGTATAGCGATATTAAACGATGTAGCTGAGGTTTTAAAGCTAGCAGTGATGCTGGGTAATTTGACAGGGGATGAAAGGGAGATCTTTCAACCCGGAGCTTTGCTTCGTAGTTCAAAATCAGAAAAGACAACTCATCTGAACCGAGGGAGGGGGGAAATAACAGAGGATCTGAAAGAATTGGAGGGGGTCTGGGTGATTTGGGGGGAGCAGATGGTAGTTTTAGGCTTGTAAGGTTTTCCTGTCCATCAAAGCCAAGCACCGTTGAGTCAGTGGCTCAAGGTCACTCTGCCAGCCAGCCAGAAAATTTGTTTACACTTGTAACGCCCCATACAGAGCAACCCACTGTTGATTCTTGTCATGAACTACAGGTTAGGGCGAGTGTCAATGTGAGTATTTGTTTGCTGGTTAGTGAGTATTTAGCAGCTATTGATTTCACTAGTTCCTCTGGGTTCTCCAGTAGCCTCCACGCTATCCGTGCGGATCCACCCTTAGCGGCTCTGTGTGTCGAGAGAGAGAGAGAGATGTGGGCAGAGAAGCCGGGGTACGACCATTACTGTAGAGCAGCAGCAGCTGTGAATACTCATTAAGCAGAGAAGAGCTGTACCCCCATAGCAGCTGGACCTGCATGATAACAGAGAACATTCAGTTCAGGAGTGCGAAACACCATGATACTCTATTATTCAGCAAATCCATATTTTAATGGCTGATCTTAGCCCTTCCTTTCGACAGCCAATTAAATCAGAAGGGGGGAATGTCCCCCTGGCCTTATGCTCGGAACAGCCTCTTAGTTTGATGCCTTCCCTAGCCACTGATGACCACTAATGGCCAATGTACAGGATGCTCTTTAACAGAACTGCGCTACATTTTTAAATTTAAATTCTTCCAATTCCGTGAACTTCTTAGACTTCCAGAACTTTCTAAAGTAAAATAAATCTATCTGGCAGACCTGGGGAGTTCTATAGTGTCTCGCCAAAGACTAGCTCTAATAACGCGGAAGATGCGACTTCCTCATGCTTAATAGGCGAAATCGCGCTCTTTTCTCCATCTTCTGTCTGTCCCTTTCACGACTTCCCACCAATATTAAAGCATGGCAGATAAAATGAAAAAGTAATACAGAAACACTCACTGATGCCGTTACAGACCTCTCATTCGCGTCTGTGAAAATATAAATGTAGGTGTTTCTGTCTTTATGGGGTTTCTTGTCTCCAGGCTCCCGTTTCTCAGTTGAAAACGTGTGACACTCTTCCATCTCCTCCATTTTTTTTTGTGTTTTTTTTTTTTTCCTGATTTCTTCATCCACGCGCTGTGTTCACCGTCAACCCTTTTATAAGGGATTGAAAGCAGTTTAACAAGTTCTCTGTTGATCTCCATGCGATTATGATTTTAAATAGGGCTGTTTGGGGAGTGGGGGAGGGGGTCATTTGAAGAAGTGGGGAGAGAAGGTTTGTCCTCGATTCCTGTCTGCTTGAAGCTTCCCATACTTACCTCTCCGTGTGAAAAGCCGCTTCATAATTACTGGCCTTGAATATGGAAAAAAACAAATTCATTTTTTTCCATGCCGTTGCCAAGAAAGGCCGGAATATGAAATATTCCTGCTCCATAATTTTTTCACGCAGTAATACCCAGACCTTACCCAGCTCCTGCCAGGTCCACATATTTATCCTGTTCCACCTCCTGCATACCTGAATTAAGTAATCAATGGCCTGATAATGAATTAACCAATAGTATGTGATGTTTGGATGAAAGAGAGGCTGTGGATTGGGTGCAGATGTGCTGTTTTAAAGATTTCATACAGCGCCCCAGTGTAGCTTGTGGCTGGCAGCATCGCTGGATCGCAGCACGCTCTGGCGACTGGGTCCGATTTACACGTTTAAAATCTGGCCTTCTGAAGACGACCCATCAGAAGTTGGGTGCACGATTTTCCTTTCCGCTCATCAGCGGAACGCTGTGATGTTCCGCTGTCGTCATAGGCGACAGGAAATGTCAGCTGTCGCCAAGTTCCCACTGAAAGGACGAGTTTAGCAAATAAAAATGATTCGGTTTTCGTCACGCTTCCTCAGAAGTTTGACAAAAGGAGTCTTTGTTTTATATTAACTGTCAGGCTTTGTTTAAGTCTCCCAACAATGAGCTCCAACATCCTTCTGAAATGTAATTTTCTCTCATGGTACTTTCTTGGGTAATTATTAACAACTTTCCAACTGTTGTCTTCAGAGCCCGCTAAGTAAGCAACCTTCTCACCCACCGCTCTGAGTATGCAGAGGGAATTGGTGCTGCTATTGTGTTCGATAAAAGATGAAAGAAATTATTAGATAAAGCAATGAATAATTAGGATGTTGAGATCGTGATGTACCTAAAAATTGTATTGTATAAAAATAATATACTTTCCATGCACACTCATATGCATACTTTGCAAAGTGATTAAATACTGACGCAAAACGTATGTGCATTTCAAATTATGTTATCCTCAGCATCGATGATATAGACTGACATTTAGTCTAATGTCATATACTGTAGTCACCACAAGAGCCTGTGAGGCGGTAAGATGTTGGGTCTTCTAGCCATGGAAGGGTGATTCTAGCCCAGACAAAAGTTTTAGTCCCATGGAAGTAAACCACAATGCACCAAATGTGCTGTGTGGTTGAAGGACCTTCTGCTTTGGGTTGAAGGCAAAGAGAGAAACGGCATAGCCAATGGTGGGACCATCTGGACCATCTACTGAATGGTAGTGACCAAAAACAAAGAACCGTCTTTCATTTTCGATCCCATCCATCTTCCAACTGGGTATCCAACAAAGCTAAAACTAATCCCTGAACACAGCGGACAGGATTCTGCCCCATTGCAGTGCGTACACATGCTGTGGGCAATTCAGAGTTGCCAATTAGCATGTTTAGAGTGCTACATGGTGGAGCATCCAAACACCACATGCACAGAGCGGGGGCGGGCCTATTAAGCCCCAATCCCTCCCCATAGGAGCATTTTGAGCTGCTCTGCTCCTATGGGCGTCAAGAAGATTCAAAATAAAAGCCTGTTTGGCTGGAGGACTTGAAGAGCTCAGTGGGTGAACTTCTCACAAGTGCCGTGCATATCTCAAACACGCTTATAACTGTGACAGGGAGATGGGCTCTCTTACAATAGTGACTGCGGTGTCTCATATCCTGTAGCATTTGGCTGCTTTGTGAGAATAATTTGGAGGGAAAATGGGAAAATCCAGAAATGATATGATGTGTCCTACTGGCTTTCTTATTGAAGCTTGATTTGCTTTGATCTGCCTTTACGACCTGTGACAAAGCAGAGAAAAGTCAGGGGAACTTTTTCTTTTTGTAGTTAGTGGCCTTACTGTTGAAGGGAAAAGCTGATAAACAGCTGGTTAGCGCTCCAGGCTAACAAAGGAGCCTAGAAGGATTAAGAACTTCCTTATTAGCGCGGATCCTGTTTGCAATCGCTCTCCCCATCTAACTAGAGTATTTAAGTGAGGGTGAACTAAAGGATCTGATTAATCGGGGGATAATTTCGAGATAGCTATTCTCAGGAAACTTGCTTCTCATAGTATTACGGGTCATATGACCTTTCGAGAATAGTGTCATTGGTCACAATTTCATCAAATTTATTAAGCATTAATGTAACATTGTGTTCCTGACATCATTAACATGCTGTTAATTACTTCCATTATCCAGTTAGGGGGAGAGTGATTCTGGTAGAGAGGTTAGGATTTTTCTTCCACATTTGAATACGCTTATGGAAAATATTTCATTTAGCAGACACTTTCATCCAAAGCAACGTACTATTGATATGGCAGAGTTAGACAGCCACTGAAATAGAGGGTTAAGAGTCTTGCTCAAAGATCTTAGAGCGAAATCACTTTGCCAACCCTTCCAATCATAGGCACAGCATGCTAACCCACTGAACCATACACTGTCCCCAAAAGCTTACACTTGGTATTGCTTGGCAGAGCTCATGGGAGTTTTACTTACACAAAAATGTTCTGAGGCAGAATGAAAGATGATTGGTTCAGAGAGATGACCAATCAGATTGTATAGGAGGTCTCTCCAAACAACTAAAGGAGACTTTACCCAGACGGAACATTTTTGTGTAAGTAAAACTCCCACAAGCCCAGGCAGATTCCCAACGAAGTACTAAGCAGGTCCTACTCCGTTTAGCTTTTGAGATCAGTTGAGAGTGGCCACATATATCATACTTCCCTAAAAACTCAGCTAACCGATTCTGCTACTGGGCTTTTTGTGTATAATTAAGATTCATGCATATCTTTGTCAGTACTTCTGCTTGTTCTCAAAACCATGTTCTAAAATGTGTTTACACTCTCCATTTATTTAGAGAAATGCAGTTTTCAACTGGCTGTTTCTCTGCTAATGGCTTAGTTGCCTGAAGACAGTCTTTCCCTGTGGTCAGATGGCGTAGAGCTTTTACTTTATGTCATATTGTGCTTGTTTTTAATATGTTAATTTAAAACAACAAAACTAACCAGATTCCTCTGACAGCACCCAGAGGCAGCATCGGATATAACAGCAGCAATTGCAGACACTCCTGCAGACCTCATTCATTATGCTTCTGCAAGAGAATTAAATATGTACTTGTTTTTCAAATTATTCTTGCAGGAAGAAAAAGAGAGGAAAACAAAGTATGATTTTTCTCCATCGGGCGCTTTCTTTGAAATGTTAAATGCAGTGTTGGTGTGTTCAGTTAAATAACGTGTTTTGTCACAGTCCAGCACAGATCTGCGTCTTACTTCGGCCCTATTAAGCAAGTGTCTTTAAAATTCTCTCCTCTGTGAGAAAAACAGGTAGCGATAGCACCACTGGCTAAGAATGCTGGGATACAGTCTTTGAGAATATAATGCAATGTTTTGTTTTTTTTACCCCACCCATCTCCAACAAACCTTCCCTTGCCCCCCCCAGATTTATATCCCCTGCAGAACATCGATAGTACTGGCCAACGAGGAGATTGATCACAGCTGCTGATGGCCGGCAGCTGGTCTCTGTGGACCAGTGCAGCGGCAACGTCACAGTATTAGCATCTGAGAGCATGTGACACGCGCCACAAGAAGCCTGCCCCATTGGTTTACACCACACCTGCTCCTGTGGACATACAGGCTTCACTGCTGAGCAGTATCGTTGGTGATCTGCAGTGTGTCGGTACACCTGCCTGACAGAATGGCTCGATCAGGAGACTTTCCCCTCTGCGACTGTCTGCTGCTATTTTTCAAGGCAAAACTTTGACCAACACTGGCCCAGTCCACTGCTGATGTTGCAACAATAACACAATAGTTACATCAATGTAAAAGTGATCCTATTCAAAGCATTTCTATCAGTTTATGTACTAGTTTCGAAAAGCACTTAATGCTAACCAGTTCCTTATTTGTAATAATCACCCCATCGTTCAGTGTGGCAATTTTTTGTGATATTGAACAAGTTGCCCTCTTTGGAAATGTATATTTAAGTAACTGGGAATGCATTGCATTTTACTATAATGCAGAAATTTGTTTGATTTATATTTCACAATAAAAAACATAATTAAATATAATGAAATATAATTAAATTATCACACTAGAAAATGCAGCACAGATCATTTCAGGAAGTGTTGGGATCCAATGTGATGCACGATTCAACAGTTTTTTAGGGACTGACTACCATAAACTGTGTTTAAAACATTATGGGTGCTTTAGTGAATTTGAGTTTTTGCTTACGTCTTTACGGCCGTCTTTACGTGATCATGAGTTTGAACCAAAGATTCACGGTAATTGTTGTGAGTGTTCGTGTAAGTCGTGAGCCTCTTTGCCCGTCCCTTCTGCTCATTCTCTTCTCTCGCCGCATCACGTCGTCGTCAGGCACTGGCCTGCATCGTGCATTTTTGACTTGCAAAAAAAAAAGGCAAATAAAGCAAGGATCTTGTCTCTATTAGACCTCTTGTGGAGCTGAATTTCTCTCTCTGTCGTACATCGGGCAGGTTTGCCTTGCACCTCATTTCCCTGGCAGGGCTGCAATCTGCATTCACAGATTATATAAAAATAAACCTGGAGACCTTCTGTCCAACTGCACTGAATTACTCCATGGCCATCACTTTAACCCGCCCCCCACCCCATTTTATAATGTTACACAATTCACTTACCAATTGGGGGGGGGTGTTGGCCAATAATAATTAAAGAAAAATCCCTCCATTAATGTAAACATGAGGAAATTGATTCTTCAAACACAGTAAGCAAATGGTAGACATTATGACTAATTATTCCATACTCTGCTAACGTACAATGTGTCCATTTGAGTTATCTCTGTAATCCTCTTAATAACTATCATTTCCAGTAAAGCCTCCATTATGGAATTTAATAGCATTAATAATGCTACTGCACCATAAAATGTATATGGGGGGGGGGGGGGGGGTGAGTGAGTTGTTTGCTCTATCCTGGGCTTGTTACTGCTGAAATACAGCTACTGATGTTCAAAAGTAATCTTAAAACAAGTCTTTGAATTTGCATTATTTCCCTTGTCATTTCAGTGCATGTCAGTGACACACCTCATACGCACTTATCCGACTGAAAATGCCTTTTCCTTTGAAGTACAACGCCGGCAGGGTTTAACACTCTGACTAATTCTTAGTTGCTTCTTTACCTCTCTTTTTGTGCTCCTCTTCTCATTAAGACATTTCTTTCATGGGGAGAGGTAGAGTTATGGCTTTAATTTAACTTGGGATAAGGTATCGGAGCCTGCCCCCCCCCCCACGGACCAGGGAGGTATTGGCACTCCTGTGTTCTTTCAGGGCTTATCCAGCCGATTTTGTAATTGATCTTGTACACATTGATGATTGAGTATTTGTTTGCTTGCTGTCATGCAGGCATCAAATGCTGGATCGCTGACCTAAAGAGGAGGTTTAGGGTTACTAAATGTTCCTTATGTACATCCATCCATCCATCCGGGGGGGGGGGGGTATGCATAAATCTCATTTGGGGACCAAAATGTCCCCAAAGTGCAGTAAAACCTGAAACTTGCCTCCTTTTGGGGACAGTTCTTCAGGTCCCCATTTGGATAACCTGAACTTTATAAAAATCTGTGAATGCAATCAAAAAAGTAAAAGTGCCAAAAGTCTTGTATTTTGGTTGGTTACTTATGGTTAAGGTTAGGGCTGGGTAGGGGTTTAGGGTGTCGTGATTGGGATTAGGGTTTTTCCCATTGAAATGAATGGACGGTTCCCATTTAGATATGTGTTTGTGTGTCTTGTATATTACATTGTTGGGACCAAATGTCCCCACAATGTGATAAAATCCTGTTATTTTTACCTTGTGGTCCACTGGCGGAAACTCTATTTAGAAAAATCTAACTGAAAACAAAAAATGAAAAATACCAAAAGTCTTGAATTTTCTTTGGTTACTTATTGGTCAGGATGTTATTGATGGCTTTTGCCAATAAGGATGAATGGACGGTCCCCACAAAGATATGAATACAAACATTGTGTATGTGTGTATACACACACCCATACACACACACACACACACACACACACACACACATATATATAAAATATAAAAGAGAGAAATAGTGATATAGAGCCGTTTGCTCTATTCAGAGTCACATGGTGATCAGGGTCTGAAATCAACGCGGGTGGTGCTGGTGGGGGAGGAGGGGAGGACAGTGTCAAAGGTGAAGGAAACCTTGATGTTTTGACGGTTCATGGTTTCCACTGTGAGGCAAGCCGGGAAACGAGGGGAGCTGCCATCTCCCAGCCAGATGGAGCCACATTCAACTGTCAGGCCGAATTGCTCGTCTCTGCTCTGTCTTATAATAAGCACAGAGCCGGCGAGCTGTGGAGAGGCAGAGAAGGAAACAATGGATAATCATCTTGTTATAGCAAGGAACTTTTTTTCCGGCAAAAACCTGGACGGCGTAGAAGTAAAGATCAAAAGTCCTCCAGCTCCGGCAGCAGTGCCCGTAAGAACAGAGGAGCCTTTTCAGCAATTCGGAGCAGGGCTTCAGACATGGCCGGGAAGGCCAGCTTTCACCAGGAGAAATGCAGGCGAGTCCAGAATGTTCCTCAGTGTCCGCCCGCATGGGCAAAAACTCAAAAAGTGTTTTCTGGTGCCGCTTATTAACATACAAATGTTCTACTTTTAACAAACAGTACATTTATGCGAAATGTGTAAATACTGCATTTGGTCAAGGTTGTCAAAAATATTTAGTGGTAGGTTATGGTACAAATTTGTCCTGTGAACAAATAAAATATTTAACAAAACATGTTTGTTGAAGTGTTGTTATATAACCACCGATATGCCTTTTAATGCCATTGCTGAAAAGTGGATTAGGTGAATTCCCTGACAGAGGTGATGCTTATCATTCAGTTATTTTCAGTTTGGAATATTTATCAGGCTGTGAATAAGGGGTCCCTTCACTCTGTAGACTTCCCTAAGCTCTATTTCTTAATCCTAATCATGGCCTCCATCCTGTATACTGTTTATGTACCAGCTAAGCATTGAATTTAGGACGCACGATTAAGGTCTTGATTGAATCCTGGCTGTAATTTGACATGCTTCAACGTTTCTGCCAATCCCTTTCAGGTTTTTTTGAGGTGAGCTTTAACTAACAATGACAACGTTGTTTTTCATGTCTAGGAGACCTTCAGAAACGAGCCTCGTTAGAAATTGCTAGTCATTTAAATCCATCCATGCATCCATCTACCATACATCTTATCTTGTGCAGGCTTGCAGTGATCCTGTTCCAGGCAGTAGTGGCACAATGTGGGTGGAGACACCCTGGATGGGATGCCTGTATACCTAGGGGCACACACTAACGCACAGGCACACTGCTGGAAATTTGGAGTCACCATTTAATGGCATGTCTCAGGAATGTAAGAGGAAGGACACACCAAAGCATAAAATGGATTTCTATATTGTACATTATATATCCTTGCAAATCGAATAACAATGTGGCCGGGTTTCAGATTCTCATAACTAAGTGTCTTTGGACTGCAGGAGAAAACCGGAGTTGACCATTTAAATATTTAATCTGAAATCCTCAAATGGTTGGAGAAGTCATTTAAACGCTTTTGGTGCCTTAGGACCAGGATTAAAGGAGGATTTATGGTCATAAGGGGAAGGAATTCAGGGTCAGCCACCAGACAGGTTGAAATAACCGTATTACAATTTTACATGCCTCTGTTGTACATTTCTCAAAGAGTATTTCCAGTGGAATATCGAAGTACACAGTGAGATATCTGTAATAACTTTTATTGATCTGCTTTGCTGCAGACAGCAGATGTATGTTCTCACTTTGCAGCCAAGGTAAACGGACAACTGCGTTAGTAAAGAGAGCCATCCAGTGGTGGCTAATGCACATTGCAATAAGCAATTTGAGTAAAATTGGCACCCTCTCTTGGAATTTTTGAAGTACGTGACAAAAATATATAGAATAGCTTTGGCGGCTCGGGGGCCTGGTTAGCGATGTTTCCACACACTTCTGGACCCAGGTTTGAGTTTCCACATGGCTCTGTGTGTTCTCCCTTGTGGGGTTTTCTCTAAAAAACATTGTGAGGTTAATTGGAGTCACCAAATTGCCCATAAGTGTGCTTATGTTAGTGAAAGGTGTGTGTGTGAGTGAATGGTGTGTGTGTGTGTGCCTGTGTGAGTGAATGAGTGTGTGTGTGTGTGTGCCTATGTGAGTGAATGGTGTGTGTGTGTGTGTGTGTGTGTGTGTGTGCCTGTGTGAGTGAATGGTGTGTGAGTGTGCCTGTCTGAGTGAATGGTGTATGAGTGTGCCGGTGTGCCTGTCTGAGTGAATGGTGTATGAGTGTGCCGGTGTGAGTGAATGGTGTGTGAGTGTGCCGGTGTGAGTGAATGGTGTGTGAGTGTGCCGGTGTGAGTGAATGGTGTGTGAGTGAATGGTGTGTGAGTGTGCCTGTGTGAGTGAATGGTGTGTGTTTACGCCTGTGTGAGTGAATGGTGTTTGTGTGTGCCTGTGTGAGTGAATGGTGTGTGAGTGTGCCTGTGTGAGTGAATGGTGTGTGAGGGAACGGTGTGTGTGTGTGCCTGTGTGAGTGAATGATGTGTGAGTGTACCTGTGTGAGTGAATGGTGTGTGAGTGAATGGGTGTGTGAGTGAATGAAGTGTGAGTGAATGGTGTGTGAGTGTGTCTGTGTGAGTGAATGGTGTGTGAGTGAATGGTGTTTGTGTGTGCCTGTGTGAGTGAATGGTGTGTGAGTGTTCCGGTGTGAGTGAATGGTGTGTGAGTGTGCCGGTGTGAGTGAATGGTGTGTGAGTGTGCCGGTGTGAGTGAATGGTGTGTGAGTGTGCATGTGTGAGTGAATGGTGTGTGAGTGAATGGTGTTTGTGTGTGCCTGTGCGAGTGAATGGTGTGTGAGTGTACCTGTGTGAGTGAATGGTGTGTGAGTGTGCCTATCTGACTGAATGGTGTGTGAGTGTGCCTGTCTGAGTGAATGGTGTGTGAGTGAATTATGTATGAGTGTGCCTGTGTGAGTGAATGGTGTGTGAGGGAATGGTGTGTGAGTGTGCCTGTGTAAGTGAATGGTGTGTGAGTGAATGATGTATGAGTGTGCCTGTCTGAGTGAATGGTGTGTGAGTGCCTGTGTGAGTGAATGGTGTGTGAGTGCCTGTGTGAGTGAATGGTGTGTGTGTGCCTGTGTGAGTGAATGGTGTGTGTGTGCCTGTGTGAGTGAATGGGTGTGTGAGTGAATGGTGTGTGAGTGAATGGTGTTTGTGTGTGCCTGTGTGAGTGAATGGTGTGTGAGTGTACCTGTGTGAGTGAATGGTGTGTGAGTGTGCCGGTGTGAGTGAATGGTGTGTGAGTGTGCATGTGTGAGTGAATGGTGTGTGAGTGAATGGTGTTTGTGTGTGCCTGTGTAAGTGATAGGTGTTTTTGTGTGCCTGTGTGAGTGAATGGTGTGAGTGTGCCGGTGTGAGTGAATGGTGTGTGAGTGTGCCGGTGTGAGTGAATGGTGTGTGAGTGTGCATGTGTGAGTGAATGGTGTGTGAGTGAATGGTGTTTGTGTGTGCCTGTGTGAGTGAATGGTGTGAGTGTGCCGGTGTGAGTGAATGGTGTGTGAGTGTGCCGGTGTGAGTGAATGGTGTGTGAGTGTGCATGTGTGAGTGAATGGTGTGTGAGTGAATGGTGTGTGAGTGTGCCTGTGTAAGTGATAAGTGTTTCTGTGTGCCTGTGTGAGTGAATGGTGTGAGTGTGCCGGTGTGAGTGAATGGTGTGTGAGTGTGCCTGTGTGAGTGAATGGTGTGTGAGTGTGCCTGTGTAAGTGATAGGTGTTTCTGTGTGCCTGTGTGAGTGAATGGTGTGTGAGTGTGCCTGTGTGAGTGAATGGTGTGTGAGTGTGCCTGTGTAAGTGATAGGTGTTTCTGTGTGCCTGTGTGAGTGAATGGTGTGTGTGTGCCTGTGTGAGTGAATGGTGTGTGAGTGCGCCTGTGTGAGTGAATGGTGTGTGAGTGTCCCTGTGTGAGTGAATGGTGTGTGAGTGCGCCTGTGTTAGTCAATGGTGTATGACTGCGCCTGTGTGAGTGAATGGTGTGTGTTTGCGCCTATGTGAGTGAATGGTGTATGAGTGAATGATATTTGTGTGTGCCTGTGTGAGTGAATGGTGTGTGTGTGCCTGTGTGAGTGAATGGTGTGTGAGTGTGCCTGGTGATGGGTTGACCCCCCATACTGGGTAATTCCCTGCCTTGTGCCCATAGGATCTGGACCCCCCACCACCCTGAATAGGACAAGCGGTTACAGAAAATGGATGGACGGTATTGTGTAGAGATAAGTGTGCCAAAAGACTTTGTATAAAACAGGCAGCGGGGATAATGAATAAGAAATCATACTCAGTGTTAACTACACTGCGTGTTTAGTGGTTTTCTTTGTGTGCCACATGTGTAGCATGTATTAACATTTTATTATTATCTTTATCGAATCTAAAACTAAATAAAATGTTATTATACCCAGAATGGATACGCAATAGCAGTGTCTGTATAAATTATTTTAAAAATGTAATCCACCAGCTCCAGCAAGGTGAGGGTGAAGTGGGGGTGTAGAGTAATTGGTCTGGTTTGTTTGCTCTTCAGAAACTCTGATATAGCCTATGACCTTAATTCTGCCTCTTTGGGCTGCTCCCCACACCATGCACTTTTTGCCCCGCGACGCACATTGAGATTTGGCTAATACTGCTGTCAGTTACGTAACATTACATGTCCATCCATCCATTTTAAATACCCGCATGAAATACAATTTAGTGGTAGATATCCGGTTGCAACACTCCGGGAGTAATTAATATCACTTCCCTCTCCTAAAAAAAAACAACATTTTTGTTAAAAGAAAAAAATACACTGATACAATTCATGCAATCATTAATGAAGTTTTATCGGCTTTCATTAAGTTATTCGGAGGTGCCTCCCCACACCACCCCGGTTCCGCGGTTCATGCGCTCTATAAAACAACACATTTGGCTCTAAAGCCAGAAGGTGTGGACAGCCAGGAAGGGAAGAATGAATCACCTAATGCACTCCTGAAAGCTAAGCTAAACTTCAGACAGGAAAGGCTACCAGAAAGGAAGGGAGGGAGGTAAACGAACAGATGTGGGTAGGAAAGAGCAAGGAAAAGGGGCGAGTGACCTGTGTTTTCCTCAGGCACTGCACTATTCTGTAGGTGGCGCTGTACGGAAACCTCAGCAAAAGAACTGTTGTGATTTGATACCTGGAAAGACAGCAGAACTGTTGTCATCCACAGGAATTTTCAGTGTTTAAAATCAGTTATTCTGCAGGATGTGAGTAGCAGTGAATATTACTCAGTGAGTATTCAGTGAGTATTACTCGGTGGGAATTCCCTGGGCCAGGAGAATACTTGTTCTCTTTGTGTGTTCACCAGTGCATAGTGGGTGTGCTGTGCCCTGTGATGAACTGGATAAGCGTGCCTCACATGCTGTGCCTGTATGCCTCTGTACTCTGTGATCAGATATGGAACATGGAATGAGACTGTACTGAAGCAACTATTACTCAAAGGATCTATCCTACGTCAAAGTGGATTCTACAGCTCCATCCGTATACAAAATAAGCATTTCCTTAACTCAGTCGCTAACGTCATACAAAGTCGTTTTTATGCGTTGTTTATATTTTCTTTTAATCATTATGAGGTCTAGCAAATGGTGAGATTGGTAATGAATATAGTGGGATATATTCAAATGACAGTTTTGAACAAGCTTTACGGAAATGGATTGACCTCGCGTGTTTCCTAGCTTCGTGGGGGGAGGGGACCCAGATCCAGACTGCAAGTGTACACACCCATCCAAAGACAATGATGAAATAACGGAGTGAGTGTCGTCAGGCATTTCATGAAAGAAAGCAGCTGTATTCCGGTGTTTCATTTTATTTTTTCCATTGAAATTATTTTTCACACATTTCGCGAACGTTTTGCCCAGGGGCCCACACAACCCATAATCCGTCCTGGCATATAATATTAGCGTTATCTTTCCCAAAAAGTGCATGCATGCGCAATAACCTTGTAATTATTGTCACTATATAGGACTATGTGTTTCCAGTAGAAGAAATTAATAAAAACAATAAAGACAAAAGTACTAACAACCAAAACAATAATCATATAGTATTAATTAATTAATTAATTAATTAATTAATTAAATTAATATTTATAATTTATTATATTATTATTATACGCAAGTTGAAGGATTATTCAGAAGTGACTAGTTAATAATACAATCACCTTGTCCCCTGCCATGCATCTCAGCATAATCATTGCGGGAAGCTTTGCCGCTGCGGGTCGGTGTCTTTCCGCCCAATAGCTGAGCTCGCAGGGCGGGGTCCGGAAAAGCTTGTAGAAACATTGTCGTAGATACTCCCGCGATTAGAGGCGAGCAAAGCTGTAAACCCTGCTGTCAGGACGGCGGTCAGCTGGCCGGTAACTGCGTAATTTACGGATCGGCCGGAGTCTGCAGTCGCGTATGTTCTCTCCCCAAATAAGGTTTATCCTGTACAGTTCAAGGTAAATCGATTCTTCGTGTATTTGTTCAAATTATTGTATTTAACCCACTTATATAGGTATATTTGATTTTTTTCAATGTGCAAAGTGTGTTTGCTGTTATCCAAGTTAAGCCTATGCATAAGCAGAGTTTTTATGTATATAATGTTTTTTTTTGTCTGGGGGATGCACATGGTCTCACGCAGGAGGGAAGCGTCCATTTTAAGCTGATGCAACACGGCTAGCTGGTTAGCCAGTGAGCTAGCAGCGGGACGAGGTTGTAACATTTGTCCTCCTGTAGAGATACTTGGAAAGAAGAGCGGATAGGTGGTGGCCTTTTAGTAACCTTTTAAAATTCTATTTATTATGCGTTTATTCGGCTCATGTAGGCGGCGCGTGGCGCTGGAATTGCTCAGCGCGGTTATGAATGAAGGTGGCGGTGCCTTAAGCGTCGCGGCTTCCTGCCTCTAACTCGTGCTGCTGTCGCCTTTTCTGTTTTAATTTTCGACTTTGTGATCCTAATGGCCCGTAGATGCCCGATTGGTGATTGCAAAGCGGTCCCTGTCTGCGGCGCCGTCACTAAGCATGATGTGTAACGCTTCGGTCCACAATGCGAGAGATCCCTTAAGTGTTAATGCTGTAAATGTGTTAGTTTGATAGGGCAACTGTTCTGTTCTGCACTCTTTCGGAAGAAAGTCTGAAATTCTTCGGAGATCAGTGGATAAGTTAGACAGTATTTTTAGATGTTGATAACCATCAACGGAAAGGGGCGGTATCGGGTCGCCAAGACGGTGCTGGTCCCGTTCACCCATCGTTTCAGTCCTGGACACGCGTTTGCGTGCTTGATGTATCGTGTGCCTTGCATATCGCATCCAAGCATATTATGATCCGGAGGCTGCGCCACCCCCCCCCCCGGCTTCCCCGGCGTTCGGCTTTTATTTTGTATCGCCACGTGTTCAGCCGGATCGGGGCGCCCAAGATGCCAGGCTCTGAATAGCAGCCCACGCCCCTGCGGTTTGCCGCCCACTACGTCTCCTTTTACGGCAACGCCGCTGTTTCCATAGTAGCTGCGGGGAAGCCAGCCGCTCGCCTTCACTCGATCATCATACTGATACTAACCGCAATGCAGTGCGGTTTCTTTGAAGCGCAATTGAGGTTGTCTAATAATATTCATTAACGAATCGTAGAGTAGTATCATAAAGTGAAGTTGCCGGGCTTATATGGCCTAGACTATGGCCTTGTAGCTATGGGAATGCAGAGGCCCCAGCACCCCCCTTTTCTCCAAGGTGGGTTGCCTGGAGTAACAGTTGTGGTTTACCTACTGAAGGTACTCGCTGGTCCTTCATTGGTATTGGATAGTGCCCCCTACTGGTGCATCTATGTACAAGAAAGTTCTTGTATACTTAATATCATTGTTACGTGAACAGCATTTGGTGCTAAGTGCCTCTTCCTTGGTTTTCTTTCCAGTGTCCCAACCTGTGACCTCTGACCCCTCCAGTCATTCAGCCATGGTCTTCCAGGAGCTGGCCGCTCTCGGAAAACAGATGCTGCGGGTGAAGGTGGTGGATGGCGGAGAGGACTCCTCCCGCCTGTCCCGCTGCCTGGGCACCATGGACTTGATTGCGTTGGGTGTGGGCAGCACTCTGGGGGCGGGCGTCTAC